>NC_031498.1:19477720-19526711 GCF_000237925.1 Schistosoma mansoni | reverse complement strand
AGACAAGTGGTGAACGGTCGCTCAATTTCGTGGATTGGTTGGAGGTAGACATAAACACAATCGGATGCCAGCTCAGTGGCCTATCGGTTAAGTGCACGCGCGCGAGACTGGTAGGTCCTGGGTTCGAACCTCACGAGGTGAGGTCGTGGATGCGCACTGCTGAGGAGTCTCACAATAGGACGAAACGGCCGTTCAGTGCTTCCGGGTTTTCCTTGGTGGTCTAGCTTCTTTTTTTAGTAAGTTTAAATAATAAAAAATTATTCCATTCACAATAACATACATCTTTTTTCTCCTTTTTGAGGTATAAAATGACCAGATTCCAGCGGAGGAAGAAATCAAGAAGAAGCGCTGGAATTAGGTAGAACAAACATTAAGGAAATCACCCAACTACATCACAAGGCAAGCACTCACATGGAATCCTGAAGGTCAGAGGAGAAGAGGAAGACCTAAGAACACATTACGCTGAGAAATGGAGACAGACATGAGAAGAATGAAAAAAATTGGATAGAACTAGAAAGGAAGGCCGAGGACAGAGTGGGTTGGAGAATGCTGGTCGGTAGCTTATCCTCCATTGGGGATAACAGGTGTAAGTAAGGTTTAAAATGAATTTTGAGAATTGTTCTAATTTGTACCTTTTCAAGAGCTATGTACTTGTTGCCGATTTGAACGAAATGGTAGGTTAAAATGAACTCTGGATCTAAAATGTTTTATTAAATACAAAAAATTTAATTCATTTTTAATGTGAACAGTATATTTAAGCTTCTGATTATTCAATGACAGATGTTTAATTCCATAAAGAATACAAATCGTTCAACAACAAAATTACTTACCTTCCTGATGAGTTCCATTTACTGTGTGTAAACAATACAACGTTTTCTACGAAATTAAACAAGTTTTTTTCATTCCTTTAGTAAAGTTATATGCTATATTGAGCTTTAACCGTCAGTTCCACAATCATGTTTCATCAAATATAAATGATGATAGATGTGAAATTGAGTATAAAGAGATTATATGAGTTAAGACATACTTACTTAGTAATGCTAATGTTAAATAACGAAGAATTTCATGAATATCTGGTTTTGCAATATTATTGTCATCCTATATTATATGTTACTTTAGAAACGTAATGATAATTACTTACTTACTTACGCCTGTTACCCCTCGTCGAGGAACATAGGCCGCTCACCAACATTCTCCATCCAACTCTGTCCTGAGCCTTCCTTTCCAGTTCTTTCCAGTTGCCGTTCATCCTTTTCATATCTTCTTCTATTTCCCGGCGTAGTGTGTTCTTTGGCCTTCCTCTTTTCTGCTTCCCTTCCGGATTCCAAGTTAGGGATTGCCTTGTAATGCACATTGGTGATTTCCTTAATGTATGTCCGATCCACTTCCAACATCTTTTCCTAATTTCCTCTTCTGCTGGAAGCTGGTTTGTCCTCTCCCATGAAACGCTGTTGCTGATAGTATCCGGCCAATGGATGTTGAGTATTTTGCGTAGACAACTGTTTATAAATACTTGTACCTTCCTGATGATAGTTATGATAAGACAATTGTATTTCATTTAGGACTCTCAATGAACTTGTAACATATCTTATCGAAGGTTGACGCATTCTCTATGCTTATTTCACATAATAGCTGATGTGGAGTTTCATTAAAGTATATTAACTTACTGTAAGTACCAGGAAATGGAAACTATTTTGTAAGATATCAATCATCATTTACCTTCAATATTTAGTCATTTTGAAAATTTAATCAGCTAGTATCTCATCAACTATATAAAAATAATTAACAAGAGAAAAGTACCACAAAACTATTTAGAATAGTCCCATTAGTTTTATATTTAAAATTAGCTATTCTTTTATTTACACATTATGTGTCAGTATGTCACAAGTGTTAAAATTAGATTGTATTTTGTTTCATTCAACTGTAACATTTTTTAAATGGTTACGGATATTTTAAACTATTTAAAACGTAGTTTATTTTAAATGTTAAATATTGTTTTGTTACTTATTATCATTCTTGACTAGTTTTATTAAAAATCTATGTTAATGCAATTCACTTGGTATTGCTTGGTTGAATATTACCATTGATGTTTAGGACTGCAATTGATCGGTCTCTTATTCGCATATATGCATACTGTCCGTATTTTCACGATATAGCCTTGATTTACAAGCATTATAAGCAAAGATGGATAGTGGCTAGCAGTGGAATCCAGTTTGACGCGCATTTCGCGATGGCGTTTGAAGCGAAAGGTACTGGGTTGGAGTCCTAGAGTGAACATCATTTCTGAGATGCAGGTACATTCAACTGACGAGTCCCAAACAAGACGAAACGCGCGTGCTGGATTCCACTGCTAGCCATTATCCATCTTTGCTTATAATCTATGCTGTTGATTAGGATTATTTTAACTTGAAAATATTTTTTAGAAGTTAACATCGGTTGTTATCGAATAACCTAACCATATTTATTTAAAAAATCTAAATAAAGCATTGCTTGAAAACCACTGGAAATCAGAAAGCACTCGAAAGCGATTTCATTTTAGTTTAGATCTCTTTCGTGAAGTACAATCCGAAAATCACTTATGATCAGAATAAAAATTTTGACATTTATCTCTCTCTCTGGCTGTGATAACAGTGAACCAAAAATTTAAAGATACCGTACTAACCACAATATAAAGAGCTTCCTGATAAGAACACATGTGGGATCATTTGTCTAACAATTGTTCTATTAGCCCTGTTTATCCCGTAACAGTTCATTTGTTATACATCTTTTTTTCAATATATTAACAAATCTCTTACTTAATCAAATTAGTTTCGAGGAACCAGCTAAGTAAATGCACTTTGGCTGATATAATACAAGTATTCAAAAGCTTCATTTGAGTATTACTTCAACTTAGCTACCATTATCACAGAGGCAAAAATCATTCAGAATTTTACCAAATATTTCTGTCTTAGGATTTACAAGTGGAAATATGATGGGGAACCTTTGTAGCTCAAGGAGAGAATGTTGAAGATGTTGCATTCTCCAAGTTGAGTGATTTTGAGAATAAAATATAGAAATATATTCGTTTGTCGCAAGTCTTCATTGCAACTCAGAGTCATTTTACAAACGATCTTGATAAGTCAAATAATTTGAAGTAAAAAATATTAATTGCTTTCTGAACTTCATTTTTTAGTTTTAATCCATTAAGTATTATATAATATGAAGGCAAAATTATTACACTAAAAATAACATAATGAAATGTAAAACTTTCAAATCTTCCACAACATATAACTTTGAAAAGACTATAATTTTGTGTTTATTTATCTACTAATGTAAAAGGCAGGTTTCAAACCATTATTAAATCCAAAGATGGTTGGTGGCTAGCACTGGAATCCAGGACACTAGTTTCGTCCTATTTGGGACTCGTCAGCTAGATATATCGATATCTTAGGTTTTATATTCACTTTGGCATTTGAACCCAGTACAGTTTGCTTCAAACGCCATCGTGTTAACCACTCAGATACTAAGTCAAGGTAGTCATTAGCTTATGCAATGAGTTGAAGTTTTAAATTCACTTGATATTGTTTGTTTGAAATTTTCCATTGCTGTTTATGATTGCAATTATTATTATTATTAATGGCTTTATTCAATATTATAATCTGGTACAATATAGAATTCTCAGCTCGAGTCAGTATGTTATTGTTATATGTGAATCTTGTGCGGATCACCTCCATATTACTTTAATTCATCTTATTAAATCCTTTTGAAACTTACACTTTTTTATAGAATGGTAAAATTAACTTTTGCTGAACAGGAGAATATATATATTTCTTTTTCAGATTTCATACCGCATTAAATTTAATAGTATATACTGGTTTAATGGTAATTTCTTTTAATTTCGAACATTAGATACATTTTATTATCAAGATATTTTGTGGTGTATGCTATTGATGTCGACGGATATAAATAGTATGTATCATCAATCGAAAGTGGAATGCCTAGTGGCAGAAAGTTGTGAAAATTGGAGAGAAGAGAACGCGAACAGAGAGTGGTTCGCATGGAAATGGTGAAACAGTGAAGTTTGAGACAAGTGATAGGTATTTTGCATATGAAGTATCTACTGTATGGTTCTCAGATTTTACTAAGAAATATATATATATATATTTACAGTGACTTTGATCACTATCTTACAACCAATAAATCGAATTGATTTACATTTTCTGCTGTTTGTCCTCGAATGAAATATTGTCCTTGAAGTCGGACAATCATAATCCACTTTACCATAAATGTGCCAATTTGAAATTATTTTATATTGACGTTTGAAACTAGAATTCATTATTTTTTTATTGAAATCATGAATCGATTGATGGTAGACCACCATTGAGAACCTGAAAGTACTGGACTGCCATTTCGTCCTAGTATAGGGCTCCTCAACAGCGCAATCTGAGCTTGAATCATTTCACAATGTAGCCCAATTGTCATTAAATGTTAACAGTAACTCACTGTTTCATTTCTGGCTAAGTAAACTTCTTAAAACTTCTGGAAATCTATTATGGAATCAATTTTATTTTTTTTAAAAAACACAATAATTATTCAACTGGATATTTCTATGAGGAATTTTTTTTAATCGTTTGTCACTAAGACGAGGAATCTCAAATTAATTGTGATTTATTTCATTTAACGATAGAGCAAACATTCAGTAACTAAAAGACTTCCAACCGTTCAAAAAAGTACCATAAATATAAAATTTTATAAAACGATCGTTACGACAAGAAATTATGTGATTGTCCCCATTTTAGTTTTCCTAAACTTCGTTCTACAAAGATGGATAGGGGCTAGCAGTGGAATCTAGGATGCGCGTTTCGTCCTATTCGGGACTCATCAGCTAGATGTACCTGCATCTCAGAGTTGATGTTCACTCTAGGACTCGAACTCAGTATAGTTCACTTCAAACGCCATCACGTTATCCACTCAGCTACTGAGTCCTGATAGCCACTTGATTGCGCGATGGGATGAAGTTTGAATTCACTAAGTATTGTAGTTACAGTCCTAAGCATCAATGGGAAGATTCAAACAAACAATACTAGGTGAATTCATTCTATAGTTTTTTTCACATTCAATAAAGAAGTTATTACACGAAGACTTCATATTAGCGATGTATAATAAATTTTTCTTGCTTAACTTACTAAAATGTTAATACGACCATTCTTAAATATTATCTTTCTTATATGAGGCTAGTGCAATACCCTCCTTACTTTTTACCATATACATAATATTCCATTCACATTATTACACATATTAAGAGAATCTCCATCTGTTCTTATATTGCCTAATACAAAATATATGCTTAAGGATATATTTTCCCATTACATACAAACAATACAAGATTCTATCACATTTTAGACTATCCAAATGAAGTTTAATGATTTCAGTGACTCCTTTATTTAAAAAAAAATCTTTCTACTAACTTTAAAATTGAAATTGAACTTTTTAGGCTCAAACTCAATTATGATAGATCAATGATACAATCTAAAGGTTATTTAATGTCAACTTAAGGTGAATTTGGAGCAATATATATGTATTATCTATGTTTGGAACCTACTTACAATTAACAAATCGACAGGGTCATCAAGTGATTCTAAGTAATATTTTCGTATCAAAACTATCTATTTTATTACTTGTTTTAATAGAATATATTTTATGGCGTCCATTTAAAATTATAACGTCTAAAGATAATTATTCTTTACATTGAAGTTATGATCAATAAACAAATAATTGTATAATAGGCAAATATAAACCAGATGAGTAATAATAACAATAAAGAGGATATACTAGAAAGCACTGCTGATAATTTGAAACGGGAAACGAAAGAAACAAACGTAATGCATGAAATGTTCAGTGGTTAGTTAATTTATTCACATTTAGATAACAAATATCTACATTATTTAGATAATTCAAGATCAAATCAAAGCAGCAGTCTAAATGAAAGTGAACTACGTACCACTAGTAGTAATACAGTTATTATAAGTTTTAGTGAAAGTGACAGCACAAGTTCATCTAGCAATCGTGGTGATCCTAGTGACGGTGATGATAGTGATGAAACTGATTCAACTAGCTCCGATGATGATGAGGAGGAGGATGAGTCTGCTCAATCAAATCAAATTGCCGATTTTTCTGGTCAAGGTTTTACTACAGTACCATCAATAATCTTTCATCGTAAGTTAAGTTTTATTCAGTTAGTTACGTTTTTGCATTTTGTTATTTCAGACATTTATTTTAAGAAATTGTAATAGTTGAATTCATGAGTCGATTAAGACTAGACCACCATGGAAAACCTAAAAGCACTGGACAGCCGTCTCATCCTATTTTGGAATTCCTCAGCAGTGTGTATCCACGATTCCACATGCGGGACTCGAACCCATGACTTTCTGTCTGGCACACTGCCGAGGAATCATATACTCAGACAAAACGATCGTCCAGTGCTTCCAGGTCTTCTCTGGTGGTCTAGCTTAGATCAACTCATGAATCAACTATTATAATTACCAAAATCTTCACAAAATCCCCCATTCTAATTTACTTTAAGTGTTTAAAAGGTAGAATACTTTAATTAATGTTTTTCAAAACTATGTTATTCTAATGTTGACATTTTCAATGCAAAACTTCTGGATAGGTTGTTGTTACATAGTTATTTTTTTAAACTATTTCTACCTTTTTCTACAGAAAGACACTTTCAAGGTTAAACTGTTTAAACCCATAAAGTCAGTAGGTTCAGGTTAATATTTTTATAAACTTCGCCATTTTTGAAGAAATTTTTAGGAACTTTATTGAGATAATTGTATACTCAATAAAATGAATAATTTTGGTAATACTTATTGTTTCATTTGAATCAATGACGAAATATAAGGAAACATGAATAGACATCAAAGAAAAACAAACTACAATCTTAGAAGCAAACGTTTTTCACAGTATCTTCTCACTAATCACTAATTTTGAACGGCCTAAAATGTTAATTCGTTTGCTCTAACAGAGGAAAGTCAATATAACGTACCTGACGAATTTAATATAAGTACACCCCTTGTTTTCGTTGGCTTCCCTAACTGATTTCAGTTCTCGAACTTACTTGTTCTTGACATGTAATAGAACAACACTAAAAGCATAATACACTCAAATACAGTATTTTGAGTCTATCTAACTATACTATAACTGGCATTAACTAAAGATTGAACAATCTAAGTTACTACACTGGATGTAAAAAGCTTATATTTATTTATTAGGGTATTAAGTCTTTATTGATGATTATTAAAAGTACATGCAGTTAGTTATCTCAATAAATTCAAATAATATGTATATGACAATCACAAAAATTCATCTCTAAGTCTACATGTTATTCGCAAACTTTTGAAGTACTATCAATGGTAATAGATCATTGTTCCACAATATATTAAAGAGATTAGAATTAAAAAACTAAACTACTGAATACCAGCTCAGAAATCTGAAAGTTAAGGTCTCATCATGATACCGTATAGTTTTGAGTTTCATTTCTGATCCTTACTACTGACAAGCTTCGTACTACAAAAAAAAGATGGCCAATGCCACCTGTTTTCTAAATAATGTTTGACTGAAATTAGTTTGTAGTATTTCCCTGAAAACACTGTAACTTCATTGTGAAGCAGAACACCGAAATAATTTCTTTTCAGTATCTTAATTACTTACAAGTATAAACTTGTTTTTAGTTGTCATGTGTAAGCTGTTATTCAAAGTAAATGATCAGTCCATTATTTTATAGGAAATTAACAGTGTGAATAATTCGAAAGGTCAAATTTAACTATGCATTTTTGCCTTCACTGTTGATAACCCAAAAAAATGTGTTTCTTTATTATACATTAGAACAAGATATACGCAAAAGATATTGTTTTCGATTAGATCTTCATCAGGCTTAACTCTAATATACAATAATATTTATATGCATATACAAAATTATTAAACTAATCAAGGCAGTTTATGAATCAACGATAACAGTGAAATAGATTACATAATTAAACGTAATGAGTAAAAAGTACAAATTAATAGTGAGACGGTGGAGAAGATTTGTAGCTCATGTGGATGGTTTTGATGGAGTTTTGTTTTCTGAGCTAGGTGGTTTAGTCTTGGAGCTTTCATCTTTTTTTCTGAACGACATCATCAGCAGCACAAACTTCAGGTAGGAGTGAATTGTTCCGATTTCTCCACAAATTAATAGTGTTATGACAGGTGTACTAGTTTTGATAAGAATAATAAAGGCTTGAATCAATGTAACATAATGGGAAATAGATCACTGATTAGAAACTAAAATAACACTCATAAAAATCATAAGATAACGTAATAAGAAGTGTTCAGATAATTGAACCGTGAAACGTATATTTGTTAAAAAAAGGGCGAAGGGGGGTGAAGAAAAATAGACGAAGAAGGAGTATGAAAAAAATAATAAATAAAATCATTTGTTAAGGGCCAAGGGAGAAATAAAGTTGTTACAAATTTCTTATAAACATAAAGACTTTGATGGTTGGCTTGAATTACTATAGCTTCTGCTGTGTAAGAGATGGGATCGAATGTCATAAGGAAAACTAGTAGGAATACGATAAATAACTTTAAATGACTTATTTCTGTATACTACGTGATCGCTATCAATCAAGTGTGATAAAACCGAGCTGGGTATTATCTAGACAGTACCTTTTCCTAACCACTAAGGAAGGTGTCCACTAGCTCTTTGGCTCAGTTGTATTGTAGTGCGCCCAATATAGCTTCCCTCACAGGAGCAGCTGAATTCGTAGATATACACATAAGTAACATAACCAGGTAACTTATCCTTCAGTTGAGGAATCACCATAGATCTAGTCGAGTACAATAGACAGAGTTTAGCTGCATTAAACGTTCTCTTCACTACTCTAGTCAGTCTATTACTTAGGACATCACTGTCTTTACATATTTAATTCCGAGAAAGAAAAAAACAACCAATATTGAATTTTTGAAAAAGATATCAATTAATCAGTCATTTTTTCTTAATTAATTCCATTTAAAATCAATTAAATTACTTTGTAATTATTATATCAATTAAATTATTTAATTTGTAAAACAACTAACTCGGCTTAAATAGGAATAATATATTTGTAAACTCGGCTAACTCGGCTTTTGTGATGTTGTATAAAAGTGTAAAGGGATGTATACTAAGGTTTATTGTAGCCTTAGCCATACGAAAATTCAAAACCCCTTTGTGTATTCAAAAACAGTTTGTTCTCTCCTTAAACCTACCCTGGTAATACTAGCTTATTATCCAGAGTGAATAGTTGTCAAATTGTTTTCACATTTTTTACGTAGTTGAAATCATGAGTCAATTGAAACTAGACAACCATGAAAAACCTGGAAACACTGGATGGCCGTTTCGTTCTATTATGGGACAACTCAGCAGTGCGCATTCACGATCCCGCACTCGCGAGATTCGAACACAGGACCTACCAGTCTCGCGCCAGAGCACTTAACCGATAGACCACTGAGCCGGCATCCAACGGTGTTGATGTCCAATCTCAACCGATCCACAAAATTGCGCGACCAACTTCCATTGTACTGAGGTAGATACCTGACTCTACCTGGCATGGATTAGCTCCACTGGTCACGACTTCTCACTAGAACTCCAGGAATTACCTCATGGAGCCAGTCACTAGTGAGCATATGATCATTATCAGTAGAGGGTTTTGTGGAGATTTTAGTATTTTTTTATATAGTTGGATCATGAGTCAATTGAAGCTAGACCACATTATTATTATTATTATTATTATTATTATTATCCTTGTCTACTCTTATCCCCTGTTTCCAGTCTAGTTGACCTTTCATTTTTACATATAAATGTTCTTAACAAGTAAATGTGTGATCAGATTGTTCGAAATGTATTGCGCTAGTATATCACATAGTTATGATAATCATAATCCAATATCATTATATTATTAATTCTAATAAATTATTTAGCCCATTTTCTTTATCATATATCCAAATGATAAATAACTTATAATAGAAATAAGATTATTCATATAATTCAGTTAAATAATCCTGTCAAAATTTTTCTATTTCTTGTTGTTCTTGTTGTTGTTGTTGCTGCTGCTGAGTGTTTTGTTGCTTACCCTTGATTTTTGATCAGTTTACGCTTCAGTTATAAAATAACTAATCATTTTAAGTAAAGAAATTGAATATATATGTTATAATGTTATAATTAGTAAATGGTTGATTGGTTATTTCAAGTTTTTTTTGTGTTGTATCGTTTTCTAGGTTAATCAACATTGTTACCTTTATGTTGTGTGTTTTTTTAGGGGGGTGGGGGATAAATTATTCTTTGTTTTACTTGTTATTTAGTAATATAAACTAAGTAAACCTCATTGAATGAAATGAAATAGTTGAAAGCGTGAGTCAATTGAAGCTAGACCACCTGGAAAACCTGGAAACACTGGACAGCCGTTTCGTCCTATTATGGGGCTCCTCTGTAGTGCGCATCCACGAACCCACTCTCGCGAGCGAGATTCGAACCCAGGACCTACCAGTCTCGAGCCGAAGCCCTTAACCGATAGACCACTGAGCTGGCATCCAACGGTGTTAATGTCTAACTTCAACTGATCCACGAAGTTGAGCAACCATTCACCAATTGTCTTCAGTGAGTTCCTATCTCACAACAGACGTGGTTTTGAACTCCACTGGTCACTGCTTCTCACTAGAGCTCCTAGATATACTTCTTGAAGTCACTAGTGAGCATATGATTATATTAATTATAGAAGGGGGGGTGGTCTAGCTTCAATTGACTCACGCTTTCATCTATAATAAATACTAAATCTCCACAAAACCCCTTCTATAATGAAATGAAATAGTTAAATAATCTCATAAAAGATAAGAAAGCAAATTAGTCATTGAACCATTAGGAATATGATTAGTTGAACATCTTTTAAAGATGATAATGTTGTAGTCAATTTTTCAAAGACCTGAACCGATAAAATTTTAATTTTTTGTATTAGTGAATGTGTTCATGCAAATCGATTGATCTTCAATGGTCGAAACAATTCTTTTCCTACCTTATAATACCTATGAAGTTAAATTTAATGTAAGCACATTCATATTGCTTGAAATCTAAGACTTCTTATAATAGTAGTATTTCATGCTATTAATAAAGCAATGTATAAATGCGTTTCGTAATGGTAACATAATGTATTTACAGAGTTTAAATGGTTTGAATTATTTTCTCTGGTTAGCGTTTTTTAGCGAGTTAGTTTTTCTACGGGATGGGGTCGCAAACCCCATGCTCAACCCTCCTCCTTTACCCGGGCTTGGGACCGGCAGTAACTCTAGAAGAGCTACAGGCAGAGCTATAGACTATATAAGTCAGTCTTATTTCAGCTACAGTGATTAGGTATATCTGAAGTGGACGAGGACACAGGTGAGGAGAACCAATTGTATTTTAATACAAAATTACAGATTTTTGTAAAATATGAGAACCATACATTGAATGCTTCATCTGTAAATTTTTATCATTTGTCTTTCACATTCTGTATGATTCTTTCAGTTCATAATTCCTTTCTCTTTTTTCTTTCTATTCTCTTCAAATCGATCTTCATATCCTTTTTTGCTACCAGGTTTTACACTTCTAATTGGCGTTACATAATACTTAAGTCTGTCGAAATACGTAGCATACACCACATATCAATCGAATCCAGATTAAAGTATCGTATCATAATTGTTGAAATAACTACGACTTAAAAATATACATTCTATGCCTGGGAAATCCGTGACATAAATCTTCCAAAAATTACAGTAAAACATACTCAGTACTACTAAGAAAATAAAAATGTTCATTAATGTTTATTAATATGTAATTAGACCCTATCTCTATTCAATCTGTTTATTTCACATGCATCTTTATTTTGACAGAAATCAATCAGGATATTCTAGCATTACATTTATGTATTTGATTATTTTCATTTTACATGGACATTTCCAATTTACACTTTTACTTTTGCTTCTAATAAAAACACCTAATACCAGCTATTAATAACTCAAACTTACACATGCACATACACACACAATCATCATTCATTTGTCTATACAATGTGAACTTTTCAAATGATTCACATATAACCGACTCATGTTATTAACTAAAGTCCACATCTGAATATCATTGAACAAACACTGAATAAACATTTGATTTAATTATATATTCTTTTATTGTTTTGGTTTTACATAGTTGAAATCATGAGTCAATTGAAGCTAGATGATCATGGAAAACCTGGAAGCACTGGACGGCCGTTTTGTCCTATTGTGGGATTCCTCAGCAGTGCTCATCCACAGTATGCACATATGCCGATAAGAGACTGATCATTTGCAGTCCTAAAAATCAATGGGAAGATTCAAACAAACAATACTAAGTGAATTCACACTTCACCCCATCGCACATGCAAGTGGCTATCAGGACTCACTAGCTGAGTGGATAACGAGATGGAGCTTGAAGCGAAAGGTACTGGGTTGGAGTCCTAGAGTGAACATCAACTCTGAGATGCGGGTACATCCAACTGACGAGTCCCAAATAAGACGAAACGCGCATCCTAGATTCCACTGCTAGCCACTATCCATCTTTGCTTATAATCTTCTTGCTTGTTTGCATAGTTACCTACAAATGTCCTATTTAATATCAAAGTTAAATGGTTGAAAAAACCACTTAACCAAATTGTATCAACGATAATTGTGTAGTTTGTAAATTGTTTATCTATTTTACACTAGACCACCCAATACAAATGAATTGATAATCCAATAAACTTATTCATACAAATTTAGTAACAAAATTATTTTTCTATTTGACTGATCAATTTCTATACATCCAATTATCATCTATTTAAAACAACCCAAGACAGTAAAGTTTATATATGAAAGTTGACAAATTATACTATCCTTTACCTCATCTCTTATTACATATTAAAATAAGGGAATGTTCAAAACAATAAGATAATTCTTTTTGTTTTTATTTAAAACTGTTACATAAAATGAATTATCTACCAAATAAATATAAATAGTATAGTTATCATTAACCAAAACAGGCATAGATTTTATGCTTGACTAATATTATCAAAATGAGAGCTCAAAAAACTAGATATAACCAGACAAATTTTGTACCGTTTTGTTGAAAAAGTATCTTATACCTGCATCAATTCAAAACCACCGATATATGTTTATCAAAAAAAACTATTCTCTTAATAAAACGGTATCACTTTTCAGCTAGTATTGCACTTAAAGGATTAACTGTTGCTAGGCAACTAGAATGATAGTTTAAATAATGCACTTAAATATATCCAAAATACTTTAAAAAAATGATACAATCATTAGGTTATATTGACTTGGAGATAACTTTCGTCACTGATCAATATCTCTTGAGAGACCATTGAACACCAAGAGAATGTTTAGCGGTACACACTCATGATTCACACATAAGACTTTTATCATAAACACCAGAACTTGATTTTAGCGTACTAGCATTTCGAAAACCTTAGTTGTTAGCTGACAGTGATTAGCCGAATAATATTCCACATACTATTGTAGTTACCATCCATTACGTCTTGATAGTAGAAATAACAGATCACGTCCGCTTTCAAGCGAACTACTTTTGTGTTGATCCCTGACTGTCCGGAAGTATTATTATTTAGCATATATTTAACTTATTACATATGAATATAACTGTTTTTGATGGAGGTTTGTTCTCTGAGCTGGATGGTTTAGTCATGAAAGCTTTCATCGTTCTTCTGAACGACATCATCAGAGCAAACTTCAGATAGACATGAATTGTTCGAATTTCTCCACATATAGCTCACAGCTCGTCCTGAAGTTTTTGCTGACGTTGTCGTTCATAAGAACGATGAAAGCTCCATGACCAAAACATTTAGCTCAAAGAACAAAACTACATCAAAATCATCCACCCCAAGCTACGAACCGTCTTCACCATCTCAATGTAACTCTTGATATTACTTCTCCAGTCGGAAATCTTTTATTTAGATATGAACAAAATTAAAATACCTTAAAAACAATACAATATTGCTTACTTACCGTCGTTATTTTTTGCTCTAATATTTGAACAAGACATTTAGCTCGCTTAAAACAATAACTTCTTGAAAGTTTTGAGTAAGAATGTTTTCAAAACTCTTATGTATTGTATCTTTTAACTAATCCACCGCTTCAGGTAAAAATAAACCTAAATGATTGATTCGGTTAACAAATCGAAAAACTTCACTCATATAAACATGTACGTAGTGAATTAGCTATTTAGAATAGATAGATAGATAGACATGGAATTTGAAGTTATCATAAATGATAAGAATAAAGTACTTACAACATTGATAACTCAAAAACAACACGTTATTTAACAAGTAACTTAGTATGATTAATTTACTGTTCACTGTGTAACAATAGTGAGTTTCTTAAAGAATGCTTGATAGAAGGTTGTTATTTGCTAATCTATCTAAGATTTCC
Source organism: Schistosoma mansoni (assembly GCF_000237925.1). NCBI lineage: Eukaryota > Metazoa > Platyhelminthes > Trematoda > Strigeidida > Schistosomatidae > Schistosoma > Schistosoma mansoni. Next base: position 19,512,209 of record NC_031498.1, on the reverse strand, counting down.
GAATCAAATTAATGTTTTTCGTAAAAACAAAATTTTGAAACCATTTAAATTTCACTTAAAGATTTTATCAGCGAAAATTGTTATTTGATGAAACATGATGCCGAAATTACTAAACAACATGACAATTGAATTTATTTTCTATGTAGAAAAATTATCAAGACAAAAGCTGACTTAAAAGTATTAACATGCCTATTTTAGTAAGGGGATTTGTGAAGATTGTAATATTTTTACCAATTGAATTGATGAGTCAACGTAAGCCATTTGGATTCAATCCATGTCAAATATGAGACAGTTATCCATCTCAGACAATGGATGAAGCGTTCCGCAAGATCGTAAAACAACTGAAATTAGACACTAACACTGTTGGATACTGGTTCGGTGGTCTAGAGGTTAAGCGTTCTCGTGAGAAACTTGAGGTCATAGGTTCGAGTTCCGAGTGTGGGATCATGGATACACACTGTTGAGGAGTCCCACAATAGGACTAAATGGCCGTCCAGTGATTCCAGGTTTTCCATGGTGGTCTAGCTTCAATTGACCCATGCTTTGAACTATGAAAATACATACACATTCATGGATCATCTGAAATTGAATTAAACATATTTTTCTGTTATTTATTTTTTTTTTGAATATTTTCCTTTCCTAATCTAACATAGCAACTAATTTTATTGTTTCATTCTTATTATTTTAGGAATAACAATCACCAAATTAAATTTATCTAATAATAATCTTAATTATTTACCATCAGAAATATGTGATATGATCAATTTACAATATTTAGATATAAGTCATAATAATTTACGAGGTTCTACTGAAGTACCTGGAATGAATTCTATTGATGGTATTCCAATGAAAAATACTAATGAATCCATTCATCGTAGTAACAAATCAGTTGATCTTTTAAATAATAATAATCATGATCATGCCAATGGAAAATTAGATCATGTACAATTACCAAAAGATATGAATCGTTTAATTAATTTAAAAACATTGAAAATGTCTTCATGTGACTTAAAATTTATTCCAAAAATTGTATTTCAAATAATTAGTTTAACTAAATTAGATATAAGTGAGAATTGGACAAATGAAATACCTACAGCAGTAAGTAAACTTTTATTATTATGATTATTAGAAATATGTTAGATTTGTGAAGATTGTGAATATGAATTCGTAGATGGTCATTGTTGGGGAGTCCTATAGTAGGACGAAATAGCCGTCTAGTGCTTTCAGGTTTTCAACTGTAGTTTAGCTAAGATCAGTTTATGATTTTTAACACTTTAAAATACTATTATCATTATCAGAAGGGGGTTTTGTGGATATTTTAGTAATTTTATATAGTTGAGATCATGAGTCAATCGAGGCTAGACCACCATGGAAAACCTGGAGGCACTGGACGGGTTCGAATTGGTTCGAATCTGGAGAGACGGGATCGTAAGTGCGCACTGCTGAGGAGTCCCACAGTAGGACGAAACGGTCTTCCAGTGCTTTCAGGTTTCCCATGGTGGTCTAGCTTCAATTGACTCATGATCTCAACCATATAATATTATTATCACTGTTGGCTATTTTATAAAGTTGCCTTCAAAAGTTCTGACCCACTAACAATTTAACAGACTAATTACATTATAATGGTCAGATATATAAAATAATCGTAAAATTATTCAAGTGTTGTATCCATTATCACTTCACTGAATAAATTCTATTTTTAAAAATACAAAAATACAAATAAAATGCGATTTTCACTGGCTACTTTAAAAAGTTTGTTATTGAACTAATCACGTATTCTTAAAGATTCTATCTTTAGAATAATGAGCCTATTTGTAGATTATTTTGCCATTTTCAACCAGGTGGATCATCTTCAAACAGTTTTATTAATTCAATGTTCTCAACTGACACCTAAATTAAAGTCTTATTATTTAGTTTCTTGATTTGTAGAGACTAGTTAACGTACTAACATTAACTGTAGGTACTTTACAAATGTTTCAACTTGATTTGCAACTTCATGCCAGTATGCAATGATGATCCCAACGTGAGATTGAAATCAAGAATACTGGTATCTCTGCTCAACAATACAAGACACCTGGACTGCTGGATTAGAAACCAATAAGTCTAAATTCCGAATTCAACTTAATTCGGGTAAAATACTACTAAAACTTCCTAAACTAAGCTTCTCGTGCTTTTGTCAATCGCTTTAAAGCGTAATATAAGTTTGTGATAAAAGCTTGTTGTTAACTTTAGCAAAACTGCCATATACACTTAAGATTGTTCTTATTTTATTGAGCATCTAGATAATGTTAATTTGTGTCTGAATAATAATGAATCCTCTGAATACATTTGTTTTGGTTAGCTTTAACACCAGTATCAATGTTTACTCTAGCGCTGATGAACTATTTAGACTAATACCATACTCAATAAGATATACAAAAACATTACATAATTTGTATACCATTTCATCTAATTTATCTGAAAACTATTCTTAATATACAAAAAAATAAACTTATTTCCTTCTATACATCCTATTCATACTAATTTCAGTGACTATTTATGATGACAAACATATTCATAGAAGTAAAACACCTTTCTTGCTATTGTCTAATATTAAATAGTTGAAAGCATTAGTCAATTGAAGCTAGACCACCAAGGAAAACCTGGAAGCACTGGACGGCCGTTTCGTCCTACCGTGGGACTCCTCAGCAATGTGCATCCACAACCTAGCCTTGCGAGATTCGAACCCATGACCTACTAGTCTCGCGCCAGAGCACTTAACCACTAGACCACTGAGCCGGCATCCAATGATGTTAATGCCTAACTTCAACCAATCCACGAAGTTGAGCAACCGTTCACCAATTGTCTTCAGTGAGTTCCTACTCCACAATAAGACGAAACGGCCGTCCAGTGCTTCCAGGTTTTCCATGGTGGTCAAGCTTCAATTGACTCACGCTTTCAACTATACAAATACTAAATCTCCACGAAAAAACCCCCTTCTGATATTAATATTAAATAATAAATGAATAAATTATCTAAACAATTTCATAATCTTTAATAATAATAACCAATGTATTATTTCACTTAACTTTTATGCTGACAAATTAATACTTGACGACAACATAGATTATAACTTATTCCTAATTAATATTAACTAGTCAAGTTTTTTCTTCGCTTTTAGATTTCATTTCTGTTTCTTTTATTTTTTGTTTTTTATTTCTTTTTTACTGATTTGTCAATAATGTATTCAGTACATTTCTGATTACCTTTCTTGTGTTATTTCCTAATAATTTATAAATTAATTAAATTGAAACTTATCAAAAACCAATAATGATTATGCAAAGATGGACAGTGGCTAGCAGTGGAATCCAGGATGCGCGTTTCGTCTTATTTGGGACTCGTCAGTTGGATGTACCTGCATCTCAGAGTTGATGTTCACTCTGGGACTCTAACCCAGTACCTTTCGCTTCAAATGCCATCTCGTTATCCATTCAGCTACTGAGTCCTGATAGCCACTTGCTTGTGTAATGGAGTGAAGTGTGAATTCACTTAGTATTGTTTGTTTGAATCTTCCCATTGATTTTTAGGACTGCAAATGATCAGTCTCTTATCGGTATATGTGTATACTGTGTGTATCGCCTCGATATAGCCACTACTAGCCACTGTTCATCTTTGCTCAAAATGCTTGTGAATTAAAGCTATATCGAGACAATACGCACAGTATGCACATATGACAATAAGAGACTGATCAATTGAACTCTTAAAAATCAATGAGAAGATTCATACAAACAATACCAAGTGAACTCAATAATGTATAGTTGGAACAGTTTAATTAATCATCTTTTTGGAGATGTTTTTGGTCACTGACTAATATTAGTTAAGAAAGAATTGAAAATAAAATAATATTGAACTAATCTTCAAAACTTACACAATTGAATAATGATTAACTTTAAATAGAATGACTTAAATTCTTTTAAGAGATTGTGACTAATACAATTTATAAATAGTCAGAGTAAAGTGAATACGACCATAAACATTGGATGACCATAGAGTAGATAAAATAAATTGACAACAGTTTGAAATTTAGATCATGGAATTCTTATTCATTAATTTAAAGAATACTGAAGTTCTATAATTCCTGAAGTTTATCACTGCATTCCATCAATAGTTCAAGGATGAACAATTTTGTGGGGCTCAGAAATAGAATGGAACGTTTGCTTAGTACTCGTTGATTTCCAATAGTTCTCTTGTTAGTGTTAGCCCTTAATCAAAACGGTTTACAAATGGAAGATAATAACATGAACAACCCTACTTCAATAAAGATCCTATGTAAAAATTTATCATTTAACTAACTAAAATTTTCGTCAACTCTTGAGAATTTACATAGATATTGTTGAGCTAGGAAATCCAGAAATTTGTAAATTTTCAAGGTTTATATTTAATTACATTTTGAAACCTTATGTTTTTAAAATCTCTCTATAGGTTCTCCATTAGATGGACACACTCCATATTAATTTTATGGTATTGTAATTTTATTGGTAATGTACGTCTCCTTATTAATACTGGGGGTGGTCATGTCAAGAGAAGCTGACCACTTGGTTCTTTAGTATAGTGCATACGTAAATGATCAGATTATTGTTTTATGAGAGATATTTACTTTTGAACTGGATACATTTTATGACATCTTCAAATACTTGTCTAGTTGAGGTTACAAATTATTCCAATCTACATTTGAAATCTGAAATATGCTTGTGGATCTCTTGTTCCACTTCAGAGTTTGTTAATCTATGACTCACATTCACAGTCACCAACCTATCGACTTTCTTCAAGACATTTTCTTAAACTAATTATGATTCCTCTAACAACTGGATTTTAAATACTTAATAAACACAAAGCTTTCATTTCTTTTCCATATACAGATAGGTAACTTGTTGGAGTTACGTTGTTTATTGGCTAAACGAATGGGACTAAGTACACTACCAATACAGATCATTAATTGCTCTAAATTACGTACAATAAATTTATATGGAAATGAAATAACGTCACTTCCGGATGAATTTTCAAGACTTTATAAATTAAAAGCCTTGCATTTAGATTATCGACATTTTATAAAAGCTTTAATTAAACCAAGGAAAGTTTCCAAAGTTAAAATGGTCAATTTTATTGACTCAACCGATGAAGCTGGCGATAATAATATTACAATAGAAGTAAATAAACCAAGAAAATCTACTGTAGCAGAAGAAACTGCAATTTCAATTGCTGAACGACTAGATACATTACTTCGTTCAGGTCAAATGAAATCATATCATATACCGGCTGCCATATTTAAACTACGAAGACTCACTGTAAGTTTCACTATTCCTTACTTTGAAGTATTTTTATTATATAACATGAGTAGGGATTAACAGTAGAATTTGCGATGAGCGCTATACTTCATTTCGGACTCATGAACTGTATTCAATTTCGCATCACAAATTAAGATATAAATCCAGTACCCATCTTTTTAAATGTCATCAGCTAGGCCACAGGGTTCCACTGCTAACCATTGGCCGATGTATAATCAACTTGTAAATGTAAACATTGCCGTTTCATCTATTCAACTGAGTCATAAACCAACAGCCACCTATCATTTCAGTCTTTAATAACGTGAAAAAGTACACATAATCAGTGATGTGTTGATCATTCATTTAGTGATTTATCAACACTTTTATTACCGTTGAATATTTTTTGCCTCTAAGTAACTACGTTTACTATATCGTTGATGGAAATAGTAATTTTTCCCCGTCATATTTTGACAGACTTATCAATTAGATATGTTTATATTTAACAAAACTTCTAATAATCTTTATCTTTGAGTTTGTGAAATTCATTGTTTCAATCGTTGGGAAGAGCTCGAAGTTGTTTATATTAAACATTGATTTTCAAATCTTGTACAGTATTGTTATTTGATTGAACAGTTTATTAGCCTCTTAAAACCCATATTCAACGTCAGTGACTTCAAATCTATTACTATCTTGAGATCCGATTTTGTTAGATATGTTTCTGTTATGAGAATAATACCATGTCTATACGGTTTCCAATTAGCGCCGATACAGTAAACTATTTTCATAAATGAAATAACTGAATAGTCAAACAGTATTTCTTAAGAATTATTAATCTAAAGAAAGACAATTAGAAGATAGAAGTGTTCTAATAAATTTTATTATAGATTTTCAAACAAAATAGTCTACCATGAAATAAAAAGGTGTTACGTCATTAATGAAACTAACAAAAATTAACCAAGCATTTCAAGTGTTGAATATAACTTACGTAATAATTAGACACGAATTACTTATCAGATTGGGGTTTTATGGATATTGTAGTAATTTTTAATAGCTGAACTCATGAGCTGATTAAGGCTAGACTACCATGGAAAACGTAGAAACACTGAATGGTCGTTAAGTCCTAGTATGTAACTCTTCAGCAGTGCGTATCCACGACGCCGCACGCGAGACTCGAACCCAGAACCTTCGGTCTCACGCACGAATGCTTAACCTCTAGACCACTGAACCGGTATCGAACAGTGTAAATGTCTAACCTCAACTAATCCACGATATTGAGCGACCGTCCACTATCATCTTCAATGAGTAATTACCTCTACAACAGACACGGCTGAACTCCACTGGTCACGGTTTCTCATTAGAACTCCAAGAAAAACACCTCATGAAGCTAGTCACTAATAGAAATATTACTGATTGTTCACTTGATGGATATAGGAAAAATAAGTTGAAAATTGATAGACATTGTCTCTTGGTTCAAAACTTTATGATATTTTGACAAGACATAATGAACTTTACACATTTTCATTTTATGCAAAGCTAATATATGTAAAACTATCTAAAAGTATATTGTATGGCTTTAATAAATACTGCTGTTTAAAGTAATGTTTTCTTCTTTGGACTGTCAGTATTTGAAATAATGATTTAATGGTTATCTTTTATTGCATTATTCATCATTAGTATTTCGGATTCATTAAAATGATTGTAACATTGGCAAAATTTCCAAAACTTTCTTAGAAACAGCTACTTTTAAAGGTCAAAGCTAATATACATAGTTGTTTTTGTACTCTAATTGAATCTATAGTTAACTGATATTAAAGATTGACGTCAATTGAAGAACTGTTGGTAATCAAAATAGACATTGTGTCCTACCACCGGACATTTAGGCACTTAACTCACTCATGAATCTACACTAGATCAAATTACTTAAATGTAACGTAAATGTTATTCTTAGGATTTAGTGGTTTTGTAGTGAACGAGAACACAAGAGCGGATAACCAAATGTATTTAAACATAAAATTACAGAATCTCTTAGTAAAATCTGGGAAGCGTACAATAAATTCTTCATTTACGAAATGTCAATCAATCGTCCCAGACTTCAGTGTTCCTTCGTCTTCACACCAATCATTCTCTGTTCTCGTTTTCTTTTCTTCTATCTTGACCTTCTGCCACCAGAAATTTCACTTTCGTTTGATGATACATACTGCTTATATCTGTCGACATCATTAGCACACACCACAGTTTCATTATACAGCGTGATCATCACTTAATGTTATCATCAACCTGCTACTCCACTCCTGAGTCGCTTCCTCTCATAAGTTATGGCTGATGCTAATTGGTGATGGAAAAAATATTTATCATAAACGAAAAACCGATTTTCAATTTTATCTTCCATAAACCTCGTAAATTATCATTCTTTTTTTAATTTCAAATCCATAGGCATTACATCTTGATCGTTGTCAGTTAAACTTCATTCCAGAAAACTTAACACTTTTAAAGAGACTTCGTGAACTATATTTATCAAAAAATTATTTCAGAGGAATTCCACAAGGATTGTTTACACTACATAATACATTGGAATACTTAGATTTATCTGATAACAAATTGGATGGTGAAGAAGATAAGTCAGTTTTATTGCCAAAGGATTTTGGAGCTAAGTTTCAAATGCTTAAAGTATTAAAATTGTCTTCAATGAATTTAACTTGTTTGCAAAATGGAGTACTATGTGGAATGATTGGATTAGAACTGTTAGATTTAAGCCGAAATAAAGTGAGTTAATTTTTTAAAAGTAATGTGTGTTACATTTCCGAAACATTATCAGATAATAATACGGTTTTGTCAAGAATTTTGGGGATTTTTAAAAGATATCGTTCGTGAAACCAGAGAATTTTCTAGTTAACATTCATGGCATATAATGAGTGTAGAGCAATTATTCACCTGACACTGAAACTGAAATCATCAAATGTCGTGACTAACTATAATTCATGAAGTTTGAACTCATTGGTTTACATTTACCACACAGGATGTCTATCATTCAATATTACTGGGTTGGGTACTAGCTCCCCTCCTAGTGGACTGGATTTTGAAGTTACATTATTTTCATTGAAACTATGACAACTCCATTTTCAAGCTAGCCATATGGAATTTTATTCAAAATATGAAGAAATCAAGATTTTGACATTGCTTGTGTTTTTTATCCCATATTTTTTGTATAATATCATTCACAGTGTAACAAAGCTAGTGTATCCATAGTTCCTGTGTGATCACGTATACCTGTCAGTATATATTCCCAAATAATTCATTATTATTTCCGTTCTTCTGTTTCAGCCAACTGTAAAAATACTAAACATTAGTTGGTATATTATTGATACATCGTTGACTGTTATTCAATCAAAACAATATATTTTCTAATTATCAAGTATATTCTATCTTTTTACTAAAATGTTTTAGTGTATCCCCAATTCTAAGGCTCACTTGCTTGTAGTGAGAATTCTCTGCTTCCATTTTGTAATATTGTATACTGTTAGATATTGAGAAATTATTCAGAATACTTGGTATATGTGAGCAAATGTGATAACTGTAAAAGCATCACACTACTGTCAGCACCAGGAATTGTTTTCAACAGAGTGTTGTTGAAGCGGATAAAAGACTCAGCAGACACCCGAATTCAAGATCAAAAGGCTGGATTCCGTAAGGATCCGTCGTGCACAGACCACACTGAGACACTACGGATCATCATTGAACAATCAGTTCAGTGGAACTCGTCACTATACACCAACTTCATTGATTATGAGAAGGCATTTGACAGTGTGGATAGGAGAACATTATGGAAACTTCCTCGACACTGTATTGTACCTAAGATCATCGACATCATCCAGAATACAAACGACGGACTACAAGTAAAGTCGTGCATGGAGGACAGCTGACAGACGCAATTCAAGTGAGGACCGGAGTCAAACAAGGCTGCCATCACTCTCCCTCTCTTTTACTTCTGATGGTTGACTGGATAATGAAGATCTCCATATCTGAATGTAAGCACGTAAAAAATGGACAGGTCGGATGTAACTAGATAATTTGGACTTCGCAGATGATCAGGCCCTTCTATCCCATACACATCAACAAATGCAGATGAAGACAACTAGTATAGCAGCAGTCTCTGCATCAGTTGGCCTCGACATACAAAAAGGAAAAATCAAGATCCTCAAATACAACACAGATTGCATCAACCAACCCACTCACACTTGATGGCGAAACTCTGGGAGATGTGGAAACATTCACGTACCTGATAAGCATCATCAATGAACGTGGACGATATGATGCAGATGTGAAAGCGAGGATTGGCAAAGCAAGGACAGCATTTAATGGCCCTCTTGTCTGACTCCGGTGAGATCTGACAAATGATAGTTATTGAGATATATTTGTCGCCTATAGTTTTATATTATTATCGATTTAGTCACGTTGGCGAATAAAGGAATTAAATAAGTCGAATACGAGAATGGATTTTGAATAAATATATTTTGTACACTCATTGGTCTGGTCAGTAAATGAGATGGATGAAGCGAATAGGAGAAAGTGAAGTGAAATGACGCGCGATGGAGAAGGCGTGTTAGCCAACTCCACTTAACCAAGCGTTAATCAATATTTATAGTCATACAAAATTAAGATACAGACATATGATGAGTAGGATAAGATGTATCCACACATACGCCCATATAAAAACTGTCAGGGTTGATAAGTGAATAAATAACAAGGTCAAAACGTGACTCAGGAATAATGAATAAATTGGCCTGTCCAGAAGCTAGAATAAGTTATATGGGCTTAACATAGCAGCCGACACTGCAAGCATTCCTACAGTTGAAGAACATATGGAACTCAAAACAATTGTCTGTCAACCAATATCAAAGTCGTAATCTCCAATACGAACTTCAAGACAGTTCTACTGTACAAAGCTGGAACTAGGAGAGCTACTACAACCATCGTCAAAAAGGGGCAAGTATTTATAAACAATTGTCTATGTACGATATTATATGTCCGTTGACCGGATACCAACAGACATAGTCTACTATGGGAGAGAACGAACCAACTTCCAGCTGAGGAAATTAGGAAAGGACGTTGGAAGTGGATAGGACACACATTACGGAAAGGAACTGGACAAGAGAGAGGCCAAAGAACACACTGTGCCAAGAATTGGAAGCAGGCATGAAAAGGATGAATACCAAGTGGAAAGGATTGTTCAGGACAGAGTTGTATGGAAAATGCTGGTGAGCGACCTTTGCCCCTCGACGAGGGGTAACAGGCGTGAGTAAGTAGTAAGTAAGTTAGGAGATATACCATTGATGATGTTAGTGTTTAATCACTTTGTAAATATACGTTAACTTTGCTTGTCTTCTGATGGTTTGATGTTTCCATATTTTAAATGGCACTTGTTGTAATTACTACTGGATTATAAATTACGCTGAGACACTGATAAATATACATATAAATAGTTCCTTTTATATGACTCAGCTGATTCATAGATTTTACTTAATTTCAGACGATATAGCTCGATATTACCTTGATAAAAATTTATTCCTATTTAGCATTTTATTAAAATTTACAAACTTCTATTCTAATTTGTGCTGTTTGCCTATAGATAAGTCAATTACCTGATGATATAAATAGCTTGATTAGTCTTGAAGAATTTTTTCTCTCTGAAAATAAGCTTACATCCTTGCCAAATACAATATGTCAACTGAAAGAACTTAGAACACTTGATGTAAGCTATAATCAGTTATCAGAATTACCTGAAGATTTATATTTACTCAAAAATATTCAGACATCTCACTTGTATAAAGGATTGAACAAATCTGGTCTTTGGCTTCAAGGTAATCCATTAACCAGTATACCACAAAGTGTATGGAAAACAATAGATACTAAACATTTATGGAAATATTTAGAGGTAAGTGAACAAAAAGCTTTACCAGCTCAATATTATTTGGTTATTTTCAAAGTGATTGGTTTTTTAAATGTTCAAAAGCAAATACGTTTTGAGTTAGAAGATAGTTTAACATTCAATAGAAACATATATGAACGATAATACCTGTAAAATCAAATGATTTACCTTAAGAAGTAGATAACTTACCATGATTTAAAAAATATATGTTTAAATTGTTCTATTAAGATACAATAAAACAGTATTAGTTTAAAACAATTTAAAAGCACTTGGTGTTGTTTGCTTATGTCTTCCCATTGTTGTTTCGGACTGACGAGTTTCAAGTAGGACGAAACGCTCGTATTGGATTCCACTGCTAGCCGCCATCCGTCTTTGCTTATAAACAATTTAAAACCAGTTTTTTTCTTACTTTTACATTTACTATTAATCTCTTTGACATGAAGATTCACAGTGAACTAATTTTAACCGTTCTAAAAAGACACTAAGCAAGAAAAAATAATTTTTATAGTTTTATTATCAACAAAATGACTATTGAAAGTTTCACTAAAAAGAGAACTATGTAAACTAGTAGTCAAATGAATACATGAAATACTGATTATTACTGATTGGATTGATAATGATAATCTGGGTTGGTACATTCATTTCCATGTATGAACAATTGTATCACTTCAAATTTTTATAAATGATAATGGATTACGTATGCCTACTAGGTTTGTGATACTGGCTTGTTGAAAAAACGGAAAAAAAGAAACCTAATTAATTGATATCCTCTCTCTAGTAATATATATAATCGATTACTCGAACATTTTGTAAGTCTTTACAAGCAAAGATGGACGGTGACTAGCAGTGGTATCCAGTTTGACGCCCGTTTCGTCCCATTTGGGACTCGTCGGCTGGATGTACCTGCATCTCAGAGTTGATGTTCACTCTAGGACTCCAACCCAGTACCTTTCGCTTCAAATGCCATCTCGTTATCCATTCAGCTACCGAGTCCTGATAGCCACTTGCTTGTGCAATGGGGTCAAATGTGAATTCACTTGGTATTGTTTGTTTGAATGCTTGTGGATTAAGGCTATATCGAGGCAATACGCACAGTATGCACATATGCCAATAAGAGACTGATCAATTGCAGTCCTTAACACCAATGGGAAGATTCAAACAGGCAATACTAATTGAATTTTGTAGATCTATTCCCCAGCTGTTCGAATATCACAATGAACCTTTCTAATTTTAAACTGCTAATTATGAATACTCACCACAGATACTCACACAATTTTATACAAAGTAAACAACCTATTACAATGCTAAATACTGAAAATTCCAAAAAAACGCTTTAATTGTCGACATATTTTTCTCCTCTTAAAGTTGGGGAAACGTGCATGCATCCAATATATTATGCACTGAACATACTGACTGTGAGTAAAATATACTGACTGTTATAATATTATGGTTGCGATGTATGCTACTTATGCCGATAGTCATAATCAGTGTGTCACACCAGTCGGAAGTGGAAACTCTGTCAGCGGAAGGCTAAGAAGATCAGATTGAAGAGAATAGGAAGGAAAATACAAAGGAATTGTAAAGAGGGAGAATTATAGAGAACATGAAGTACATACGATAGAAATTTGCCAATCAAGTATTCAGTGTATGTTTTTCATATTTTACCAAGATTAAAACACAACTGAGCATCCGCACCTACGCTCACGTTCATTAAATAGTGAAGAGACAGAGTTAATCTGAAAATTGTGATGAATTAGCCCTATTCATTTCAAACAATTTAATCATTTACAGTGCACATACATCATAATCCTTAGACTAACTCTAACTGTTTATTACGTTATTGAAATTTGTCAAGAAGAGTAATTGTTTCTTCAGTTTTAACCATAAAAATGCATCAGACATTTTTTTAAAATATTTAACATTTAAATGTATCAGAAGGGGTCTTTGTGGAGATTTAGTATTTGCATAGTTGAAAGCATGAATCAGTTGATGCTAGGCCACCAAGAAAAAACATGGAAGCAGTGGACGGCCGTTTCGTTCCATCCTGGGACTCCTCAGCAGTGCGCATCCACGACCTCTCCTAGCGAGATTCGAACCCAGGAACTGCCAGTCTCACGCCAGAGCACTTAACCGATAGACCACTGAGCCGGCATCCGATTGTGGTAATGTCTAACTTCAACCAATCCACGAAATTGAGTAGCCTTTCATTGATGAACAGAATCAATCGTTAGAAACAAATAAACCAGAAAACCCATCGGAAAAACCATCGGATGCCGGCTCAGTGATCAATCGGTTAAGTGCTCTGGCGCGAGAGTGGTAGTTCCTGGGTTCGAATCTAGCGAGGCGAGGTCATGGATGAGCACTGCTTAGGAGTCCCACAATAGGACGAAACGGCCGTCCAATGCTTCCAGATTTTCCTTGGTGGTCTAGCTACAAGTGACTCATGCTTTCAACTATTTAAATGTATGTTGAAAAGAGATTACTGCAATACAGAATAATTAGCTCTGATAATCTTTTACATTAATAAAACGTATACTACTATCAAATAAACTTATTACTACTATTACCTAATTCTTAAATGACATTTCAATGATTTGAGTGTAATGAATCAATTAAGATAGATTTAATCTAATAATTATTAATCAATTTTATTGTTACTATCATGTATGATCATCATTGTATTACTTTTATTAGGATCGAAAATTAAAAGAATTATCTAATACCAAACCAACTAAAATTTTTATAATTGGTGATAAATTCTCTGGAAAATCAACCTTAATCAAACATTTAATGAAAGAAGGTTCAATCAATACAAGTACACAGATTAGTCTACCTTCACAACTTGAACATTTTTCAATTGACTATAAATCCATGATTCAAAATATTCCAAATAATGTTGAATTACCATTAGAATGGTCACCAATATTAATCAATCATTGTTCTTCACCAAATGGATTTAAAATGATATTTTATGAAATTACATTGCCTCAATTATGTGATCTAGATCATAGTCATTCTTCTTTATGTAATCAACATTCTGGATTAGAATTAATTTTACCACACCTTTTGGATAGTAACAGTTTTTATATTTTGCTTTTCAATACAAATTTATTCATCGAAAATTTCCAACAAACAGTTAATAGTATATGTTTTCATTTACTCAAATTGAGAATTTATGCACCAGGTTCGATTATTAAATTGTTAGGAACACATTGTGATCAAATTGATCCATATAAATCTTTTCTACAAGACTCTATCAATGCTAATGAGATCATTGATGAACAGAATCACTTATTAGAAACAAATAAATCAGAAAATCCATTGATAACTATTCAAAACAATGAATCAGATAACAATATAAGGAGTACTAAAAGCGGTGTTTTTAACGCACTTCAAAAACACATAATAAATACCATTGAACGTTTATCGAAATGCACTGAATCATTTAATTTGCCTAATCTGTACAAACATGAAGCAAATAACAAAATAACAGTTTTACAGAATATCTCTTTTGTTAATCTATCTCTGCCATTATCTAAACATCCTATTACGTCTTCTCCAAAAAATAAAGTACATGTTGCAAATCAACCATACTTGATCGATATTATCAACGTAGACGAACTGTGGAGTGAAATCGAACACCGAATAAATTATACTTGTCAGACATCAAACAAAGATTGTTTCATCCCTAAATCATGGCATTCTTTAGTCGTTTATGTACGAGATAAACTGAAACCATATTTTATGGTAAAACTTGACTTAGGATCGGGACAAAACAATGAAGACTGCTCATCATCTAAAATTGGAAATAACCAGTTAACTTTGGACAAAACTTTTTTTGACGAAATGAAAATTGATAACATTGAGGATTGTTTGAATTACTATCATTCGATCGGTCAATTTCTCTATTTTCCAAAGCATAAGTATTTAAAGGACTATTTAATTTTACATCCAACAGTATTTCTTACTATCATTAATGGTATAATAAATCCACAAATCATAACTTCCGCCTACTATGATATGAGCAACAGTAATAAAAGTTTATACCTTAGATGGTACTTAAGTGCAATATCTGGTTATTCAAATGAAAGTTTGAAAGAATACTTCAGCTCATGGGATCATCATAAATCGATTCCATATCAACTGATACGTTGTCTACTTCCTCCATTTGGATATCGTTCGTGTAAATCAATTCCATCCAATAAACCTCACCAACAAATAATACAACAACGGCGTTTGCTTCCAAGTAAACAAAATCATCACTTAGATGTACCTTCACATCACCAAGTAAGCAGGTTCACTATGAGGTCTTCAGCTAAATCGAAATCTCCTATAAATTGTTCAAAACAAGTTGAAACTGAGAAAGATTATTTCAATCTATCAGTTAGTTCAGTTAGTGAACCAAAGTTATCAATTAATAGTGTTTTACTCCTGACAGATCTATTGGAAGCCGGATTTAAAATTCACAATTTGATTTTAGTTAATGATCATTTGAAAAATGTACAATTAAACAATCCTAAACCTTATATAATATATCCTTGTATATTTTCTGATAATAATTCAATCGAATTTTTATATAGTAATACAACAAATTGTATAGATTTGACTACACAATATAAAATAAAAGAAAATGAATATATACGTGAAATATGGTTTCCATTAGGTCGACCTATGGGTTATTTTAATCGACTGTCAGTTAGCTTATGCAAAGTAATATGTGATCAAACAAAATTCATTGAATTTTGTGGTTCGATCCCAGATTTAAAGTATACAGAAAAAATTGTATTCAATGATTCGATGGTTAAACATAATACATTCATTGTTACATACGACCATATCAAAATTATATTGGAAGAAGTAACTGTTAATGGAAGCCTGTTTTCTCTATCCGAATGTGACATCTTATATGGAATTAAATGTATACAACAAACTAAACAAAAATCTATGCCTACTGACAATGTGCAGACAAACGATATAGCTTTTAATCCATTTCAATGGTTTATTGAAACATGTAACAAGTTAAATGATGAAGCACAAGGCATTGTTTGGTTTTGGTCTAAATAATCCACCTTTCATGATTAGTTGATAACTAATCCCAAATAAAATGAGTTGAATGAATTTGTGAAGTTAATTAATTATAGCAATCAAATTTCATGGCGATGATTTATTATTATTCTGAAGATGGTTAATTTCAAGCTAAACAGTAAACTTGATCTTTCGAATAATTTAGAACGTGCGGATTCTGTTACATGGCATATTTTACTTCAAATAACATACCACTTTTACTAACTAATTTAAATGCATTTTGTAAAGAAAAACTGCTGTTAATCCCAGTTCCAGTAACACGATTCAAAGTACTTCATTCTGACACTGGCTTTTGTCGTTAAAACTATTTGTATTTGACAAAAACAGCGAGCTTTTTGATTTAATAAATTTTTCTAATTTTTTTCTTAAGCCGTTCTCATTCTACTCTGTTCACCATCTCATCATATATACATTAGGCCTGTAAGATCCTAAGTGCTCTATACAAAATAGAAAAATGTGACAAATCAACTTAACCTTCTGTTACTAGATGTATCATTTTTCACATGTGACCTGACGCCTGACAATCCACTGATATCTGTTGGTCACCTTTTTTACAGACATGCTCATATTGTATTATTTTCTTTTCGTCAGATTTACTTTAATTAATCATGTACATTAGTATCCTAATATGCCTACATACTCATAAAAATTATAGCCTACTTCAAATTAAAAACTGTTCGTTTTTAACAGTTGTGGTTGGTATGTACTTCCAAATGATTACAATGTAAGTAATTCATCAAATATATTATGGTGATGAAAAAAGATGCCATAAGAGTAGAAGTGATAGAAGTCGTTAGTAGATGAAGATAAGATAATCACTGGTAAGCAATTTTTATACACTTTGGTGGATCATTTACAAGTTTTATGAACACAAGACGAGAGTTTGCTGTAAGATTTCATATCTTGTGCTAAGAATTCTTTATGATTATCAAACGCTTAGTATTAAATCAGAGTAAAAGAACGACATTGATTACCATTTACAAACTGATCGATGTGAACGGTTTATATTACTCCAGTTTAATCAATACTAAAGGCTCATTTTAGCTGTCATGAAATTCACAGGATTAAATCGAAACTTCTTTCCTTTTCTATTTCCGCTTCCATATGATAAAATGAAATAAATATTCAAAATGTACACCGTCGACAATCCACATATGTTAATCACTACATAATAGACCAACCAATAACCTATTTGGCGAGAAGCATACCAGACAAAAGCCATCACATACAACTAAAAAATTCCCATTCTTCACAGTTAAGGCTTCAGATGCATTCTTTAACTTTTCCGGATTCAGGAAAGTACTATCATATGAATGCGAAAATACGATATTGTAAGTCCGGTCTTCAAAACAAACGGTCAACACTTAAAAGATCTCAGTTTGTATATTTGATCAGTATGGTTGTTACAACTTCGCAGTTATTGAAAAACTCTTTAGTGACCTACTTTTATGAAAAGAACATGATTGGTATAATGGAAACGATTATTGTTATAACCAACTGTACCAGTGATTGTTTTACTGTACCTGTTTGTTAAGGTGTATCAAAATGACAATTCCATTGCTTTGTGACTTTGTACGAACTAGCGAACGCTCGGTAGTCCCACTTGTAAACTTTCGCACAATTTCTGTATTATTTCGACACCACAAGATCGCCAACAAATACATCTTACTACAACCATCAATCGCCTTCTGATATTTGGATATGGGAGGATCTAACATAGCAACTGACAGGTGGTTTTCCTGTGGTGATGACCATAGTCAACCACGACTCGACGCCTACTACATCTGGTGACCCAAAACTGCGAACAAGTTTCAACCACTGGAAAACCTCCCAAAGAAGACTATCGCGGTGAGTCTATTACTTATTTATCCACGTTTAATGCACATTTTCATATTGATATCTCTCAATATATAATATTCTGGCAAAAACTCGAAAAGACGGATAGCGATAAGAGTAGTATTAATATAATAGACTCCGAGGTCCAGGTTATCAGTTTCTGACATGCCTTCTTTATTCTGCATAATCCAGAAGTTTTGATTCCGGCACTGGAGTCTCGATTCCAGATCCGCCACATTATGAACTAACAGCAGAAATAAGCTTGTCCTCAAGAAAACTTTACTAGCGGATCACATTACTGCTGTTTGTGAGGTTTTCCTCAACCTCAATGCATCTAATGCCTATGATCGTCTCAAGAAAGCGGTCCTGATTGTGGGTGGTAGAGAACATCATACCAAGCTTCTAAAAGCTAGTATACTTAGCACTGCCTCTATCCAAGATCTGAACATTTTTCCGAATATGTGTCCACAACTGTCCACATCTATTGCATGCAAAACCAGAGAATTATTGAGAGCTTGGTATACAGGTCAATAAGCAGTCAACAAACACATCAAAATCGATCCAGTTTATAAACCAATCAGAAAACCTGTGGACAAATATAGGGCCAAGGATCAAATAAATTGGAGGTACAATCAAAATAAAAAAGTGGACAATGATAGATCAAAGGTCAGCAATAACCAAACAAGATCGGTGTTTGTAGGACAAGCTGTGAGTTGTATGTGGAGAAATTCCAACATCTCAATTCTACCTGAAGTTTGCGCTGATGATGCCGTTCAGAAGAACGATGAAAGCTTCACGACCAAACACCACTAAAATCAATTCTGGTCTATCAGTGCTTCCTGTAGTCTACATTTCCGAAAGTAGATCCCACACATTGAGTACCTGCTGATTTTTCTCCAAAATCTCCTGTATACATTACAAATCTGTCTTTGGAACTGTCTCCTCCAAATGTCCTGGTACGGCTGTGAGTGGCGAGTCAGCTCTCTTGCTTGGAATACTCTCACATAGCCACGTGTATACAGCCACTGCCAGAGAAATCCTACTCACTGCCTTCTCGTGACAGGGGTAACAATTACGAAATTGAGAGGACAAAAAGCGAATGTTCCGCAGGTGTAGCTGGAAAACCCTGATTTCAAAGAAGTTGTGCACATGGACTTCAGGATCCCAAGGAAACAATTTTCGCATGAACCTATTGTTGGTCACCAGCTATCGCGAGACTGCATCTCCTTACGCTGCTGCACTGCCTTGTGGATTGCACCTCTAGGACAAAGGCTCGCGGTGTGGCTCCCTAAGAAAACCGCCTGCTTCGGTTCGGGTGCCCGGGTACTATTCTTGTCCTCACACACGTAGAGTGATTCATATGGTACATATCTATTTGGAGCGTCCTTGTACCAGTGTCTATGTGTTTAAATAAATAAATAAATAGTATGGGGAAAATCAGCTGCTGATGTGTACATGGATGTAACGGCTGTGTTTAACTTGACTTTATGGTGGTCTCAACTATGAGAAACTCTGAACAAACCAGTTTCCATCCTTTCCTAATGAAAGGACGCATCTGGTCTTTGAAATGGATCATTCTCGTCTCAACTTATCCATTGGAACTCTGAAAATATCTTGCTGTATGAACGGTGTAGTTTGAAGGGTGATAAGGTCCTCCAACTTTGTACAATCGATAATGGAGAAGTATAATGTAGACTAGTAACGAACGTCAACGAAAGACAAGAACAGATAAAACACTGTATATGTCGATATGTTTTCCCTATGCTTGACGGAACACTGAGGATGCTATTGTTCGTTGAA
Organism: Schistosoma mansoni; assembly: GCF_000237925.1. Lineage (NCBI taxonomy): Eukaryota > Metazoa > Platyhelminthes > Trematoda > Strigeidida > Schistosomatidae > Schistosoma > Schistosoma mansoni. The sequence continues at coordinate 19,492,259 of NC_031498.1, read as the reverse complement.
ACTAATCACATCACCATAAATCTCGAATGCTCATCAAGTTATTTACGTAGTGGATTTACTAACAACCAGACCCAGTTTTTCGATTCATAAACCAGTTTAGTTTCATGTCAAAATCGTACTTAAAACAATTAAATGCATATTCATGAAGACAATGGTGAACCACTTACTTACACCTGTTACCTCTCGTCGAGGAGCATGGACTGACCACCAGCATTCTCCATCCAACTATGTCCTCAGCAATGCTTTCCAGTTCTTTCCAGTTGACATTTATCCTTCTCATATCTGCTTCCAATTACCAAAGTAGTGTGTTCCTTAGTCTTCCTCATTTCCGTCTCCCTTGAAGATTCCAAGTTAGTGCTTGCCTCGTGATGCAGTTTGGTGATTCTCGTAATGTATGTCCTATCCACCTCCAGAGCATTTTCTTATTTCCTCCTCAGCTGAAACTTGGTCTGTTCTCTTTAACAGTAGGCTGTGTCTGATGGTGTCTAGTCAACGGACATTCAGTCTCTTACGTAGAAAACCGTTGGGAAATACTTGCACCCTTTTGATGATGTCTGTGGCAGTTCTCGAAGTTTCAGCTCCGTACGGTAGAACTGTCTCGACGTTCGTATTGAAGAATCTGATTTTGACGTGTGTTAACAGTTGTTTTGAGTTGCATATGTTCTTTAGCTGTAGGAATGCTGTCCTTGCTTTGCCAATCCTCGCTTTCACATCTGCATCATATCGTCCACGTCCATTGATGATGCTTATCAGGTACGTGAATGTTTCCACATCTCCCAGAGTTTCGCCATCAAGTGTGAGTGGGTTGGTTGATGCAATCTGTGTTGTATTTGAGGATCTTGATTTTCCCTTTTTGTATGTCGAGGCCAACTGATGCAGAGACTGCTGCTACACTAGTTGTCTTCATCTGCATTTGTTGATGTGTATGGGATAGAAGGGCCTGATCATCTGCGAAGTCCAAATTATCTAGTTACATCCGACCTGTCCATTTTTTACGTGCTTACATTCAGATATGGAGATCTTCATTATCCAGTCAACCATCAGAAGTAAAAGAGAGGGAGAGTGATGGCAGTCATGTCTGACTACACTTGGAATGCATCTGTCAGCTGTCCTGTATGCACGATTTTGCAGTGTAATCCATCGTGTATATTCCGGATGATGATCCCTAGTTTCACGACTTGGTCTGTACACGGCCGATCCTTACGGAATACGGCCTCTTGATCTCGAATTTGGATTGTACTGAATCGCTTATCCGGTTCAGCAACACTTTGTTGAATACTTTTCCTGGCACTAACTGTAGTGTGATGCCACTATAGTTCTCACATTTGCTCAGATCTCCTTTCTTTGGTATCCTGATGGGATATCCTTCTTTCCAGTCTGTTGACACTTGTTCCTCGTCCTAAACCTTCCTGAATAGAATGTGGAGCATCTTCGTAGTTACGTCCAAGTTTGATTTCAGTGCCCCAGCTGTTATATTGTCCGGTCCTGATGCTTTTCACTCTTCATCTATTCGTCGGTCATCTTGATTTCTTCGATCGTTGGTGGATTAACATCTATTAAAATGTCTGTGTGTGCTGCTGTGATCTCTGGTTGATTCAGTGGAGCAATTCTATTCAAGGGTTTTTTTAAAAAGTTCGACGCAATTTTTTCGGCTTCTTTGTCTTTGACAGATCTCTCTGACTTATTATATTGACCTGCGAAATTCTTCGTCGTGTCATATAGCTGTCTCATATTTCCTTCTCTTGCAACTTCTCCGCTGTCGTTGCTAGCTCTACCGCGTATTTCTGCTTGTCAGCTGTAATGCTCCTGTCCACCCGTTTGCTTGCTTCAGTGTATTCAGCTTGTGCTTTAATATTTTCCGTTGTTGTTCGACTATTGTTACTCGCTCTCTTCCTATTCTTACTTTCTTCAATCTTGTCCAGTGTTTCCGTGGAGATCCAATATTTATGATTATGTTTGTCAACATCAAGAACGTCCTGACACATTGAAATCAGTGCTTCTTTGATTCCTTGCTTGTTATCCTTCATAGCAGTTTTATTTTCTTTCAGTAGATTCGGTAAGGTTTGGAACGTGTTGTTGAGAGTCATCTTGAGTTGGTTGAGTTTGTCGTTATGTTGAAGGAAGGTTGTATTCCATTTTTGTAAAGTCGTCTCCTCAATTGTCCAGTACTTCTTTAGCTTCAGTTTCATCTTGGCAACCACCAGCTAACGGTGATCTGAAACTTTGTTAGCTCCACTTTTTGTTCCCACGTCTTCCATTGACCTTGCGATTTTTTTACTGATGTAAATGTGATCTATCCGGTTCTCTGTAGTGTGATCCAGTGAGTACCATGTAGCTTTGTGTAGGAATATTGTGTCTCACATTATCTTTTTCTTGAAGGCATATAAATTTGCAAATCTGTCACCATTACCGTTCTTTTCTACGAGTAAGTTCATGCTGTTCCATAATATCTCCATATCCGGCTCTGTCCATTCCGACTATGGTGTTTAGGTCTCCCATCAGGATGGTCAGGTCTTTTCCTGGACACTTTGCTATGATCGATTGCAGTCTCTCACAGAACTGATATTTACTGTCGTCATTGCTGTCATTGCTATTGCATAACACTGTTTAATATTCATCGCGATTCCCTCCTTCCTTGCTTTGAATGATGCTTTGATTAACCTGGATCCGTGAGATTCCAATCTTATAAGTGCACTACGTGCTTGTTTGAACAGCATTAGAGCAACTCCCTGAGTGTGTGGAGCAGTTTCCTTTTCGTGACTGGAGCGAAGCAGGATCTCTCCTGTGTCTAACCTTCGCTGTCCAGCTTGGGTCCAATCGTTTCAAATGATTACGAGAACCGTCAAATTGTTTCTCGCCATTTCCGTTACTACTTGACTGGTGTTTCCAGGCTCTCACATTATCCGGACGTTCCATGTACCTATGAAAATTATTTCCCTGATTGTCAGAAGGGGTATTGGCCCCACGACTTCCGAAGAATCTCGGCTATCATCCTGAGGCTTCATAATTCTCCATTCAACTTGAAGGACAGAGTTTAAGTGGCTTAAATTACTTATTCTGGTTAGCGGTTTCTTTAGCAAGGTTGTTTTCTACGGGAAAGGGTTGCCAAACTTGCTCTCAATCCTCCCCCTTTAAATGTGCTTGGGACCGGCAGTAGCTCTATAGGAGGTACAAGCGGAGTTAAAATGGCGAATGGTGGTAAAATTATATCTTCATTCAAACTCCTAAATTTGTGATCAATTAAGACAGGAATCTCAAAAGACAGTCAGCTAACCTCTTATGATACAAAGTTTGGAATGTATCAACCTTATCAATTGCCGGCGTATTGTTTGATCACTCCCTTTATGAAGGACATAATCTCTGGCTACGGAACGGCGGACAACTTGACGATGAGGAAAGTGTCGCAGAGTTATTTTGATGAAACAGTGAAGTCTAATATGGAATTATTCGACCTTTCAGTAGACGAAGCTATAGCAGAGTCCGTTCAAACGTTTGAGTTGGAGGTCTGTAATGACATTTTGATGGTTTAATTAATAATAACGGCATGTAGGGTGTGGATCTCTCCGATATTGTTAAGGATATGATCAAGTATGAAAACGGCCATCCGAGTGTCCTAGCTATCAAAAGACTTCAAACGTTTTTAGAGGTTGACCATGAAACTCCTCAGTTGTTGGAAACCTTACAATCTATACAGCTACCACGGAACTCCGACTTTGCTGTCCGCAAATTGTTAATCGATATGAATGCTGTAGATATCTTAATAGACCTTTTCGATCGGTATTCTCCAGTTGGAGACTATTGTCTATGTACGTCACTGTTGAGTGTGTTGTCCAGAATAATTAAAGGCCGTTCCGAATCTGTTGGGGAAAAACATATCCAAAGTAAGCAAATAACTAAAAAAGTCACCTGACTAAAATCTCTTGTTTTCATGGCAACAGTATGGTTTTCAGGACCTTTTAAAAATTATTTTTACATGAAGCTGGTATCTGAAGTTCAAAAGACCCCAGATTATCCCTTGGTTACCAACCAAGTTTCAATATTTACTGGTGCAGTTAGGGGTTGGAGGTGGCATGAATATTTTTGGCATAATTATCACGTTTCCATCTCCTTTTGGTTATATACTGTGCATTACTGGTGGAAACCATTGATCCAGTAACTTATCCGACTATAGAATAGTCTGGACTCATTCTTACTTTTAAATTGAGACTAAGTACTAGGACTAATATACCAACCTCTCCTGAATAGTGCCAACGTGCACCACCCACGGCGCAAGCGATGTACTTGTCTGTCAGATAAGGGGCTAGTATACTGTGCTGTATTGTTGCATGGATAGTGATTATCCCCAGTGAAGACGAAATTATTCTACTGCTTCACATTCTTCTAAATTATCTCACGAAGTTAATGTAAGTTCAAAAGCATATTTGTGCCAGGTCCGGTGTTGCCGATGACTAATTTATTACCTAAAAGTTAGTGTTCGCAATGAATACCGGGAGACCTTTCAATCCACAGAAGTGTGTGTTAAATACCACAATGATACCAATTTTTACGATGTGTGGTGAATTATCCGACTAGTAAAATGTAAAACTTGTCTTACTTTGTGTTTCTCCTCATATCAATTGAATTCATCCTGTTCTATTTTTTTACCCCCACAGAGCTAATAAATTCACTTTCCAAATTAATTGACGAATTGGAAGCAAATGCATCTACCGATTTAAAATTCAGTTTGATTGCTGCAATCTACTCAGTGTTACACCTTAGTTGTACGAAAAATGAAAGGAATAGAACTTCTATTTCCCAGACTCAAACTGTTACTCGGACCATAAATTTTTTTGTGAAAATCGTAGAATTGTTTGACAATCTCCCTTTCAATACTTTCTACCCTGCATTAAAAGAAGGATGTGGATTCTTACGATCACTAACCCTCGATGATGATTTAGACGTTGAATTCGGTCTAGGAAGTGAAAATGCTCGTACTATAGCTAAAAGTGACTCGTGTTTGGAAGTATTTGTCAAGTTAATATCAAGTAAACATTCTGCAGTATTTTATAGCTTGTTTTCTATTAATGTTGCGTTGATTAAAGTTTGTAATTATTGCCAAGAACACTGATAAGGTAATAACCAGAGTAAGATTATCTATTAATTTTGTGTAGGGGCCGTTCACTTTGACATCCGGCTTTTGAAAAATTCAGTTATTAATCATTCCCTACGATATTTTATTGTATTCCGATTATTTTTTGCGATCACTTGGTTTTGGTATTTGTTTAATGTTAACTTCTTTATAATTATTGAAGCCCGATTGATAATTGCAGAAAAGAAAGACTATGAGATGAAGAATATTATCACATTATATATATATATATATATATATTTCAGGCTAAGCTTTGTATTATTAGCTGGAGGCTGGGTCAAAAGTACTGAAGGCATATCATTGGAAAGCAATTGCAGGCGTTCATCCATTGCGTTCTTTATTGTACTAATATTTTCCAGTTGTGTAGCAAGGACCTGGCCGAAACAATTTCTTTCGAAAGTCTAGATGTTGATCAGTAAACAGTTTGCCTCATGATTTGATGTTAACTGAATTCTCTGTATGTATTTATTGACAGCACAATAATTCTGGTTCAACAGCGGACTAGAAAATAAGCTATATGGTAATATTATGGAAAAATATAGTGTAAACCTACGTTAGCACTTCTGAAGTGTTCTGAACGAGACACCGGTCTTTTTGTCCCTAATATTCAATAGTTCTACATTTGATCCCAATCAGTGATAATAACTATCTCAAAATTTATCATTCCTAATAAACAGTCTAACTGACTTATAGAACTTTTCTCGTTATTATCTTGCTTCCAGAAAAATTTTATAAAGAAGCTGCCAGTCTACTGAACATCTTTTCTCTGTACTACTTAAAAATGCCCATTCAATGCTGACTTGCATTGTCTAGAATAAAAATAGCGCGTCAGTCGCTTCACTTGTCTCAGAAGTTTCATCAAACCTGGTGGGTTCGACATTCAACAAAGTTTCGTTGAGCACAAAATGTTCACCTGACGTTTTCTAACCTATATTGCTTATGACTTGAGTAATTTTTAAAGTTCGTTTTTTGCCTTCATGTGGCCGACCATAAGCTTTTTTAAATATCTGTGCGATTCCTAACATTGTAGTTCCCCACTAGGCAATTTCACCACGTGTAAATAATCTCCCGAATTCTCAGACAATGGTATACTTGCAGTTCTCTTCATCTAACCAACCAATTATGAAGTCTACTTAGTATAGTAAGTTACCCTTCGCCCCCAAATGCCCTGGTACGACCGAGAGTGGGGAGAGTCCGTTCTCCCTCTCCAAATGCTCTCACATGGCCACGCGCATATAGCCTCTGCCAGGGAAGTCCTACTCACTGCCTTCTCGTGGCATTACTGTTGTTTACAAAATTGAGAGGACGAAAAGCGAATGTCCGGCGCTTTAACCGGGTCGGTGGACACGGAAAGTCCACCTAGGGGAGTTGGAAAACCCTGATTCCAAACCAATGGTGCACATGTGCTCCAGTATCCTGAGGGAACAAATGGCGTATGAATCAATCGTTGGCCACCGGTTACCATAAGGTTGCATCTCCTTACAATGCTCCACTGCCTTGTGGATCATACATTTAGGTCGAATGCTCCGGGTGTGGCCCCCTAAGAAAACCACCGGCTTCAGTCTGGGCACCTGGGCAGTATCACATCCCTCACACAAATCGAATGAGATTTGTGAGGCGCATATGTATCTGGTGCTTCCTTGTACCAATATTTATGTGTTTAAATAAATAAATAAACTTGTTTGACAACCAGTCACCTCATCGAGACTACATAGGAACGCTATCAGTACTCGTTTATTTACTATTTCTAGTTAAGTGTTATGTGCAAAAACTTGTGATGCTTTTTGATTGCCTAACCACAGTATGTAAAATGAAACTCCAACTCATGATTTTGATGTGTACTTCAAAATCCCTATTTCCAGTAATAGCCCAACTAGAATTTCGGAATTTTTGAGATATAACTCACTTTTTACGTCTTGAATCAGTCACCACTTAATATACTGGAAGTATTTATTTATACGCAGTGCTGACCAGTGTATGGGATAGATTGATAAAAATAGTGATGTCCAGATAAAGACGTGGCATCGGTTCATAAAACTAGATTGTTAGACTGCTGTCTCTGGAGGCACAGGATGCCTAGTTGGTGAAGATAATCTCACTTCAATGTTTAAAAATTGCTGAGACTAACGCAAATACATTTACTTTTTTCCCTAAATCTTTCTTTTAAGCATTTTTAATTCTCATTCCACTTCATTCGTTGCTGTCGAATAATCCTTCATACGACTAGTTTCTCACTAAAAATAAAATTAATATTTCCACTTTGTTTTTCAACGTGTTAGCTCTTGTTTTTTATTGCGAGGTGATGTTTAGTAACCAATCATATTCCACGGTGTTTATACTGAACTGATATGTCTTCATCTCCAAATTTGATTTCAAAACTAATGACCGCATTATGAGCTTGGGATTCCCTTCAGTGTTATGGCAGTCTTTGTCTTATCGTTGAATATATATATCACATGTGCGTTCAATATTTTCTTCCTTCTTCCCTACTGTCATATATTTATCTTACTCTTAATTTTGTTTATAGAGATTTTGAACTCCTCAAATGTGTGTGGAATTTCTGACCTATTTCAGACATTATCAGCTATAATTACTCGTGAGGAGTTGTGCACAAAATTCGCATCACTTAACGGCATCGATATACTAATGCAAACTGTCTATTCTAATATAAAGTCAACTGTAAGTAATTTATGCTATTACTTTTATAATCACTAGTCTTTCTAAATTTTCCCCAACTTTCAATGATAGTGTTGAGTAATTTATTTCTTTTCTTATCTTTCTCGCGCCCAATGTCCTAAACAACTTGAGTAATAGAATTTCATTAACACTAAAGGACTAGAAAAACACAGCGTTAGTCACTATTTAGTGACCAATTAGTTTTAAATATCTCAGTCCTACAGGAGATCAGCCACGACCTGATTAGCTTATTGTTAACATTTTATACTGTTAATTCAGCCTAATTCAGTTTATGTCCACAAAGTATCATCAATCTCCTCAAGATTAACGTTACACCTTGCCTGATGGTTGCCAAGTAGCATGAAACTTAGGTACAAAGTTCCCTACTGACTACCTCTAATTGCTTAACATCGCTATTCTAGGGTGTTCGCTTCTAGGGTTATTTAACAATGGCTGGTCAGTTATTCACGAATAACTAAATACCTAGTACAAACGTGTGTCTGTTTAATTAGCCCTATTTTACATCGATTCGGTAAGTTATGAAATTAACAGAATCAAAATTATGATTTATTAAAGTAATAATATCACTCATGATATAAAGACATTGTGGTACAAGTAAGCCATGTAAAATCAGGAAATGGAAAGCATGGGATAATAAAACTCAAGATTCAGAAGAAATATGATGGCAAAGGATCTTCTACGCATAAAACTTGATCTTTGCCACATAACCTACGTAGTCAGTTGTGGAAATACCTTATTCTGTTATAAGTTGGTTAGATTAAGAGCATTCATTTGTTTGTATTTTATCTACGATAAAATCTGTGATACGTTTTTCAATTGGCAGCAGAGTTGCATATTTTTGTTGAGTAATCTTATGTTAAAACCAACCCCTGCATAAATACTATCATTAATTCAATAAGTATACTGCTAAATCGGCACACTAGAATTAAAACTGTAAACTAACGAATGTGTACCAACCGAATTTTTGTTGACCTAAATCGTATTGGACAGAAATCGCAAACATGACAACAGTTATTATATTAACATTTTTGTCAGCCACAATTCTATCTCAAAGTCGAATAAAAACAAACTCCATGTAGAATTTATAAATTCTCCTTAGCTTATTTTAATTTTTAAATTCTAGATGATCCGCTGTTGTCCCACTTTTTTGTTTTGATTCGTCGTATCGATTTTTCTCAGGTTATTATTTCGTCTTCAATGGTCCTTTTACAAGCATTATGTGGTTCAGATGCTTGTAAACTATCTGTTAGTAATTGGTCAATCCATAACATTTCTGGACCTCAGCTTATTGTAGATATATTTGAAGACCACATAAAAAGTCCTGTTGTTACAAAATATATCTCAGGTGTAATTGCTGCTCTTACTCTTCGACAACCTGATATTGCAAAATCGTTTGTTACATCAGGTGCATCAAATTATCTCATCAAGTTAAGTTGAATAAAATTTGAAAAATAAAAGTATAAATCTAATGATAATTTAAACGTTGTACGAACAAAAACACTTAACAGATTGGATCTCTTACATTTCTATCTGGATTGTCAACATTTTTAAGCTTGATTTGGCTCGTATATCTACACTTTGTATACATTCAATAACCTTTCTGGTATTGATAATCATGCAATACTTTGAAAATTTAATTTTAATGCTATTATTTGTTCAGTTATAATATTTACCAACAAAGATCGTAAGTACATGTACTTCATATTCATAATTATTGTCTGCATCAGTGAAGTTTGTTATAGAAGTACATGGAGCTGAGAGATAATCTGATTAGTTTAATTTGTCACTAATAATGTTGGAAATATTACCATCACTTCCTTTGTTTTTTATCTTTCACGTTCCTGTTAGCGTTTTAACACAATCAGTTTTCTGAAGTATCGTGTTCGATGGTATATAGGAATGTGAGCTGATACTCTGTTCTACCGATTTCTATGTTACTCTGGTCAGTTATCAATGTTAGCGTTATAAATGGATACTGTTTAACATAATAGGTGACGCTTGGCGAATCATTGCGTACTACCGAAATGTGATACTGAATGGAATAAGAATAGCCAATACAATATATATGCTAGTAGTTACTGAATACTGCTTTGAGTCCTTTGAAAATGTCTTGGATGGGAGCCCTATTTAAAGGAATGACATTATCGTTCCTCATGCTATCCCTCAACTACTTAGGAATTTAGTCTACATAAATAATTGTTTTCTGAGTGCTGACATATGCCTATATAAACATGCATCATGCATAATTTTTTTACAAATATTGGTTCGACTGTCATTACACTAATCATGCTTGCCGCGTTTTCGGTCCCTCTTTTCACTCCTCTGTCATGCTCCCATTTCCGTTTATCTGTCTTATAAATGTGAGAACCTGCAGTGATGTACGTGTACATGATAAATAGGGTTTCTTAGCCGTAGAATTTGTTGCCTACGGATCATCAGCGTATAAATGTTAGTGCCTTAATTTACTTGGATTGAATATGCTAAGTCCCTTCTTGATCTTTTACTAGAAAATTTAAAATGTAGTTCTGTTGATATGCACGGATTATGTCACATTTGTTTTCACCCATCCTCAACTCTTCACCCTTTATGCTTGTCACAGTATTCACGTGCTTCTAGGAAACGAAGATATTCCATAAGTATCTACTCAAGCCTGCTGGATCTTAGCGGGATTGCTTTTCTTAATATTTCACAACAATAAATAAATCATTTATTTGTATCTTAAATTGTATACTTATATGCAATCATTTTCTGTTGTAGACGCTCGAGTTTCATTTATCTGATCCCCCAACTGTCCGAGCCGCATGTAGAGCTATACGTAACTGTGTCTCACGATCTCCAGAACTACGGCCTTCGTTTCTGACATCCGATTCTGGTGCTGACACTGGTTTGGAAAAACTACTCAATTCTGCACTGAAAATCCCATCATGTTGTGATGAAGCTAAAGCAGCTCTTCGGGACTTAGACTGCAAGGTTGAGCTTCAGGAGCTCTGGAAAGGCCATTCACAGTCTGGCTTAGTAAATAGCAGTTAAGTTATTCACATGGATTCACTGAGCACTAAAACTCATCTTCATAATCTGGCATTGTAAAGTTCCTGACATTCTAGTGCATTTAATAAACATGACTGGTTATGCTATTACTTTTATAAACAGTCTTGATTTTGATAAGTTACAAATAATCATCGTTTAGTTAGTGGTCGCTGACTAATCATTCCTCTGTATGTATAAGTCAATGATAAACAGCGCAGAACGTTGCCCATATATTCATCTGCCTGAGTTCCCGCGACATATAAGCACAGTGAAATGAACACTGTCCTAAAAAAATATTAGTGGTGTCACTGATAGGAAAAAAAGTTGCGATGGAATAAATAATCGGAGAAGGTAGGTCGAATTTCCGGGATGAAATCTATGAAGTAATTTCATAGTTATGAACTTATGAGAAGATCCGAAGCACATCCTGACTGTTTACTAGGATGATGAAGAAAGCCAACTCTAACGTAAACTGAAAAAATAGTTGCGGGACGATCGTAGGCAATATGAATAGAAGCAATGGAAATGGCATCGGCGACAAGTAACAATGAACGGTTTTTCACATCCATTAAGAAAATAGGTAATTAATAGCTCTTAGTAAAACCATTTCAAAAAAGACAGGACCACTATTACTTTGGTCCTTGCTCTATCTTGAACTTAGATCCTTAGTATGTCGCGTATACATCGAACGCTAGGACCTCCCCAAGTCGCAAAATGAGAAGACAAGTGGAAGGAATGTATTTCCAAACAGTGTCAGTTATGGTATAAAAAACTCAGGTATTTATAGTTTTTGGTAAAAACGAAGTCATTTTAATTATCCAATCCGCACACAGGGGGTAATTAGTTTTTGTCCAATAGGGAAGCTACACGTGCGATTCTGGAATATCCTTCCTGAAACTGATTGGATGGAGTATGTTCGGCTCCTTCTGGGCTTGTTAGAGTTTTATCAACACCTGTGGACCGTCCTCAGTCCAGATAGTGAAGTCGTTAGGAGGAACACTGAGTAGTAGATCGACCGACCTCAAGTTACCTATTATCTCCAAACAACTTCAGTGAGACATCGGCTCACTTCCCCAAACTGTCAATGCGGTTGAGAAAATCTAACTTAAGGCGAAATGGAGGATCGAGATATGGTATGTTAATTCTTGAGATCTTTAAGTGCAGTGATTAAGTCCTAGTAGTTTAGCTGGCCAAGATGAGTGCTAGTTTGTGGGTTAAACAACTCCATCTTACTGTTCCTAACTGCTGGTAGTTCCAATTTACAAAATCTGGGTAAGATCCACTGAAGAACTGTAGGGGACTCAATTTGTCTATTAATGCCTAGGGTATTAACCTTAATAACCATTTGACGCTCATTTGGATGTGGTGAAAATAGAAGGGCTATTCTCCTACTCGAATGTGGGTGAATCAAAAAAATATTCACCTACTTTCAGGTTTTTTAACACTGATATACCAACCGGCGACTAGAGTTGTACTTCTGACCTTAAAATGGTATTCGCTCGCTTGACTAGTTGATCTGTGGTTGTTCTTTATTAAAAGCGTACTGGCCCTCTATTCGGACCATTGTCGAAGTCAAAGTTCATAAAGAAGTGTCATAGAGATAGTCAGTCTTGTTCGAAATTAATTATCCCACCCCGATCATCCAGATTATTCATCGAAAGTGAGTTAGCCAAATGCTCCTATCATTCCACTTTCCTTGAAAGTCTTAGTAGACCTGGTTGGTTTGATCGATGGACGCGATCAGTATTTAGAGATGGATGATGTGGTTCATAATTATTCACGGTAGAGCAAACGCATTCACTATTTAGCTTTTTTTAGATTAAGAGTTCATCCAACCGACCGCAAAATTTGAAAGTGGTAACATTTTTTCACGTGGTTTAGAATTTCTTAGACTTGTTTTTTTGTAGGCTGTATTGTCCTTAGATTATCATCCTATCGCGTTTATCGCTCACACTTTACTCTAGGTTAATAAATTTTAACCGACACTTGCCCAGTTAATAGAGATTTCACTGATCAGTACTTCCCTATATTATAACTGAGCACTTTTTATCTGTAATACGTTATATACTAATGGTCTCTGACCCTAGTATTAACCCGGTTAATACGTAGAAATAATTATATACTCATATATATCTGCTAGACAGGTTTTTAACTCATACAGCTTCAAAATATGTCAAGTAACTCGGGTAAAAGAGAGATTTCACCAGCTTTCAAGCCTACTAAAAGGTCAAAGTCCGTAACTCCTAAGACTGATAACTCAGTAACTGAAAATGATAAGCATTTATCCTTTGAACCCCATTCTACCTACCCACAAGTATCACTAACACTACCTGATTCTCCATGTAACAACCCCTCTATCTCTTCGTGCAGTGTGCCAACGGTAAGACTAGTTGACATAAAAAGCGAAATGCCCACGTGCATCAAAAAGTCAACACAGTACACCAGACCGCATGCTTTGCTTAGGCCTAGGTCCAATATACCAAAAACCAAGGAGTCTAACAGTGTATCTCACGTATACGAGAATGCTGATCGATATAGTACTGACATTCGTCAGTTACAAAACTCCCTAGCCGAAATTTACGGTAAACTTAACCAACTAGCACCCCTCACACACATGGGGTATTAATACCGATAAAAATCTCGAACAACTCACCAAAGCTGGGTGTATTTTAGAGTTTGTGGCTGAAGAAGTGACGAAAAGAATGATGTCTTCCCACAATGCAGTAGTTTACAATATTCCTGATCGCATACACCCAAATAAGTTGAGGGACATCTGCCTTAAAGCATGCGATATGCTGAAGGTCAACTGCCAAGTCATCCGCCTTAGAAAATAGTCGGATAGATTGACTTGCCCTCTACTATTTAAGTTTGACTGTTGTAACGATGCTAAGCAATTTATTGATTTGAGCAAAAATATCAGCTCATTGATTCCACACAAAAGCATAAAAGTCACTCCTGACCTAACACCGTGTCAACGTCGTATAAGAAGACGTGAAGCAATAGAATCGTATGATAGAGTGATAGTAAAAAACCAGCTAAAGACAGTATGCAACAAAATAAATGATATAAAGCGCATGGATAACAAGCATGATGTTATACCACAAACGACTGGTCCATCCGTAGATCTAGATGAGTCTGCAGATCAGAAATCTTTGAATAAGATACGGTCCCCATCTGTCACTAAAAAGCGTGACGGCATCTCTGATCCCGGGTGTTCGCTCAGTATAATACCAAAATGTGGGCCGTGTAACGAAACACGCCCAACTAAACATATGTAAAAATTGGTTCCTCAAGAGGACTCTAATGAACCTAAGTTCATCTCACAGAGACAAAGAAACCCTTCATCTCTGACAAAAAAGACTGGGGAGATAAAATCCAAAATACGAAATAGGGGGACACGTAAGATTGTGGCCAACTGTTCTGTGGGTATCCCAACAACAGTGAATAGGTTCTACCCGCTGATATCATGTAACTTGCCATCAACACCTCGCACAATGGGTAGTACGCTTGAGCGTAACAAACCTTTTTACACGCACACTCACAAAAACTATCAGAATACTGATCACTCCACTCACCTTCTTAAGCCTAAAACCGTTAATAAACATGGTAATTACAGGTTCCTCACCCCACACCCTATGTACATTCCCCAGAATCACAATTATAATTACTCTCAGAATGAGAACTTTC
>NC_031498.1:19437049-19477520 GCF_000237925.1 Schistosoma mansoni | reverse complement strand
AACTGTTAATTGAATCGAATGAAGAACACTACTCTCCATGATAAGCACGGTCAACGGTCGAAGGTTAACTTGTTCAGTAACCCTATTCGGTACCTCAGAATACTTAGTGTTTAGTCACATACTTAAGCGAACTAGATGGGACCAAAACACCTGGTTTGTCTTTCCTACCTAGCGTAGCATTGGAATGTCAAATCTTTCCAAACTTTTCCGTGTCCAGTGACATACTACAGACTCCCTTGAGCTTGGGCTTAAAAGAACAATTTTCCATGAAGTTGAGAATTTGAAACCTGTAAATTCTGAGCAAAAAATACAAGTCAGCTCTGGATTTTGGAAAGATCAGTAAGCACTCAGTTGCCAAAACGTCACACAAAACCTGACGCTTCTTCCCTTACGACTAAAGCGCACTATGTAGTAGGATTGGATATCAGAGGCCGGCTTCCCTTGAATCTAGGGGTTTCAGTTAGCTGCTGAACTCAGCAATGTGTTTTGATAGACAGACCTTCCTCTATACTTTTTGTTTAGTCTGATAGTACTCGTGATGAGCCAAATGTGATTTCACACACGGTAATGGTTAATCACATATCTTTAGAGTGCCTGACTGTGATTGTTTATATTTTATTTAAAAATTATCAAATGTTATTATTTTTTCTTTTAAAAGGTATGTACTCGTAAAAGAAAGCCTTATATTGTATAAATCCAGTCTATCTATAAGGAAGGTGACTGAGCTTTAAAAAAAAACGTCATTTGGGTTCGAAGAAATCTGAAACAAATTTGTATAAGGTTTCGGAATGAAATTTATGCACGCGATACGTGTCTTCTAAGAGAAATCCAAACAACTAGTTTTGAATATGTGGATGCCATTAGGACTATCAAATGTGATAGCAGCAGAATCGACCAGTCTGTATGCAACTACATTTCACAAGTATGTTTTCACTTGAAGATAAAACTCTCTATGAAGGACATATTAAATGAGCATTTTGACAATATATTTCATGTGAAGTACGCCAGTTATTCACCTGTTCTATTTTAGATGTTCGGAGTATATGGGTGGTTGTGTGTCGTTGGTGCCTCAGGCATTCATTCTTGTGTAGTTGTATACTACCATATGGTAAACTCATCAGCTTCAAGAGGACTCAACGTGATTATACGCCTCATTAATTGTACCAGATTGCAAACTGATGGACGTGATTAATCGAGATTTCTTGGATAGATTTTCAGACAGCTGCAGAAGCTAATGATAAACAATCAACACAGTTCCTAAAACACACCCCACCTCATCATATACAACACTACAGTCCAATTTGGCCTCTATATGCTCTTAGACATAATATTCATCTTTTAAATCAGTACATAATTGAAACGTATTTTGTAGAAGACAATTTGCATCGAATAAAAAATTGTTTTCAAACTTTTGCAAATAGGGACTACAGTAGGAATGGCTAAGTTACGACATATTTACGTCTAACTGGAATTTCGAGGACATGAAGTTTTTGAAGCTCACTTTAGCAATATCTCTACCTAAGGAGAAGAGTTAAGAAGCGATTAGCGCTATGATATCACTTGATTCAATACTAACACCAGTGTAATCAACAGTCCTACTAGATGAGTTCAGTACAACTTATTAGAGTTAGAATCAAGAAACGAATGATGTGTGATTCTGAAAAACAAAAACGTATAAGATACATTCGATCATGAATATGACTGCGCTTCGAGAAAGCTCTCAGATGAGCAAACAAAACTTCAGGGACTACTAATCATCCGCCAGTTTCCTATGCATAATGACGGTCTTTTTCAATTGAACCAAAAACGTGTACGCGCTTTCGGCTGATAAAACAGATGGATATCTATGATAATTAGAAGTATTTGAATTGTAGTATAAACTAGTAATCCCAGGAATAACGCAATGTAATCAAGAAGTATTAGATAAGCCCGAACGAATGTATTGTATTTGGAATTCAAAATTACAACAGTCATCAATACGAAGAAGTCATTGATTTATTTAAACACCACAACCGCCACAGCTCGAATTGGAGTGTAAGTGTCTGTAATCGATTGTTTGTCTTCTTCTTAAGTTCATCTTACATCGGTCCGAAAGTGTATTGGATGCAGACTCTCTATTATCTAGAATGCACTCATTAGTATTAGAATTAACAACCGAAATTGGAACAGACTAACCTGGGTTCTGGAATTGTATACAATCAGCACTCCGGCTTTGTAGTGAAACCATTGATATTTAGAATTTGCATCATGGACTTTCCAACAATATCCTCCCCCACGAAATAATGTTGGGTCCTTACGTCGCAATGTTTTAGCCAATATGACGTTCCCAATTTGCATTATCTTCTCAAGTCTCACGCATCGACTACTGTATGTGAGTATTTGGAGATAAACACTGATATATAATTTGAGGTATTCCATCATGTGACTTTGACTTGAATAAAAATCATGATACATATTCTTTTTGTTATTCATATTAGAATACACAGACAGATATGCATTGATATATGCAATTAACACATGTGATTCAATTAGGCTTGATTTACCTGCGAAACAATCGAATAGAAAACATTCATCTGCCTCATATTCATTAGGATAATCTTGGACTTGATTTGGATTCTCTGTCTGTGCAAACTTCACTTCTGGGCAAACTGGTTCTCTGGTTGCTTCGGGAAATTTTGCTTTCCCATCTGATTCATCGTACCACTGACTAGGGATTCTACTCGAAACACATTGTTCGTGAGAATATGCAACATCTGATACGAGAACATCGGAAATGTGACTAGAGTTCGACTCATTAGGAACATATTTGTCACATTCATTAGGAATATCATTAGAGATAAATTGATTGTGAGGACCACTGACACTCGACATGATATCAGAATTCGATTTCTCTGAAATATTTTCCTCAGATTGAATAAGAGTTTCATTAGAGAATAATGGATCATCAGGGAATTCTGCATCTACCAAAACTGAATCTGGCTTTTGATCATGATTTGACTCATTCAACATTTTGTTCTCAGAGTTGTAAGAAATTCCATCAGAAGTATGTGAATTATCACGACAAACCATATTTGGTACAATAACATGAGAAATCCGATAAGTTTGTTGACTAAAAATTTTTGTCTCACAATGATTCTGGGTTTCATTCAACTCTGGACTGTTATATGACGTTATACTACTTCTAGATAAAGATAACTGATCATTAGAAGCATCCATCTTAGCATTACTTTCAGCGAAATGAACCATGGTATTACAAACTGACTGAATGTGTCCAGTTATACCACATTTAAAGCATTTAGAATTACGAAATATACATGAATTACATGGGTGAAACTTGCCGCAGAACAAGCATTTACTAAACTCGTGCTCATCATCATGGACTGTTTCACAGCTCAATGAAGTATTATCTGAATAACTTTGATTACGCATCGAACTGCGACGACTTATTAAAGTGGAATTCCTGAAGTTCTGGAGAGTCATTTTATCGGATTTTTCTCTCTTACCGCATCCGGAATTTGTATACTTTATATGATCCAACAGTAGTTGCTTGAGAGTTGCATAGGGGAGTGAAATCGGTTTGTCTGGAAGTGCCAAAATCTTTATAAGGCTGTATGCTTCTTTCCCAATGAATGTAAGGAAATGGGCCACAATATTAAAATCCTCATCGTCTTCCTTGGTCATAGCCCAGATTTCGAACCTCTCCATGTACTCCTCAAAAGCATTAAAACCTGAATTTATATCCAACCGTTCCATTACAGGCTCAATCGCGACGCCAATATGATAATTAGAAGTATTTGAATTGTAGTATAAACTAGTAATCCCAGGAATAACGCAATGTAATCAAGAAGTATTAGATAAGCCCGAACGAATGTATTGTATTTGGAATTCAAAATTACAACAGTCATCAATACGAAGAAGTCATTGATTTATTTAAACACCACAATATCATATTCAGCTACTTAATGATAATTAAGAGATAGATAATTGACATCTTACTAAACTAATTCCTATTGAAATTTTCCAATATGTAAGGCAACACTAGCACACGACATTATGACATTCTTGCTATGTCATGCTTAAATAGTACGGTGACTAATCCCTTTTATGATCATTCGTGCTTATGTGAAGTATTCAGGTTGCAAAATTGAGCAGTAAAACTGATAGCTGGCGATCTTTCGACAATAAGAATTCAAAGTCAGTGACATTATTTCCTTCATCTTGTGATCTTTTACTATACTTGTCATTTCGCCGTTTCTTTTATCCTGTTGGTCTGTTTTGCGAATGTGGTGACCTAATTGGACGGATCAGTTCATCGGGACTTATGTTCTCCAACTAGTCTGCAAAGTACGATATAATACTTAGTGGTAAAAGTTTAAAAGCCTAACGTTTTCATAAGATCAACACATTATGCAGGAAATGAGACACGCCTTTGCACTCATTGAAATCTTCCGTACTTAAGCAGTATACGCATATGTATCTTTGTTAAAATTTAGAAAAATTAATAGCCAGACAGTGCACGTAGATGCGAAAATCGAATACACTCTATTTGAAAAATGTATGCATTTTGAAACAATCACAAATGTAATTCAAACGCATTAGATAGTTATACGAAAACAAGTATACGAAACAAAAGTTGAATATTACGCTATGCATATACCAACATAAGAAAGGTGGACATAACTAACAGTTCTGATGGAATCCAGTTCCTAGTTATGTATAAACGACATCTTAGCGAACCAAGCAACGACGCAAAGTATGACAGCTACAATAAGTGTAGATGGTACCAACAGGATATAGTACAAATAGTACATAATTGGTGATAGCTGTAAATTCGCTCTTCGTCTGCTTCATCCTTAAAATATTAAGCTAGCGTTGCCGAAATATAAATACGATGGATATTTTCAGTTCAGTTTCAGTTTGGAAAGGACAGGAGGCTTGATGGCCTGTGTTAGTCCTGGCAATGATGGTCTCTCAGCTGATCCAACTTTCTTTTGAAGGAGTTGACGGATGGAGCCTCAACCACGTGCTGAGGTAATGAATTCCACTCGTTGATTATTCGATGGGAAAGTCGATAGTCAGCTGACAAGTAATTCGTTCTGGGCTTGTGAACTTTTTTGGAGTGTCCTCGTAGATTTTCTGTTTTGGAAGACAAGAAAAATGAGGGCATATCAGGTGCAAATTTGTCATTAAGCAAGTTGAAAACTGTAATCAAGTCGCCTCTGATTCTTCCATATGACAGCGGAATAGGTTTAGCTTGGTCAGTCTAGTACCATACGGGAGCTACGCTATTCCGGTAATCAGCCTAGTTGCTGTTCTCTGAACCCTTTCCAAGAGTTCACTGTCTTTTTTTAGGCAGGGGCTAGCTGCTTGTATGCAGTACTCAAGTTTAGGACGTACGAACACTGTATACAAAGTCAGAAACGTTTTAGCGTCGAGACGACTAAAAGCCCTGCGTATGGACATGTTTTACTCCTAAACATTCAAAGTCTACAATTAAAAACAAAAAACCCTATGTTCCACTTAAACAAATAATTTTTTTTTTTAATATTCACAACATATATATATATATAAGATATAGAAATTTATATTTAATTATTCTTTGCAATTAATTATGACTATGATAGCATCATTCTAAATTATTATTATTATTGCACTAATGTTTATACTAATACCCGGTTTCACTCTGTATACTGTTACATAAATCTACACGTATTTATCCGTAAGGGTTAATTATTGTTCTTATTATTATTTTAAAATTATTCGTTCATCTCAAAAGTCTATACCCATTACACTATTATGATCATGGTTGGACCCTTTCACCATGTGTTCATTTCTCTTCTCTCTCCTTTTTTTTCCTTCTAAATAAATATTATTCTTAAGATTACGAAGCTTTGGATTGAGACAATAACTTGAGTTACGTTGAATTCAACTTATCAGACCCGTTTTGTCTTCACTATGTATATACACGACTCATACATATAGATTATCTTTTGCACTTAATTGAGACTTTCATAGCATCACCCAAAACTATGACTGTACACGCACAAACATTTATTCTAACGTCATATCTTACCGCAATAATAAGTTATTTACTTATTAATTTATTCTGTTTTATTTTATTTTTATTACTCGTTTTGCTATACATACATAGTTGTTTATTCTTGTTCTGCGTTAAGATTCCGCGCCTCCTTTATTTCTATTTCCTTAGTTTCTTCCCTTCCTTCTTCAAATCAATTCAAAATTCTTGCTAATTACTCAGAACCTGATTTATTATTACTATTATTACTATTCTATTATTAATATTTTATTTTCCTTTTCCTTCCTTTCTCAAACATGGCATATGTAATGTTAACATTATTGAAAATTGTGTATTATTGCATTTTTGAAGAAACCCGAAATGGTTTCTTCACAGCACTTATGTACCCATAAGGTGTTTGTGAATAATAATAATAAGTCTTGACTAACGGTGACGCCTAAGTCATTGTGTGCCTGGACAATAGGTAACTCAGTGTTATTCATCGTGTATGTATCTGTACCCTGGTGGCCAATATGCATCACAATACACTTGGAAGTGTTTATCGGCAATTGCCAGGTTTGGGACCATTCAGATAATCTCTCCAGGTCATTTTGAAGTTCTAAGCTATCGCCCTTGCTTTGTATCGCTCTCCATATCTTGACATCATCAGCATAGAGTAAGACCGATGACGACAGTAGACGAGGGAGGTCATTTACGTACAGGAGGAATAACACTGGCCCCAAAACTGTACCCTGGGGGACTCCACCAAGCACAGTTTCCCAGCTAGACATCTTGGAGTTCACCCTTACTCTTTGTTGATGCCCAACTAGGAAGTCTTTTATCAACATCAATAGATTGCCTTCAATCTCGACATTCCTTAGCTTATATAACAGCCGGTTATGAGGAACTTTGTCAAAAGCTTTGCTGAAATCGATGTAAGCTACGTCTATAGGTAACTTTTGGTCCTTAAGAGCGCACCAGCTTTCACGAGCGACTAATAAGTTTGTGAGACAAGAGTAACCTGTTCTAAAACCATGCTGCTTTTCGGAGAGGATTCGGTTTTCATCGAGATACTTTAACAGCTCCTTCCGAATAATCTTTTCTAAGATTTTAACAACCACACTAGTTAGGCTAATTGGTCAGTAATTCTCAGGCTTATGTTTTGTACCTGTTTTGAAGAGTGGACTTACTATGGCGTTCTTCCAGTCTTTTGGTAGACGACCCTGGGTTACGGATAGATTAAAACATATACTTAAAGGGTTCGCAACAAACTTAGCCAATTCCTTTAGTAACCTAAGATGCAGTTTGTAGTGCCGTGATTCGTTAATCGTTCGTTTCGATAACCGATATAATTCTAATCTTAACGGCGCGTAAAATCAGAAGACAAAGGATAGCAGCGACTACAGTTTATTGTCAAATAACTCAGGTCAGAAAGCTAACAACACCTGAGCGAATATGAACGAGCGAGTGAGCGGCAAGCGAGAGAGCGAGTGAACAGGTGAATAAGCGAAGGAAACGAACGAGGAGCAAGCGAGCGAGTAGCAAGCAATTACATAGGCAATTTATAGTCAAATTCAATAAGGGCACAGCAAAGCAAAACAAAGGCTGATAATAGTATTTGCGTGCGTACATATATGGGGAGGAGTATGAGTCATCGAATGATATTTAAGTAGTCAACATTTCAGCTAGAGTGTCATGTGCTCTAGTGGTATAGCAGTGCAAAGAATATGCAAATTGTTACAATCCAAATAACGATGTCTGTTAAGTAAGTTATAAAAAGGGCTTAACCAAAATTGGCTATAATCGAAATTGATTGTAGGATGGTTGCTATTTAACTCCCCCCTGCAAACAAAGATATATGAAAAAATGTCTGTGTTTGCGTAAAGTACAGTAAATTGAATAGCGTAGTTACAATCATTCGAAGATATGGGCCTGTACAAAATTAGAATGAAGTTAATGTGCATTTAGTTCGTGCCCATCCGTTAGGCTATACAAAATAGCGGTAAGATATAGAAGGAATATGGTATCGCTTCGAAAAAAAAATTACACGTATGAGCGTAAAGGTACATAAGCTTTGTCGAGTTTAATAGCGTTTAACATAAGTTTAATAATCTGTGTATACAATGAAGAGGAAGAATTATGATTAATATTCAAAGTAGCAGAAAATTATCAGTAAAAGATTGTAGCGACATAACGTTGCGGTCATCTTACTCTGCGACCAGATTTTGTCGTTATCGGAGTCTCTTCTTTTTGGTGCGTTAGCGTCGTTGACTCTTGAGACTCGTGTTTCGTCGGCGTGATCGTCTTCGAGAGACTTGTGCTTGTCGATTGAAAATCGCTATCGATGAAAGCTGGTTTCACTCGATCGATACTGATTACGTCTGTCTTCCCAGCTTTTTCTACCGTGACTGTCTTATCTGTCTTCGTAATCACTCTGAATGGACCTTCATAGTTCGGCTGCAGAGGTGGTTGTACGTTGTCTCTTCTGATAAATACGTGCGTGCTATTATGTAGTTGCTGAGGTACGAATACTCGTCGTTGTTGTAGTCTGGGAAGTGCTATTTTTAAATCGTTCATGTGTTTCTTCAGGCGTTGCACGTAGTTGGCTACATCAGTCGGAACACTTTTAACTGAAGCGAAAAATTCTCCGGGTAAACGTAAAGTAGCTCCATATACCAACTCGGCTGGACAACATCCCATGTCCTGTTTAATTATTGTTCTTAAACCTAACATTACTAAAGGAAGCTTATTAGCCCAATCGTTATTGACAATGACAGATGTAAGGGATGCTTTCAACTGCCTATGTAGGCGTTCAACCATTCCGTTTGCCATTGGATGGTAGGATGTCGTTCATATACGTTTAATTCCGAGGAGTTCTGTAAGCTGCTGGAAGAGTCGACTTTCGAATTGAGCTCCTCTATCGGTCGTGATAATTGCCGGTATGCCATAGTAAGAAATCCAATTTTCGATAAGGGCTTTGGCTACGGATTCGGCTGAGGTGTCTTTTATTGGCACCGCTACAGGCCATCGGGTAAATCTATCGATGCATGTAAAAATATAGTTGTACCCGTTCGAAACTGGCAGTGGTCCCACGATATCAATGTGTATATGTTCGAATCGAGTGTCTGGCTGTGAAAATGAACCCATTGGCGAACTAGTATGACAATGTACTTTGGCTTTTTGACATTTCATGCATGTTTGTGTCCAATTACGTACATCGCGATTCATTTTTGTCCATACGAAACGCTCACTGATTAATTTCATCGAGGCTTTTATTCCCGGGTGCGATAGGTTATGGATACTTTCGAATACTTTCCGTCGTAATGGTTTAGGAATGAATAGGCGAGGTCGGCCTGCCGACATGTCACATATTACTTTCGCGTTGCCGAACTGAATATCTTCGAATAATAATGACGTCGTGTCATCGAATCTTAGCTTGTTTAGTTCGATGTCTGTCTTTTGTAACTTCGCGAGACCGTGATAATCAATTCCATTTGTAATAATCGCGTTTATCGTTGTTCTGGACAACGCATCTGCCACTTCGTTATTATTACCTTTAATATACTGTATACTAGATGTAAAATGGGAAATAAATTCTAATTGTCGAATTTCCCTCGGCGAATAGTTATCCTGCTTGGCGTTTAATGCTTTCGTGAGGGGTTTGTGATCTGTATAGACTGTGAAAATGGTACCCTCTATCATATGTCGGAAATCTTTAATTGCCAAGTAAATCGCTAATAGTTCTCTTCCGAACGTACTGTACCTCGTTTGTGTAGGATTTAATCTCTTCGAGAAAAATGAAATCGGTTCCCATGTCCCGTTTACTAACTGCTGCAGCACTGCTCCCACTGCTATGTTCGATGCGTCCGTCATGATGGCTAGTGGCGCTTCGCTCTTTCGTCGTACTAATATCATTTTCTCGTGTAGTGCTCGCTTAGCGTTCTCAAAAGCCTGCATAGCCTCTGTCGATAGATGGAATGTTCGGATATTTCCTCGCAAAGTGTCCGTTAATGGCTGTAGTATTGCTGCGCAGTTTGGAATAAATCACCTATAATAGTTTATTAGTCCCAAGAATCGTCGTAACTTTTTTTGTGACTCGGGCAACGGATAATTACGAATAGCAGCAACTTCTGCTGGAACTGGCATGATACCTCGAGAATTTATCATATGACCTAGGAATTGCAATGATTTCTTTCCAAATTCACATTTCTCCACGTCAATAGTAACACCATGTTCTTGAAGTCTCGTGAATAACTGTCGTAGATGTTGTAGATGTTCTTCCACAGTAGCGCTAGCTACTAATATATCATCGATATATGCGTATACCCCTGTCAAACCTCTAACAACCTGATCAATAAATCGCTGAAAAGTTTGAGCTGCATTAGTTAGTCCAAATGGCATTCGCAAAAACTCAAATAAACCAAATGGAGTGATTACAGCCGTTTTCGGTATGTCTTCTGAGGCCACTGGAATGTGGTAATACGCTCGAACAAGATCAATTTTCGAAAAAATCTTAGCACCTTCCATTTCGGTAGTGATGTCGTGAATATGTGGCACTGGGTATCTATCTGCTATCGTTTGCTTGTTAAGGGCTCTATAATCTCCACATGGTCTGATTTCTCCATTCTTTTTGGGAACCATATGTAACGGAGATGCCCAGGGACTATTAGATGGCCTTATGATACCAAGTTTCATTAGTTTTTCGAATTCTCGTTTCGCAATGTTTAACCTTTTTGGGTCCAACCTTCGCGCTCTTACTTTAGTCGGTGGACCTTTCGTGACGATGTGGTGCTGTACTGTATGTTTAAGATCTTTGTTGTCGTATGATGACCTCGTTAAATCGGCGAACTTATTTAGAAGTGACTTATATTGCTCGTTCTTATCTTTCGACACTACTAAATTCATAGATACATGATCGGTGGTCACTCCTCTTATGACTACTGAGCGTTCTCCATTCACTAGTTGGTTTCGTCGAGAATCTACTAATAGGTCAAAATTCTTTAAGAAATCGATACCAATTATGGGTACGGACACATCAGCGATCACAAATTCCCAGCGAAGTGAAATACTACGGCCGAAATTCAAGGTTAGTTTTCGCTTGCCATATGTCTTTATGTCGGATCTATTCGCTGCTTCAAGAGTTAGCGCAGTATCGATATTTTGTTTTTCGTTGCTCAATGGAGGGACGACGCTTATCTCTGCTCCTGTGTCTACTAAAAATTGTGCGCCTGTTACTCTGTCTTGAACATAGAATAAACGATTGCTCCTGGGAGCTGCGTTGATCGTTGTAGTCGTTACTGAGAATCGTTGGGATCGTTTAAATTTGCATGGAGACCTGCATTTTCGAGCTCTGTAGCCAAATGTTTGATGGTACCAGCATATAACAGGATCTGGTAGTCCCTTAGAAAATGATCGGTTTCTATCTCTTGATCTGCCGCGCGACCCACTTCTTTTCCTGTCGTTGTGATTTAGAGTCGTTAGTTTGTGGCATAGCGCATTAATTTCCTTTTGCAAGGCCTCGATTCTTTCGTCAACTGTGGAGTTGAGTGTTTGTGGCGTCGCGTGTCTTATTCTCTCGTAAATCTTATCGGCTATTTTAGCGATGTTGTCTATGTCTACATCGCTATCTCCAACAGCGAGGGTCTGTTGTACGTCCGGTGGGAGTCGTCGCAACCATAAGTGGTAAAATATATTTTTATCCACATTTCTGTCTCCAATTACGTTGCTCATATACGTTTTTAACTGCGAAGGCGTTCTATCTCCGATTTGAACTTCACTGAGCAATTGCTCGACAGCTTGCCGGTCGTTTAACGAGAGAGCTTTTATTACTGCCTGTTTCAATACGTCGTACGGATTTACTGCATCCGGCTTAGTTAGGACCTCTCGTACCTTGACTGCTACTTCATCTGGAAGTAGTGAGCTTGCATAGCCGAACTTATGTCGCTGTAAAATAATACGATTGGCTACGAAGTAATTTTCAAGTCTAATAAACCAGAGTTGAGGATCAGTAACATTAAAAGATGGAATAGTAACATTAATAACTCCCACGGATGGTGACTGTGAAAGATCGATTGTTTCGTTATTTAAAGACATTACTAATAATAATAATAAATTAAATAGTATGCGAATATAACGTAATTGTCACTGAGAGAAATGAATCGATGAAAACAATGATAACAACAAATGGTACAATATATGACATAGAACGGACTTACTGAATTGCACCAATATATCAATTGTTCGTGAATAATCGTTATTTATTATGAATATTATCGTTAAGTTCAAAAATGGGATAATGTACGTACGATTAAAATTGTGATATAATAAATCCACAATTATGATTATAATCCAGATAATAATTCGAATAGAAACAGAGTACGTTGAATTTTCGAAATGAAATTATTTCGTCGAAAATTGTTTTATGTTCGCTCGGCGAGGCATCCAATTCTGTAGTGTCGTGCTCGTTCGGCGAGGCCTCCAATTCTGTAGTGCCGCGATTCGTTAATCGTTCGTTTCGATAACCGATATAATTCTAATCTTAACGGCGCGTAAAATCAGAAGACAAAGGATAGCAGCGACTACAGTTTATTGTCAAATAACTCAGGTCAGAAAGCTAACAACACCTGAGCGAATATGAACGAGCGAGTGAGCGGCAAGCGAGAGAGCGAGTGAACAGGTGAATAAGCGAAGGAAACGAACGAGGAGCAAGCGAGCGAGTAGCAAGCAATTACATAGGCAATTTATAGTCAAATTCAATAAGGGCACAGCAAAGCAAAACAAAGGCTGATAATAGTATTTGCGTGCGTACATATATGGGGAGGAGTATGAGTCATCGAATGATATTTAAGTAGTCAACATTTCAGCTAGAGTGTCATGTGCTCTAGTGGTATAGCAGTGCAAAGAATATGCAAATTGTTACTATCCAAATAACGATGTCTGTTAAGTAAGTTATAAAAAGGGCTTAACCAAAATTGGCTATAATCGAAATTGATTGTAGGATGGTTGCTATAAGTTCATCGGGTCCCGTGGATTTACCTATGTCAAGCTTAACTAGCAGACCAAGGACATCGAGTTCTTTAATGGTCACGCTGCCCAGTGTTTGTGTGGGGGGATTTTCATGGACTGGTGGGAAGGGTGTTTCTATGGTGTTTACATTGCTAAAGAATTTAGAGAATACTTGAACTTTGCCAAAGTCGTCCTCCACTAGTGATGAGGCAGTACTGTCTCCCCATAGTGAAGGAACATTTCTTCTTCTTTTTGCTCTTTGGTTTATATACGAATGCAAGCGTTTAGGGCATTCTATGGATTCCTTAACTATTTTCTCTTCGTACAGCTTTCTGGCCTTACAGAGGGTCGAGGCACAGGTATTTCGAGCCTTTTGATACTGAGATTTTGCCTCGTCAGTCCCCAGTAACCTAAATCTATCCCACATTTTCCTTCTTTTACGGAGAAGGATGCGAACCTCCCTACTGAACTACAGTGGGGAGTTTCTCGGCCCCTTAGGTGTAGTCCAAGGGATGTGGGGGGCGATAAATTTTAAACATAAATTCCGGAATACGTCCCAAGCCGTTTCGATTGATGACTCTAGGTCTATTTTCCAATCTACTGATGATGCTGATTTCATGATGTCTTGTATGTTTGCTTTCCAGACGTTAGGTCTGGATTGAGCTGAGGCGTGCTCGTGATCGACAGTTATATGGAAATCAAAGCTTAAAACTGCATGATCATTTTTGCCTAGGGGTGGCAATGTAATCCAGGTTTGCAACATCATCCTCATAATGAGTCAATATAAGATCTAGTAAGGACGATGCAGAACCCGGGTCGTACCTAGTTGCTTCCTTCACGTGTTGCACTAGGGCACATGTGATTACCGCATCAACTAGTTCCTGTTCGAAGGAATTTGCTGATGATTCAGTCCGCAGATTTCCCCAGTCCACCATGGGTGCATTAAAGTCCCCTAGGATTAGACATCGATCACTTCGTGATAAAGTGTTGAGACTGCTTAGCAGGACCTCGTTTACCTCACAGCTTGGACTGCGATAGATCAAACTAAACAGCAACTCTTGTCCCCTGAATTTTAGGCGTCAGCTAACTAATTCATACGTCCCACTCTCATTGGATACACTGTCGATAATGGTGAATGGAATAGCATTCCTAATGAATAGAACTACTCCTCCTCCTTTATGCGTTTGTATTCTATCGGCCCTTGCTAATGTAAAACCCTCGAAATCAAGTTCCCTACTATCTACAGACGGCGTCAGCTATGTTTCTGTGACTGCGATTACGTCTGGCCTAGTTGAGTCAATCTGTATACCTAGTTCCGGTAGCTTATTGAGTAAGCTCCGGGCATTGGTATAACAGATCCGAAGCCTATTTAAGTGGCCTCGTGTTTCACCCAGAGTGGCTTCAGCATCATCCTCTGCCGAAGCCTCACAACCCGAAAATTTACAACTTTCAGGTCTTTTTCGCCAGTGTCTAATCTGAGCTGTAGTTCTTTTTCGGCTTCCCGTCTTTTTAAACGGTCCGCCAACGGTAAGTCCTTACGGAGAAAGACTCCTGAACCCTTTAATTTGTGTCCATTTTCTAAGATTAGGTCGCGTTCGTTTTGGGATTTGAAAACGACTTTGAGCAGTCTAGACTGACTAGGCTTCAGATGCGCCAGGTTTCCTAGTCTATACACCTTTAGCAAGGTGACTCCGGAGATGTTTTGGGGCATAACTTGGTTGAGTAGTTGTTTTATCAACCCAATGTCGTGCTCAAAACGAGCTTTCGGTTCTGAGCTCTCACTCTCCCTGACTCTATGGAAAATGACTGATCTGTCGCTGTGATCAGACTTCGGCTTTTCGACCTTTTTGGTGGGGGTAGGATTCCCTTTTTCGTCATTTTGCCGTTTTTTCCCTACGATCCGTACCCAATCGTCGACGTTCTTTGGAGTAGTAACCACAGTCGCGTCAGGCGTACTATGGGATTCCGGAAGGTTCAGGACGACTTGGGAGGTTGGGCTATCTTTTGCGCTGGAAACCGATCGAGCCTTGCGATTTTGGGTTCCGGAAGTTCCCTTCTGGGTACCATTTTTGATACGAGGGACAAAAGAGACTTTTTTTCTCGAGTTTCTGGTTGTGACAGACCTCTTTGGAGGCTGTCCTTCCTCCTTTGGACAGTGTGGGTCAGTATTTTTTGGATTCACCTGGCCCTGCCATATGTCAATCTACGTGTCGACAGATCGAGTTCTGACCGATGTGTCCCAACCGCGCTTGCCGAGACACTTTTTTGCGGCATTGACCATTGAGATGGCCTCGGTTAACAGGCTATTCGCATTCAAACAGCACTGTTGACATAGCCATATGCATCCATTCTTACGGAACCGCTTAAAAGCCGCAGGCGTTAGATTAGTGCAAACTTCGTGGTACCATCCTTTGCACTCGTCACACTGCATGCCGCTGTCAACGGCATATTGACAGCCTGAACGCTGGCAAATGCTTTTGTTGCACCTTCCAGTCATTTGAGGGGAAAAGAGTGAACTTTGACCAAAAAATAGAAAAACTGTAATAAGGACCAAAGTGCTAACGGATACAATAGAAAAAACAGGGTACTCTGGAGTACCGACGATAAACTATTTTAGAGACCAAAAATGATACTCTGAACGAATACTTCAACTGAAAGAAATTCAATCAAAGTATGAACAGTAGTCTTGATACGTTAATAACGATCAAAACAATAGAATTTACTCAACGAGGAAAAATACCACTGTCCTTTTTAAATAGCGCGAAAGAGTTGAGTAGATTTCGAACGTGTAATTTAAACTGAAATTAATAGTACTATAGTAAATTGAGAGTTTCTGTGGCATAGAAAACCTGTATGACAGTTGAATGGTTATACTGATCAGAACGGAAGCGTGGAGTTTACAAGTCTTTGGTTACAGATGTTCCAGAAGCATTGCATTCCTGATTTAAACGACCCGGTGAACAATTTTGAGTTTAGGTGTGTGGTACTGGACAAGAGCTGCAAGTCGGTGGATGAGGTCGTGGACCTTCATGGCATACAAGGAACAGATGAACCTGGTACATGTCTAGAACTATATTACTACTATAACAACAGTCCCAATCGTTTTTACCATTGACATTATCATTTTAGGAAATCTCTATTCACCTACATCTATCTATAATTCCCATATGTCTATTCACAGTATTTACACTCATTTTATTATTCAGCACATTTGCTTCTCTTTGCAACTATACACTTCAGTTCGATAATGTTCCACGTTGCGACAATTCAATCCTTCACCAGGTTGCGCGATAGCAGACAACAATTGACTTAACTTTAACACTTCAAAGTGTAAAGTAGTCCATCTGCGACATGTTGCGGACTACAGTTACAACTTAGAAAACTCCTCTCTAGAAGTATCGCAAGTTGAAAAATATTGAGAAGTGTTGGTACCCTAAGATTTGAAGTCTTACATCGACTGCAACAAAAGTGCCTTTCTAACGAACCATTCACTAGCAAATTTGCAGCTCGTTTTCAGCTAGTTTGACGGAAGCCACAACTTCCACTCCTTAAGAGTTGTCAAATGCTGAAATTCTCTGCCAACTGATTTAGTTCAAGCGACTTCCCAGGAGTCCTTTAGGAGGAAACTTGACCTATTCTTAAGAACTAAGGATAACATCTTATTATGATTATTGAATTTCTTCTTTTTCCCTCTATCAAGATTTATATGCCTTGGTTCCTGCCTGAAAGTATTGCCGATCCACTGCTACTGGATACGGAAGCTCGTGAAGCAACAGTTTCTTCGACTCCGTTCGACACCATTCGAACAATTATTACGTTTCAGGGAGAGTAGCGCGTTCTATCAACATGGTGCTACTTCAAGGTTACGTGAGTCATCCCGATAATCAAAAAACTAGTTGAATACAGAATAACAATCTCACCTATTGACTCCCCTTTGAAAGATAATCAGAATTTGGCAGGCTTAATAGCGTTCAATGATCACCACGATTTTCATAACCGTTTGACTTGAAGACTGCAGAATGACTTTACAGCTATCACCAATTATGTACTATTTGTACTATATCCTGTTGGTACCATCTACACTTATTGTAGCTGTCATACTTTGCGTCGTTGCTTGGTTCGCTAAGATGTCGTTTATACATAACTAGGAACTGGATTCCATCAGAACTGTTAGTTATGTCCACCTTTCTTATGTTGGTATATGCATAGCGTAATATTCAACTTTTGTTTCGTATACTTGTTTTCGTATAACTATCTAATGCGTTTGAATTACATTTGTGATTGTTTCAAAATGCATACATTTTTCAAATAGAGTGTATTCGATTTTCGCATCTACGTGCACTGTCTGGCTATTAATTTTTCTAAATTTTAACAAAGATACATATGCGTATACTGCTTAAGTACGGAAGATTTCAATGAGTGCAAAGGCGTGTCTCATTTCCTGCATAATGTGTTGATCTTATGAAAACGTTAGGCTTTTAAACTTTTACCACTAAGTATTATATCGTACTTTGCAGACTAGTTGGAGAACATAAGTCCCGATGAGCTGATCCGTCCAATTAGGTCACCACATTCGCAAAACAGACCAACAGGATAAAAGAAACGGCGAAATGACAAGTATAGTAAAAGATCACAAGATGAAGGAAATAATGTCACTGACTTTGAATTCTTATTGTCGAAAGATCGCCAGCTATCAGTTTTACTGCTCAATTTTGCAACCTGAATACTTCACATAAGCACGAATGATCATAAAAGGGATTAGTCACCGTACTATTTAAGCATGACATAGCAAGAATGTCATAATGTCGTGTGCTAGTGTTGCCTTACATATTGGAAAATTTCAATAGGAATTAGTTTAGTAAGATGTCAATTATCTATCTCTTAATTATCATTAAGTAGCTGAATATGATATCCATCTGTTTTATCAGCCGAAAGCGCGTACACGTTTTTGGTTCAATTGAAAAAGACCGTCATTATGCATAGGAAACTGGCGGATGATTAGTAGTCCCTGAAGTTTTGTTTGCTCATCTGAGAGCTTTCTCGAAGCGCAGTCATATTCATGATCGAATGTATCTTATACGTTTTTGTTTTTCAGAATCACACATCATTCGTTTCTTGATTCTAACTCTAATAAGTTGTACTGAACTCATCTAGTAGGACTGTTGATTACACTGGTGTTAGTATTGAATCAAGTGATATCATAGCGCTAATCGCTTCTTAACTCTTCTCCTTAGGTAGAGATATTGCTAAAGTGAGCTTCAAAAACTTCATGTCCTCGAAATTCCAGTTAGACGTAAATATGTCGTAACTTAGCCATTCCTACTGTAGTCCCTATTTGCAAAAGTTTGAAAACAATTTTTTATTCGATGCAAATTGTCTTCTACAAAATACGTTTCAATTATGTACTGATTTAAAGGATGAATATTATGTCTAAGAGCATATAGAGGCCAAATTGGACTGTAGTGTTGTATATGATGAGGTGGGGTGTGTTTTAGGAACTGTGTTGATTGTTTATCATTAGCTTCTGCAGCTGTCTGAAAATCTATCCAAGAAATCTCGATTAATCACGTCCATCAGTTTGCAATCTGGTACAATTAATGAGGCGTATAATCACGTTGAGTCCTCTTGAAGCTGATGAGTTTACCATATGGTAGTATACAACTACACAAGAATGAATGCCTGAGGTACCAACGACACACAACCACCCATATACTCCGAACATCTAAAATAGAACAGGTGAATAACTGGCGTACTTCACATGAAACATATTGTCAAAATGCTCATTTAATATGTCCTTCATAGAGAGTTTTATCTTCAAGTGAAAACATACTTGTGAAATGTAGTTGCATACAGACTGGTCGATTCTGCTGCTATCACATTTGATAGTCCTAATGGCATCCACATATTCAAAACTAGTTGTTTGGATTTCTCTTAGAAGACACGTATCGCGTGCATAAATTTCATTCCGAAACCTTATACAAATTTGTTTCAGATTTCTTCGAACCCAAATGACGTTTTTTTTTAAAGCTCAGTCACCTTCCTTATAGATAGACTGGATTTATACAATATAAGGCTTTCTTTTACGAGTACATACCTTTTAAAAGAAAAAATAATAACATTTGATAATTTTTAAATAAAATATAAACAATCACAGTCAGGCACTCTAAAGATATGTGATTAACCATTACCGTGTGTGAAATCACATTCGGCTCATCACGAGTACTATCAGACTAAACAAAAAGTATAGAGGAAGGTCTGTCTATCAAAACACATTGCTGAGTTCAGCAGCTAACTGAAACCCCTAGATTCAAGGGAAGTCGGCCTCTGATATCCAATCCTACTACATAGTGCGCTTTAGTCGTAAGGGAAGAAGCGTCAGGTTTTGTGTGACGTTTTGGCAACTGAGTGCTTACTGATCTTTCCAAAATCCAGAGCTGACTTGTATTTTTTGCTCAGAATTTACAGGTTTCAAATTCTCAACTTCATGGAAAATTGTTCTTTTAAGCCCAAGCTCAAGGGAGTCTGTAGTATGTCACTGGACACGGAAAAGTTTGGAAAGATTTGACATTCCAATGCTACGCTAGGTAGGAAAGACAAACCAGGTGTTTTGGTCCCATCTAGTTCGCTTAAGTATGTGACTAAACACTAAGTATTCTGAGGTACCGAATAGGGTTACTGAACAAGTTAACCTTCGACCGTTGACCGTGCTTATCATGGAGAGTAGTGTTCTTCATTCGATTCAATTAACAGTTTTGTTACAGCAGCTTCTTCGCATCATAATTTTTTGAAATTTTGTGTGTAAGTTCTAAGATAAGTAGTTATTTATTGATTACTTCAGAAGCACTTATTGACAACAAGATTATATTCATGGTAGCTGAATGGGTGTTCACTACACTTTTAAAAAGAACAGACCAGACAAAGGAAAGAGGAATGGTATCGTTTTGAGAACCTTCATAAATATATGAGGAACCTCATGATTTGTTCACACACAAAGTGAACTGTCGGTTATCACTTAGTTTTATGGGATTCTTGTTAGGAAGAGTCGGGTTTAAAGACTAGCTGCTTGTGACTGTTCTGGTGGGTTGTATAATCGATGACCGGAAATTGTGACAGGAGTTATCCGTCACACCACCATCGTTCAGCAAGCGTCCTATATCCACCACTTCCTGGCTCTTTTCCGTCCATAATATGCAAAAATGCTGCACATTAGGGTGTAACTTTTACTGAGGATTTCATCTCGTATCCTATGCTATACTTTGGTTTTTTTTGTTCAGCATGCTGGAACATGCTACACGGATGTATTCTTAACAGATTGATGTAGATGACTCCAGATGCTTACAATAAAGTGTTTAGCGAAAATCACGTTCCAATATCCGGAATTCACTCACTAAATGGACGTTAAAATGTTCTAAAACACTGATTGCCGCATATTTATTGACTAATGGGAATTTAGCGTATAAATTTGCTCAGAATTGTTTGTAGATAAATGCTCGACAAAGATGAGTTGTTAGAGAACATTGCTTAGAAGACGATAAGCCAGTTGAAACCATTTATAAACATGCTAATCTACTTTAACTTGGACTTTAAATACAACAACGTTGTTATATCTAAGAGGAGAAGACAAATCGATGCATTAGAGATCACATATTTAATAACTGAAAAAGACTTATTCAGTGTTTACTAAACTCGTTTGATATGTTAACCACAAACGGAGAAACCCAAGTGAACAGCCAAAGGTAATTCTGACTATTCTCATTTTGCATCTCATGATTGAGACAGGAAAATACGTAATCGCAACGTCTCACTATTTATAAATCGCATTAGGTGAATCGATAGAACATTTTGTCTACAAAATTAAAAAGTCCATTCATATTTAACGAAGCGTAATTTTTGAGTGGTAAAAGACAAACAATAATTATTAATTTAAAAGACAATTTAGAGTTTGGACTACATAAAGTACCCTAAAACAACTATCCGATAAATGCTCCTTAAACATGTAGAAGAAAAACTTATTCACCAAAGAACAACCAATAGATTTTCATACATTTAGTCTTTATCTAATAAGGATTATTAGAATTCCAATTAGTTCTGAACATATTTTAAATCTAAGACAGTTGACGATATTATACAAGTAAAAATTTAATTGAACCCTTTAGGAGGGCGGTTCTCATGACAATTTCATGATTTTGGTCTTACACACATAACGGAAATTTCATCTCTGTTGCAAACAGTTTTTTGAAATTAAATTCCTTTGATCACTGCAGTTTATTCTCACTACAGACTGATAGCAATCAGCAAATAGTTGGATATCGAATAGTTTTGACACCTGTCTCGTTTTAATTTAGACGAGATCTATCTAATAACTAAACTAGAATGTAGAGATTATGCATATCTCAGTTGTAGATAAGTCAAAAATAAGCAGTATCAAATACTAGATAAATGAGATAATAGAGGGTCCTCTAGGTTTTTACGAATAAAAATAAAGTGAGTAGGACTTCATGCCCTCTCCTTAATTAAATATTGGTATAGTACTGATAAGTTTATGTGGTGTCTGTAAATACATCTCGCCTAGTTTAAATTGGTGTGAATTATGGTCAGTTTCAGGTTTCTTAGTTAATCTAACTGTTGGTCTCAGATTTATTTATAATTACACGGAACAAGTAGATGAGGCAAAAGATACTAAATAGTCAAATCAAGATAAGGTAGTGAAAGAGACTTATTTTTGACTCTATTGAGTTGGGACAAGTTATCGTGTGAAGGCGTATACTATATTCTCTGTTAGATAATCACCCATGAATTCGTATAACGTCTTCGTTCAAGAAACATTTCTCATTCACTTAATTATACCATCAAACCACAACACGTATTGAGAAGTTCCAACTCTCATTGAGATTCATAAGTTTGGGGCAAAAGTTCAACGTGCAGCAAACTGTATACACAAACAGGAGAGGAATTATCTAAATAAGTGATTTTAAAATATTCATTATGCGGTCTAGGAAAGGTCAATCTACGCCCTAATATTTTCCAAGCAACGTATGGTTGTTCAAAGTCTTCATGTAAATGTGGATAGTAGTTAGGAAACAAATACAGATCTATGCTTCTCCAAGAATCAACTAGATATAAGATAAATCCTCTCATTATGAAAATAACAAAACGTGTATATAGAATTTGGATAGACCGGATTCTACCTTAAACAAAAGTCGCAACAGCGATACTGGTTACCTTATAATGAGTGCTCAGTGCTTCTCAATTAAAACAACTTTGAGTGTAGGCGAATTTCGAAACGTAAACTTAGAGACGAATAACGGAGTCCAAGAAAAACGAATGGGAACTGACTGGAGTTAATCATGGTAATGATCACTATGACTATGTATTTTGTATCGTAAACGTGGACAAAATCTGTAATTTCCAAAGAAGTAATAATTCTAGTGTTGTACAGTGAAGCGGCATTGATCTATGCATTTTTATTTGTACTAAATGAAAACGTGGATTCTGTGAATTAAACTGATTGACTCCTTAAATTATCTATGTAGATATACGTCAAAATCTTTCATTTGTGTCTATTACATCTATTCCATATCTTTAAATGTTGAAATAAGTTATACGAATTCATTGAAGTGTAAAATGTTCATTTCGAAACAATAAATCCATAAATAATAATTCAGTAACATCTTTTAGTTCTCCAAGAAGCACTCCATAAACACCTCATATGACACTAGAAAACCAGTTGTTTTATATTGATAACATTTAATGCTAACAATATCAACCGTCACGTTCAGTATTTAAGCTAAAATATATCTTATTAACTACTTGAAAAGAATCAGTTCTAACCAGTTAGTTTTTTTTAATTACCTATTAGTGGTAAATCTTAATTATGATAGATCCTGAAACAATACTCCTCTTTTATATATTTCTAAAGCTTGATGGGTCTTCATATTACAATGTCAAAATTATCATCAGACACTTCTGAAAAAACTAATTTCGTTTTTGTGGGTGTTCGAAATTTTATCAATTTTAAACATTTAAAGAAACAACAGCTGATAAGTTCTATCATTTGCTCTTAAAGTCCTTCTGTTGTTTGGGTGTTTGTTCTGATGAATATACTCTTCAATGAAATGTTTCACAAGGAAGACTCAGCTTCGAGTAGCTTCAGTCTTATACTGATGTAGGGATATATTAATTACCGTTGATATTGTCTTTATCAGAGGTTAAAGCTAATCAAAATGGTATTAAACAGAACACAATCTAAAGTTTTGAGCATAAATACGTTCAAGCCCTTTCAAAACATGACTTTATAAATAATACTCTGAGTTATTAAGTTTGATGTACTGAGCTACGTACTATTAATCAACAACCTTACCATGACAAAATGAGTAAAAGTAACGGTTTTAGCAAGACAGCAGAAATTCTTTTTATTTCATTAGGATCTTATTTACGACAGTAGTTTCATTGGCAGAGTAAAAGGATGGATCTAACTAAGACTATTCTACCATTTTTCAGGAAACATGAAATAGGCATTTAGTAGTGAGATTTATCGGAATCCGATTGACACGAGACATTAGGTCCACTCAACGTACTCAACAAATAACCAAACTCAAGCTTCTCGAATTTCGTGAAGCCTCAGCAGTCTGATATGTTTTTCACTTAATACTATAGGAATAGTGAACTACCTCTATGGCTTTCTCTATTTTTATTTGACCTTCGTCTTGATACGTATGAGGAATAGAAAGAAGACTGGTCTTTTGGTAATGACTTATCGATTTCTGTAGATAAGGCATTTTTACTGGACATTACTTCTATACAACGCAAATGACATGTCCTTCACACTCATAACATATACACAAACAGACAGGAATGTCTCAGGAAAATCACCCTGACTGGAGAGACATGATATTGACTTGACCAGACCTGTTTTTGATTGAACTAAATATTTTCGCTCAACCCCATTGTACTACTTAAATTTGTATTAATTTAGTCTGTTTAATTATGTTCTCAGAAGATATGGCTTACACGGAGCCACGAAGCGTCGGAAATCTAATTTTCTACTCACTGGGATATGACAAATATATCATTATTTCTAACATCAACAATCTACTCAATGTTTAATTTATTGGAAATCATCAAGTCACACCTTGTCAAGGATATCTACATTACTTCTGCACACACAGATTTCACGCAACCTTTGGAAGCAGTGGACAAGGTGAAATTAAAACGTAACGTATTCGATGATGATAAAGCAAATGTCAACATGTGAAATTCAAGTTTCGGGTCTGTTTGTTGGTTCGCTTAAGCAAAAGCAATGATTTCCAACTGAGAGTGACATAACTTCCTATGGATTCCTAATACTAACAAACTCTGAAAACGTTTGCTCAGATGTGTTCACGAGAGATTTACCGATCTCTCTCTTCCTATTTGACAGAAATTTAACTCCTTCATTTAACTGATTACTCTGGCTAATCATCACAAGTCTCTTGCAGTTCCTATCACTACTTTTGTTTATCCTATTTCTAATTATGACTAACTTCAGTTCATTTACTCAACCAAAATATCTCCTAAATTCATCTTGCTAACTGGTTTGGGTTTTCGAGAAGAAGCTACGGAACTCAACCATTACTCGATATCTAAAACCGAAGTAGGTGAAGTGGAGTTTTAACCTGTCACCTAATAATTGAAATCCGAATTCTTTAGCCACAAATCCACCACTCCATTTAGATTTTTCAGTAGATAAATTTGAGAAAACATGGCTTTATTTATGGATTTTCCTTGACCTATCTACTTGCTCATTGAATTGCAATAATCAAGGCAAAGTTACTATATAAAACAGTTGTTTTCCTGAATGGTTCACCTGCACTAATGATGTTGTCATGTGATCGGATTTACTTGCAATTGGTACTCTAAGAGTTTTAGTCATTAAGTACCCTTCACCAGGTGAAAAGTAACCTACCAAGGACAAAAGCTAACAATTTTATGAAGATTCGTTCACAAATAAATGGATACTTGTAAAGTACATCACCCAGCTTGATAAATTGGTTGGAAACATCTTTGATTGGATAACTAGTTCGTGCACTCGAAGTCCAAGTATATAAAAGTCTATATGCAAATAAACTTTTATAATATGCCACAGAAAGACCAAGTTGTTCGACAGCAACCAGGAAATCCTAGTCGGAGTGGAACGCCTACCAGCAGGGGTGCATCCCCATACCCGAATCGATGGGCATCGCGATCACCACGCCGTAATGACACATGTTGTTGTTTGTGCGGTCAGTTTTTTCAAACCAACCTATTGTTGTTGTCTTTAACACGTATTTTTTTAATTATGTATCAATTAACACGTCGGGGTGCATTGTAACAATCACTAGGTAAACATAAATTTTTTATGTGAACACTTATACGGTAAACATTTTTACTAGACGACATAAACAAATATTTTACATAATATTTAAATCGATTAACACATCATTAATTCAAAGAATCAAGACAATTCTGTCTTAATGAGACCATTATTTGTTAGTTCATCTGAGATTACTGATATAAACTCTGTGATAGGAAATGAAATCTTTTCCTTACAATATCAAGTTTAATAAACATACTACATGAATTGAGATTTTCAGCAATTGAGAGATGAAAAGTTATGAAGTACTAGTTCTTATCTAATTTGTACGTAGTAATAAGTGTGGATTTATTAGATTTTTTAAGTCTGTGTAATCTACCATTAAAAATCTGTCACATAACTCACTACCTATTTTATTCAGAGATTCTTGAACATCGCTTATATATGTGATGTTAATATTTTTGACACTGTTCTCCAAACTATAAATAACGATATTGTATGACTACGAAGCTGTCGTACGCATATAAACAGGAGGGCAAGTTATTTCGCTGTGAGGTGTTGTATTTTAAAAAGAATTTAATTAAAAACTGTTTGTCCAGTGTGTCAAATCAGGATAGATACAATTAGTTAACAAGAGTTAGTAAGTTAACTTAAGCAGTCATCAACGCGACAAAATCTAAATGGCAGTGCACATTTAAGCTAACAGACTGTTGGCGCCTTTTAACTCAGCAGCATAAAAGAAAACATTATCACTTTTTCAGTTTGTGCACAATGCAAAATCTACTAGTATTCCTACTAAACAATATATTCTTTCATTGATAGGCAAGAGGAGACCAAACAGTGGGCGAAGTCCAGGACGTGGACGATAAAGAAGAATTTGGAGTTTGATTGTAAATGATATACTGTTGGATCTAAACATTGAACAGCTGTTAGGATACGAAGTTTGATTTTCTCAAATAAACTTATTTTTTTTACTATTTTCTGAAATATACCAGTTGACCATGGTTTTAATGTACCAAGAATATTTGTTTCATATATACAGCATTCAAAGTCATCTTCAGCTTACTCTTGCTACCGAATCAAATAATATTTGCAAAATTACGCCATTCGAGAAACTATATACCATAAAACCACTTTCTTCCAGTAAAACTTAGTATTTAAGCTATAAGAGAATTGTGAAACGAACTACTT
Organism: Schistosoma mansoni; assembly: GCF_000237925.1. Taxonomy (NCBI): domain Eukaryota; kingdom Metazoa; phylum Platyhelminthes; class Trematoda; order Strigeidida; family Schistosomatidae; genus Schistosoma; species Schistosoma mansoni. Next base: position 19,450,977 of record NC_031498.1, on the reverse strand, counting down.
ATTATCAATATGAGGTACAGTAAAAACAGTCTCTCTTGTTTGGTGTGAAATGTCTTGTAAAGGGGAAGAAGAAAAATGGTTCAGTAAATCTTGGGATTGTTGCTAAAAATAGTCAAGCACAATCGGTGTTTCGTCGTATTCGTGACTCATCAAATAGATATACCTGGGTCAGAGTTGGTGTTCACACTAAGACCCATAATCAATATCTTCCACTTCAAACGTCAACTAAACTATTGAGTTCAGATAACCACTAAATCGTTCGACAGCAATGAAGTTACTATTAACCAGTCAACTTCCGTTCTGAATGCCAACAACGAGGAAATACAAGACCTCAAAAATAAAATAGTGTTTAATAATTTTACATATGATCATTAGGTTACTATCAGTCTTCGTAGACCCTGAAATACAAGTTGCTTTCGGTCAGTTAAATATTTAAAGAAATTACATCAAACACGCAGTTATTAACAAATCATTCTCCATACTTTCTAATACAACGACTACGTATAACTATTGAGTCGAAAGTAAAAGCCTGACTTTGTAGAAAACATTGTCAGCTCCCCAACCTCTCCGAGATGTTCTATGATCACCAGTCGCCGTAGTGATTTATCAGTCAACAACTCAATCATAATGACAAGTAAATATTGCATGATTAACATTTATTTTAGCAATTGGAAAAAATATCTGAGTGGTGAAAGTTCAAGGAAGATTATGTATGTCATACTCATTCATCTGAACCATTCTAACCCATGGTTCAGGAACCGATTTTTGGTTAGTTGGTTTGTGGGAATTTATTTCATATGAAGACAGTTGTTATAACATAAAGACACTAAATGAATGATTGGGTAGACACTTTGTTCTCATCCGAGATTCTTAATCAGCGCTCACTCGTGACCACACAGAAAATCTAACTGCCAACAGTGAAGTATCACCATCTCGTTGAGACAAATATTTGAGATCCTAGGGTCAGCATTTCCAAATTCAACTAGATTTCGATGTGTCGTAATCACCATCTGATGTTATCCATATTCCGTTGTCCATCTCAGAGATGTCTTGTTCGCTATGAACTCTGAGCATCCCATATTCTAGTGAGTATAGAAATGTGAGTGTAAGCTGGTGGTATTTCCCTAACTGGAACGAAACCACTGTTTATTACTTGTTAGTTAACAATAAAATCACTTTGTAATGAGACGTGGTATTCAGGTTACACGAAAATTTCCACAAACCCATATCAGTAATTAGTTTTGTTATTGTTCCGAACAAAGTGTTCTATTCATAGTAGATGGAATATCTATTTAATAAGACACATGATACCAGATTATCATAATCTGCTATCATCTTTTTGTAACTAACGTTTCTTACGCGTTTATTTATTCGTCTGTTTTAATTGTTTATTCCCCACTAACGAACGTTTGCATTTCAAACACATGGATAATGATTTAGATTGCTTCAGATGTATACATAACAACTATCTGTAAAGTGATTCAACTCAATGCCTTGATTATCGGGAAACTCCTGGTAATCTAAGAAATGTACACAGTAAATTTACACAGTAAACGCTAATTCTAATACACTAGTTATAAATCTAATCGCTTTATGGTATAATTTTATACTTCAGAATACTTTTATTTTGTCAACAACATTATATTTTTCTTACACTCTAAATCAAAATTAGGAGAGCATTTCTTGCTTGCTTCATAATCCGAGTTATAAATATCTTTCTCGCTAGTTTATTGTAACAGAGAATCCCTTCGCTCGATATCATACGTAATAATTATTCTGAGTTTGAGTGGATTAGTTGGAATTTAAATTTTGACTTTCTGAAGTTCATGCATGAAATCGCTATGCAATAAATGTAAGCTGACCCAAATAAATGTGCATCATATATGCCAAATTTTTAACTATGAAGGTTATACTCTGGGAATGACGAAGTGAATGTATGTAAACTTAAAACGTTCATTCAGACTGCTTTCCGATTATATTTCTATTAGCCACCTATATAAAGACAATGATTAGCTGTTGATAAGAGGCCATGGAATGTTGTGAGAAATGATTCTTGAGAGCCAGAATTCAGGAAGCATATTTCTGAGAGGATTCCGGTGTTTCCACTTATGTGTTTATTTCACGAAATTAGCGTAGTTGATTTTCTTAAGTTCATTATACAGAAGAAGAGTTTTGAATACAAACGTCTTAACTTTTGCATATAATTCATATTCCAGATTTTTGTATAATGATGCTCTTTAATTCATCATTACACATCAGTTCAGATTTAGCCTTATCTCTATCTGATTTCATGCGAGCACAAGTATTGCGATGGTGAGCTATGATTTATGCTTCTCTGTATTTAATTTTCTACAATGTAACATTGATTAAACAACTTGAGTTAGAATACAAGTGAGATCATTCTTCAGATAGTTTTATTCTATGATCAGCCTTATATACTTATAAAGTGATGGTGTTGAAAACCAGATACTATAATCAACTATTAGTTATTTTATTGACAATTCAATTTAAAATTACAAAGTGATATCTCTGTCGAATCAATTTATTATCAGTTAAAATTAACAAAATATTTAACTCTATTAACTGACTAATTTAATCACCCTCATTTTTTGTCTCGAAAGATGTGTTTTGTTTGTATAATTGTCTATCTATTATATTCTAGAACAAACTCGTTCAGATTATTTACTAAATCGAATGATTACAGGTTTGTTTTTGGGTTTATTAACGATGAGTTTCACGTTATTGATTCTCCAGTTTTCGTAATAAAGACGTTTGATCGAACGTTTAAAATAAACCTCCTGGAGTAAACTAAAAGATGCAATCTCAAAAGCAAGTTGGAACTATACTTGATCAACCTGGAAAATCAGTCCCACCTCGTAATCTCACTTTGGTACCTCCACCTCATCGACAATGGACTGGTGGGATTTGTTATTGTTGTAAAAATAGGGATTGGGGTGAGTTTAACTATAATTTCTATTCATGTTTTAATTATAATAACTAACTTCTGATGCAACGATATAAAAAATAGAGTTATATTCTATCGGATGAAAACATATCATGATACACGTGTATTTAAATCAGGGATTTAGAATAGAAAATTATACCATTCTACGTTAGTCCTAACTTGTGACTAAAGTGGTAGTAGCTTTGTTTTGATTTCAAATAGTTAAAAGTAGTTGGCCAACACTCATCAGTTAGGAATATCTTCAATATACAAGAAGTTGATCCACTTGTAAATTTCAAACCTACGTTTTCTAGTATCATATTTAGAGATGTGAACACTGAACACGTTGACTTACGAATTCTAACATATTTTATTTTAAAATAACATTAGTTTGAGTCTGACTTCTTTTGGTAGATAAAGATCCAACAGCAGTATTAGTGATTAGTACGTTTAGCATTAGATATAAAATCAATGAAATCTCTAAAAAATAATATGATCAAATTGTCGTGACTGTGATTTTTATAAATGATTTGATTATCTAATTTGGTAATTGATAATAATTGACTAATTCTGATAGTGATCTATGCATAATTTACATATAGGTATTGGTTAATTGAATGATTATTAAGTGTTTTACCTCCTAGATATCTTTAAAGATTCATGAAAAATATTCTATTCGTAGGTTCATTACATAATACAAACCAATGGTGTAGTTTTTATTCGAAACGTAATCTAACAAGATTCTGTTTCTTTCACTTCTGATAGCAATGAATTCTTGACCAAATAATGTAATTACTAGCTCAGTAAATAGTAATTATCCTTGTTTCATGCAAGTTGTTTGAAATTATCAAAGATTTAATTGACATCGGTCTCACAATATGGTCTCAAGTCGTATACTATTTATAGAGTCCGTGAATAAACATTTTATATGCTGTAGGAAATCCTTAATAAAACTACTTATACCTTATTAAATGACCCAAACAGAAGGTAATTGTCTTTTGACTGATTAAGTTCTTGTAATCGAAAACCCATTAACACAATAAAAACTTACTACAAACCCTAAAAATTTAATAAGTGAAGCAATAATATCATACTCACTCAATAGTTTAGAGACATATTTCCTATTTTAACGGTTTGTGTAATTATTAATTAAAAAGTGGCTGTGAGATTTAAAATATGCTCTCAGCATTAACCACATACTCTAGTAAGGTCTAATTTATAATTAATCAACATAAACAACTCGGTAAATACTAAACTAGCATTTCAGTTCACCGAAAGCGACTTTTATTGACGATGTGTCTAAACATGAATACATACTATGTTTATGTGAGTACATACGTGGAGTCGTTTAATTGCTGATATCTTTTCTTTTATTCTAATCCCTACTAAAACTAACAAAGTAAGTTATGTAATGCGTTATTCATCGATTGCGCCTACATGATATAAACTATTTATCTAACAAGAAATTTAAACATTTATGTATCATCAACATAAAATACATGACATGTCTATTAATCTACGATTAATATCCTGATTAAATCACTGAACGGTACACGACGGAATTACATAATCTAGGAAAAGACATGGTGTGAAATGGAGCTATGGTTTGTCAACAAGTGTTGAAAATTAGTTAAGATTGGATTCGGATCATTAAGCAACATGTAACATTAGATTCGTTTCTATTATCCAAAATTGGTACTTTTTTACAATATAATATTGATTCTCTCTCGCTTTATATACACTATACATATAGTAATATTTATTCATTAAAATTTACAGGTTGTTTCGCGGTATGTTGTTACTTCTGTCTATTAAATCAACTGACAAAGGCAATGAATGAAAAAACTTGTTATCCATGTTTACCATGGTGTGGATTAGTAGGATTGAGAATGAAAATGCGAACAAGTTACGGAATAGAGGTATGCTGATTGATTGCAAACATCCATATATGTTCTGATCATTAATCTCACAACTTCATGCAACTAACGTATAAACTTATTCATGTTAACATTGCGTCTTAGTCATTTCAACATTAATAATTTTATTTTACTTAACAATCCTCAATTCACATGATAAAACCTTAAACGATATCCTTTGCCTTAAACCTGGTCACTTTTTGGATGATTAATTTGAAAATAGAATTGTAGAACCTGAAGAGAATTAATTGAAACGAATATTCTTCGTTCATATATAAGTGTAATGAAAGCGTTTTCCATCTAATTATTATTCGTTTAATTTTTAAGAAAATAATCTTTTCTGTAATCGTGGATAGTACAACCTAAAATCGAGATGATCAATTATTTTTATCATACTTAAATAATTTGTAGTCTCAGATACAAATATTTATTTTGGTAAACGAAATATAAGTTTTAAGCAAAAATGGATGGTGGCTAGTAGAAGAATTCAGGACTCGCGTTTCGTCCTATTCGGGACTCGTCAGCTGGATGTACCTGCATCCCAGAGTTGATATTCACTCAGAGTTCATCACGAGTCCTAAATGGGACGAAACGCGCGTCCTGGATTTCACTGCTAGACACCATCCATCTTTGCTTATAATGCTTGTGACTTAAGGCAATGCTGAGGCATGTAAAATAATTTACTACTTACATTTAAACCTTTTATTGTTACTTTGTACTCTGATTATTTGACTTAATTGTTTTTTATAAATTCTATAATAGTTGGAATAAATTTAAAGCTTCATAAAATTATGCGTTTCATAATAAGAACACTGAGAGAAAACTATCCTTAAAAATATAAGAGTTTACCATATCTTTATTTTTTGTTTCAACACTATATAACATAAAGTGTACAATTTGGTAATCCTTCTATATCAGTTACTTAAAAAATGCTTGTTAAGTCATGGATAATAAGTTTTGCTATTGACACACCTAAGCTGTCATTCTAGATGGTTGGGATATCCCCATTTACTTCTACACGTCAACTGAAATACTACAGAAAAGGCGCAAATTGTGAGTGGACGTTTATTCTAAGGTTAATTTATATACAGAGAAACGAAGGCATTTATATAACCACACACGACCTTAAGCTTCAAATATTCCTGGATTATAGTAGCATTATAGATAAATATCCAATCAAGAGCATGATACGTGACTCTAAATTTTTTAGATATTCCTGCAAAGATTCTATTCAACGCTGACTGGGTAAAAGGTTTTCTGGTGTTCCAGACCTCTAGGGACTTCGATGAGGGATGTTTTTAAGACTGCTCTATCAACAGAAGGCTTAGTATGGCAAAAAATTTCTTGCCAAAGAATTACCGTCCTTCAGACCTAATCAAGTTTAAATAAACTTTCAAGAATGAGTCTATGAATAAAATTGTTAGTACGCACACAATTGATAACAAACCTCTTAAGGCTAATAGTCTAAAAAGTAATAAGTTTTGATCATATAATCAGTCCCTTTTGTTAGATAGTCACTATATTCATCTTGAAATGTAGTTCCATCAATAATCTATGTCCAGTTTAAATTAAAAGTCCACAGATTTTATCCAAAATAATTAGGTTAAATACACCAAACTTCCATGAAAATGTAAATCAGGATTATATTTTGTAGGACGTTAGTCTGCTCTTTTCCTTTGTGAAAGTTGTAGATAAATTCATGTCTTTATAACACACCAGAACAAATCATGAGTCTGCCGAACTACACAGTTAGGTAATCCTTTAAATTAGCTTCATTTGCAAACCTTCTGGTTTATTTTAAACAACCTAAAATTTATGCTACTTATTAGTAGTTAAATTATGTCACTTAAGAAGAAAGAAGGCAATGCATCGAAGAAAATTTCCTCTTCGACGATTTCATTTACTTAAGCTGTATAAAGGTATTTATAGTTCATTTTATTTGCTAAAATACTGTTCTATAATAAAATAGAAAGGTACTAATCATTGCAAAAACTTGAAGCAGTATAATAATAAATAAATTTTTGTTATATCCCAATGAGTAGAAAAATTGTAATTCTGACGCTTCGTGACTTAATGTAAGCCACTTCTTCAGAGTAAATTTACTCTGGGATATAACAAAGAATTGTTGATTACCAACTTTATACCCAATGCTCATTTTATTTGGAACTATCAAGTCCAACCTTGGCACTGATGCTTATAAACTCATTGAAGTAGTATTTTGTCCGGAATTGAAAATCAGGTATTAAAAGTGAGTTACGTAACAATCGGCCAGGGAAGAAGTGGTAAAGATAATTTTCCAGTTGATAGCTATTCGACAGAATAATTAAAAGTTGTGGTATTTGTTAATTAGTAGCTGTGAAAATAATTGAAAAGGAGTAAAAATGACAAAATAATAAAAATCAAACATTATCGACTGGTTTTTCCGAAATTCACCAAGTTGCTTATCCTAAAACGTTTTATAAGATGAACCGAATGTTTAATATTTTTGTAACTACGCATTCTAAGTACTAGATGATACCTTTTTGAACTACTGCACTTCAGAAATTTCCCAAAACAACCTTGCAAAGCATATTTTATTCAATTCAGACAGGTTACTTAGATTAAGAATATATTATCGACATTAATTTTTATGTGATCATAGTAATTCACTACCTTTATTTTAGACACGAAATCGTAGTATTTCTGAAACGGGAACACGTCCGTATGAATGTCAGTCGTTTTGCCTCTGAATCCTGTGAAGAACAACAAATACTTCTGGACGATTATGCCCAGTTTCAAAATCCTGTATATTGTGCTCACGTTAACGAACCAGCGGAATCCCATTAATAGACAGAAATCTGACGCTAACATTCGGATATTTTTAGACATCCAACCGATGAAAACTTGATTAACTTTAGAGTCAACTTTGAGCAGACCATAAAAAAATTAGTTCTCAAATTTCTTACATGCGAAGTTCGTTGGAACGTACAAATATCTCATGAGATATTATTCCAGCTTCATTATAATATAATAGACGAACCTTCATTAATACAACACTAAATAGTTAATATTAGTATCCCGTTACAAATTTTTTTACAGGATTATTGAAAGTAAGCACTGTTAAAACCTAAAAGTTATATTAAAGTGCAGCCTCACCTACATAGTTATGCCCACATCCAAACTGTTTCTTATAAGATATCCTTTACAGATTTAATCAATCTGATGCATATTTGAATTTACTTCATTATGGAGTCCAATAAGTTCTTGTAATAAGAATTATTAATCTCATGAAGTATATTTAACTTTGAACTCTCAATATACGCATAATTATCGCTCAATTTATTGGAAAGATAGTTCAGTCATTTTAATCAATTTATAATGAATGATTTAAACATCATGGTCACATAATCATACACTCATATCGCGAGAAATAACATTAGAATGTACATAAAAGATGATGCCAAGACAGCAAAAAATATTCAAGTTCAAACTTGTAATTTTCTGTGTCTCAACTATTTGTATCAATGATAACAATGATAATAGCTTACTTAAGCCTCATTTTATATGTTACTTATATATAGATCATACAAAAGTTTATCAACAGATTATGGTCATTTAGAACTCGGAGGGTAATTTCCAGTCATTGTGACTATCGAATAAATAATGCATGAAGTTGCCCAAGGATTGAAGTTTATTTTACCTTATTGCGAGTTAATTTAGAAATATGACAGATGAAAGTACCTGGATGACTAGCATTATGGAGCATGCACTGATATGACATGAAATACCTATTTTTTATTAGATTAGTCGACTACTGAATGCTGACTACTAACAATAATTATGCAACTTACTTACTTAATTACGCCTGTTACCCACAATGGAGCATAATCCGCCGACCAGCATTCTCCAACACACCCCGTCCTGGGCATTCCTTTCTAGTTCTAGCCAATCCTTGTTCATTCTCCTCATATCTGTCTCCACTTCTCAACGTAATACGTTCTTTGGTCTTCCTCTTCTCCTTTGACCTTCAGGATTCCATGTGAGGGCTTGCCTTATGACGCATTTGGTTGCTTCCCTCTATGTGTGCTCTATCCACTTCCAGCGCTTCTTCCTGATTTCTTCCTCCACTGGATCTGGTTTGTTCCTTCCCACAGTAGCTTGTTGCTGATGGTGTCTGGCCAACAAATCCGAAGTATTTTGCATAAACAACTATTAATAAACACCTGTATCTTCTGGATGATGGCTTTCGTAGTTCTCCACGTCTCCGCCCCATACAGTAGAATTGTCTTGACATTTGTATTGAAAATTCTGAACTAGGTGTTCGTTGACAATTGTTTTGAGTTCCAGATGTTCTTCAGTTGTAGATATGCTGCTCTTGCTTTGCTTATCCTCGTCCTCACATCTGCATCTGATCGACCGTGTTCATCAATGGTGCTGCCCAGACATGTAGACGTTTTCACATCCTCCAAAGCTTCTCCGTCAAGTGTGATTAGATTGATGCATGTTGTGTTGTATCGGAGAATCTTGCTTTTCCGTTTATTTATATTGAGACCTACTGCTGCTGAGGCTGCTGCTACACTGGTCGACTTCTCTTGCATTTGTTGTTACGTGTGTGATAAAAGAGCCAGATCATCTGCGAAGTCTAAATCGTCCAACTGCATCCTAGCTGTCCACTGTACCCCGTGCTTCCCTCCATATTTTGACGTCTTTACAATCCAGTCGATCACCAGGAGAAAGAGAAAGGGTAAGAGTAAGCAACCTTGCCTGACACCGGTCTTTACCTCGAACGAGTCAATGAGCTGTCCTCCATGCACGATTTGGCTTTTTGATCCATCATAGGAATTCCGTATGATATTGACCATCTTTTCAGGCACACTGTAATGTCGAAGAAGGCTCCATAGTGTTGTCCTGTCCACACTATGAAATGCTTTCTCGTAGTCAATGAAGTTGATGTACAGTGATGAGTTCCATTCGATTGATTGTTCCACAATGATACGTAGAGTTGCGATTTGGTCTGTACACGATCTATCCTTACGGAATCCAGCTTGTTGATCTCGAAGTTGGGTGTCCACGGAATCCTTTATTCTGTTTAACAATACCCTGATGAAGACCTTTCCTGGTATTGAGACAAGAGTGATGCCTCTGTAATTCTCGTACCTGCTGAGATCACCTTTCTTTGGTATTTTGATCAGAAGTACTTCTTTCCAGTCTGTTGGTACTTGTTCTTTATCCCAAATCTTACTGAAGAGAATGTGGAGTATCTTTGCAGTTACTGCTACATCTGCTTTCACTGCTTGTGCTGAAATGTTGTCTGGTACTGCTGCTTTGCCGCTCTTAATTTGTCTGATGGCAATGCTGATCTCTTCAAATGTTCGTGGGCCAACATCGACTAGGAGGTCCGTGGGTGCTGCTTCAATGATGGGTGGGTTCAGTGGAGCTAGTCGATTCAAGAGTTCCTTAAGGTGCTCCACCCATGTGTTTCGTTGTTCATCAATGTTAATGATTACTTTCCTATCCTTGCTTTTCACTGGTCGTTCTGGTTAATGATAATTTCCAGCGAGTTTCTTTGTTGTATCATATAATTGTTTCATGTTTCCTTCTCATGCAGCCTTTGCTGCTGTCATTGCTAAATCTTCCTCATATTTACGTTTGTCAGTAATGATGCTCCTCTTCACTTGCTTGTTTGCTTTTGTGTATTCGACTTGTGCTTTGGCTTCTTCTGCCCTTGTTAGGCTAGTATTGATTGCTGCCTTCTTGTTTCTCCTTTCTTTAATCTTATCCAGTGTAACAACAATGATCCATTCCTTGTGTTGGTGCTTCTTGTGGCCAAGAACCTCCTGACGTGTTGAAGTGGTTGTTTTTTTATCCCTTTCCAGTTTTTCTTCATAGTAGTTCCTTGTCCATTGAGTAGATCATGAAAAGCCTGGAACCTGTTGCTGAGGGCTATCTTGAATTTGTTGAGTTTGTCAGTATCCCGAAGCAAAATCGTAATAAAATTTTGTGATGCTGTCCACCCTGTTTTCTAGTGCTTCTTGAGTTTCAGTTTCATCTTGGCGACCAGCAAGTGATGATCTGATGCTATATCAGCTCCTCTCCTGGTTCTCACATCCTCCAACCTCCTTCTGAACTTTTTGTTGATGCAGATATGGTCGATTTAGTTCTGTGTAGTGTGATCCGGTGAAATCCAAGTGGCTTTATGTATGCTTTTGTGTGGGAATATGGTGCCACCTATGACCAGCTTATTGAAGGCACATAAGTTTGCGAATCTCTCACCATTTTCGTTCCTTTCTCCCAGTCCATGTCGTCCTATGATGTCTTCATATCCGGTGTTGCCCATTCCAACCTTGGCATTTCAATCTACCATTAGAATGGTCAGGTCCTTTGTTGGGCACTTCTCAACGATTGACTGAAGCTTATCGTATAATTGATCTTTAACGTCTTTATTGTAATCGTTGGTAGGCGTATATCATTGAATGACGTTCATTGTAATGCGTTCTTTCTTTGTTTTGAAGGTGGATTTGATGATCCTTGGTCCATGAGATTGCCATCCTACAACAGATTGTTTTCCATTAATTTTCCTAGACTTATTTAACATTCTTTACAAATTAAGGGACTGTCAGTTCCATAATAACTATAATTTCATCTTAAATGAAGAATTTTCCCAAGTTTAATATGCTAACATTTTATCATGACAGTATATAATATTATCCCTGATATACTATGAATGGAATTACCCTTTAGCCACACAATAATGATATATAATGTGATTTTTAATGTAAATATAAGGCGTCATAATAAAAAAACTATGAATAGATTATCATATGATGTTACTTTTTATTTTTACAAATTTGCAAAATCATAAAACAAAATCTCTATGATCACAATAGATATAAAGAATAGAGACTAAAAATTAAAACAAACAAACAAACCAACATTGAATCTCATTCAATGAATAGGAATTTCAATAGTATTTCATTGATTCAGTCGATAAGATCATAAATAGATTCCCATTATATTTCTATTATTTACATCCAAAAAAAGAAACAAACTTGTTTGTTTTTCAATTCATAAACTATTCCAAGTACTTTTAATTGTTGGGTTTGTTTTTATTCCCAAATAATGAATCGTCAAACCAATTTATTCCGCATTGTTTTTTATATTCCATAGCAACACTCCAGAGAAACATTTCATTTTTAACTATTATTATTTTTTATTATTTTTAGTTAAGAAATCATGTACATTATTTGCAAACATACAAATGTATAAGATTAAATATACCTTGGAGAATCTTCAATATCACAGTTATTATTCTTGTCTTATATTGTAATAGATTATCTTTCAAATAATTCCTAAGCCTTCATTAATCAGTCGTCCTGATAATCATTATTTAATAAATTCTAACGGTGTATAAATTTTAAAAAACAATACGAACCGTCGATTACAGTTTATTATTGAACAGCACAGGTTACTGAGTCACATGCATATAAAGCGAATTCGAGCAGAATTGTTAATGTGAACGAGCGAACAAGCAAATACAGGCGAATTGAGGGTCGAATGAATTAAACTGAAAGCGAATGACTCATCAAGCTATTTGAGCAACTAATATTTAAGCTAGTAAGATGGATTGTGTGTAGGCTATGAAAAATGATCAAGCCTACAGATATTATAACAATAATACAAAGATACAAAAATCGTCAATGTTCGAATGACACTATCTGTCAATAAACTAATTGAAGAGCTTGACAAAATTAAACGTAAACAGACTTAAGTGTTGATGTGGTGCTACAATATAATTGAAATACGTATGAAAATTTTTTAATTGCTCAGTGGGAAATAATGAGAAAGGTAGTTTTGACGATTCTAGATACAAAAATGCATTTTGTAAGTACGTCCCATGTTGCCCATTGATCATCTTGGTAGGTTCACTAACACTGACATCACTAGGTTCTGGCTCATTGATCTGTATCCCAAGCTCTTGCCTGGAGACTTGAATGTCGTGGGTTCGAACCTTAGAAGGGCCGTGTGTGCCTACTGTCAAGGTTTCCTTTACTAGGATGAAGCAACCATTCAGTGCTTCTAGGTTTTCAGTGGTTGTCTAAGGTTAGTCAGTTATGTAAACTATAAGATTCGGAAATCTCAACAAACCCCGATGTAGTGATAAAACAACAAAAATAAGGTATCTTATTTTCAAGATCGACCACGTATTGCTCATTATATTTAAAGTCTAATCAAGAATTTTGACAATATATATATACTCATTATGCCTAATACAAATATAATGACATTTTATTATATATTTTTTTTCATAAATTCAACTGGTTACATGCTTAGAAATTATTGTTACACTGTCGATTTGTATACGAACAAGCATACTTCACATGTGTGATTCTCTGAAAAATCATATTGGATATTATGAAAACAATTATCGTTGTTCTTCTTCTATTAAAGTTGTACGTGACTATTCTTGGAAATAAGTCAATCTATAAATTTTGGAAGTGGATTTTTAAGAAAAAATATGAGTAAATCAATAATCATGTGAATTATTACCAAGTTCTATTCCATTTTTTTGTATTAACTTAACAAGAACACATTGATGTTTACCATTAAAAAGTATGAACAAAAATACCATTACATAACCTTCTGAATATATTATTTTGTATAATTAAGTTTCCGAAATATTAAACGAGTCTGTTTAAAGGAATTAAGGATGATTAGAAGGATCTTAGATTGATGAAAGATATATAACGAATCCAATTCAGTTCATATGATACATTTATTATATAAACACTTGTATAAAATCACTTAAACCATAGTTGATCATTTGAAACTGAATACAATAAATAAATAATGTTTTTAGATCAGAAGGAGTTTTGGTGGAGATTTCAGTACTTACTTGATGAAAAGCGATGATCTAAGAAGAGTAGACCACACTAGAATAAACAAGACCAAGAGAAAACTTGAACCGATAAAATGATTATTTCAAAAATTTTCAAACCATTTAAAATGTAGAAAATGTAATGGGTACTGCACATATCAAATCTTGTTATTAAAAGTTCGTGTGTTAGAAAACCGTTTTTTGTCTCAATACC
>NC_031498.1:19436322-19436849 GCF_000237925.1 Schistosoma mansoni | reverse complement strand
GGAGATTTCAGTATTTTCATAGTTGAAATCGACTCATGATTTCAACTATGAAAATACTGAAATCTCCATAAAACCCCTTCTGATATATAATCATATGCTCACTAGTGACTGACTTCAAGGGATGTTTCCTTGAGTTTTAGTTGGAAGTAGTGACCAGTGGAGTTCATGTCTGTTGTAGAGATATCAACTCACTGAAGGCAACTGGTAAACGGTCGCTCAACTTCGTGGATTGGTTGAAGTTATACATTAACACCATCGGATGCCGGCTCAGTGGTCTAGTGGTTAAGCGCTCTAGCGCGAGACTGATAGGTCCTCGGTTCGAATCTCGTGAGTGCGAGATCGTGGATACGCACTGCTGAGGAGTCCCATGATAGGACGAAACGGCCCTCCAGTGCTTCCAGACTTTCCATGGTGGTCTAGCTTCAATTGACTCATGATTTCAACTATGAAATTATGTTTCATTGTTAATTGAAGTTTATAGTTTAAAGAATATGAAGAAACCTTCGTCGACCATTTACAAACTGAAA
>NC_031498.1:19419074-19436092 GCF_000237925.1 Schistosoma mansoni | reverse complement strand
GAAAGGCAATTAATATCTGTGACACTGAGTAAATTCTAGTAGACGGTACACAGAATAAACTATTCTCTGACTTAATTTTCTTGACAGAAATGTTAGAAGAATCTAATGTAGATTTTAACTACTTGAATTACGAGTGATTTTCATTACAATATACGTAATAATAATAATATTTCAAATCAGATCTTATTTTTCTTTACTTACAGAAATCATCCAAACTATGGTATTGAGACAAAAAACGTTTTCTAACACACTAACTTTAATAACAAGATCTGATATCTGCAGTACCCATTACATTTCTACATTTAAATGTTTGAAATTTTTGAAATAATCATTTTATCGGTTCAAGTTTTCTCTTGGTCTTGTTTATTCTAGTGTGGTCTACTCTTCTTAGATCATCACTTTTCATCAAGTATGTACATAAAAGTTAGTAGACTATGGTCTATCGTCGTTATAATGTGATTACAAATAGTTTATCCAATCTATGATTGATTGACTTAACTAAAATGATTAAAATTAAAATTCTGATCAACTGATTTGATTGAGTTATTTTCCAATTATTTTGAGATGGTTACTAAGTTACAAAAAAGACAGTTTGATTTTGTTACAATAATTGAAAAAAGAATTAAGGAGATATGACCAAACTGGATAATTCAGTTGAATCTTTTTATCTATATTATATATTTAAATTTTTATGAATTTTTACTGCATTTCTATTCAAATAATTTAGATCTAAATGATAACAATATAGTACAGTGGTTTGTAATTTTCAACTAATCATAGCTAACACTAATTTTTTTTTTATTGATATCTTGGCTATTTTAATCGACGAAGTTTTTAAACAACTACTGTAAATTTTATCTAAATTCAATAGAGTATAAGAGAAATAACTTAAAAACATCATTCAGACTTTTATTCCTAGTTGACCAATTTAACTAGTAATGATGCTTGGAAGTTGACTTGAACACTTCAAGGTTTTAAAAAGAAGTTATAACGTTGCATGTTGTTATGTACATTCTTTTTAATGATTTGATAATTCAAATACATATTAGGTATCTATATAAAACACCATAAAAAACTGTTGTATTATTCACTGTCTAATTCTTATACTGAAATGTAGGCTTCATATACACGAGCCCAAATGGCTACACGAGCGAGAAGACAGTTCTGATTACCTAAACAAATCGGAGATCTATGTAAACTAATTCATACAATTACTTTCATTCCTTAGAAAATCAAGCTACCTTTAGCATATGTTTCATTCCTTAGAAATCTTAGTCGTTTCTTGGCCAACTGCGTGCACTTAACATTTGATTGGCACAATGCATTACCTTTTCTTCCTGATAATAGGTCTGACATTTCGGATCACGGTGTAAAATTTAAGGTTGGGTTACATCAAAAACTTCTTTTTATAATTACTGAGAAGCTTACTGGTGTGTGTTAGTCATCACTTACCTTAATCAGAGAGACGACATTTTAGTTGATTAAATAATTTCATACATCTAATCTATTGGATTACTAAAAGCAGGAGATATTTCAAAAACTAATCACTTAATCTGAATTGCTTCCTTTAATTTATTTGGAAAGTGTAAAAATATCACGATTTACTAAATGCTATGCCCCCCTCACTCTACTACATATGATCAAAAACGAGGAACCATTACAATTCCTACGACGTGAAGTTGGAACACAAAAATTGGTACAACTGAAGATTTATTCACCCCAAAAACAGAATGACCCTAGTCCAAAATACACTCTTTTACATATTGATTCATAAACTCATTTGATTATTAATTGGAAAAAAGTTACGTATATGAAATTAGTATGAAAATAGCATGTTACATGTCACGTTAAAAATAATTCACGTTAATTTAATACAGAGAATACCTATACCTTGAATAAACATCCAACTGAAACAAATCAATGTTAAACTGAATAAATTGTGTGTGCATCCATGATCCCGCCTCGAGAGATTCGAACCCAGGACCTACCAGTCTCGCGCTAGAGCGCTTAACCACTAGACCACTGAGATGGCCGGCATCCGATGGTCTTAATGTCTAACTTCAACCAATCCACGAAGTTGAGCAACCGTTTACCAATTGTCTTCAGTGAGTTGATAACTCACGACAGACGTGGTTGAATTCCACTTGTCCCTGCTTCTCACTAGAACTCCAGGAAATATCTCTTGAAGTCTCATGATTTCAACTATGAAAATACTGAAATCTCCACAAAACCCCTTCTGAATAAAATATCACATAGAAAAGAAAACAAATATAGCCTTATATAATCATCATATTGATTTAAAAAGGGAAGTGATGTTAATGAAGAGCCAATAATGAGTCAAAAATGTAATTTTGCTTTTTCATCCCATAAGTATCACTAAATAAAACAAATTCATTGTTCAATTTCAGATCTTTCCATTAGCTTCATAGTTCACAAAAAGTCATTATTGTTATCACTACATTTTTGAATAACTTTGAATGGATTTTTATATAGATGTGGTCAGCCAAGGTGAGGAAGGAAATACTACAATATAAATAATGAAATACTATTTCATCGCATCGATAACCATCGGTTTCAGTTCTAATTGAATAGGATCCTGAACTAATCTTTTCATACTATTTTTTATATATGTATGTATACACTGAATGAATTGATTATTTGATCTATTTTATAATTTTAGGGTGATGGATGCAAAGATTGCTGTCAACTATGTTTCTGTAATGGTTGTATAGCATGCCAAATGCATTATGAAGCACAACAAATTGGAGTGATAGAAAAGAAAACCTGTTCAGATGCATGTAATCATTGTTGTGTATGTTATCGATAAACAAAATAGATTGAAGAACAACTTATAAACTCACAAGTAGATATGTACTAAATAAACACTTTACCGCATTTTATGAATATCAGTTGTCAAAGGTGAATCCCATAGCTATAATGTATACATACATTTATAATTGTTTTATAAACTTTATGGTAAGCATAAATTGTGCAAAACCCTTTCTTATGATCCATTACAAAAAATAAACAATTTACAAGATAAAAAGTTATTTATTTCTATCTACTGAACATTGAAAGTTCCCAGCTGATGTATTGTTTTATGGAATAATTAATTATTTTTATATATACTTGAAATCATGAGTCAATTGAAGTTAGACCACCATGGAAAACCTGGAAACACTGGACGGCCGTTTCGTCGTATTGTGGGACTCCTCAGCAATGCGCACCCATGATCCCGCCTCGGGAGATTCGAACCCAAGACCTACCAGTCTCGTTCCAGAGCACTTGACCACTAGACCACTGAGCCGGCATCCAACGGTATTAATGTCTAACTTCAACCAATCCACGAAGTTGAGCAACCATTTCACTAATGTCTTCAGTGAGTTGATATCTCCCAACAGACCTGGTTGAGCACTACTGTTTACTGTTTCTCACTAGAACTCCAGGAAATACCTCATGGAACCAGTCACTAGTGAGCATATGATAAATTAATTATTTGTAATAAATTTGCTTGAATTGTTCTAGTCTAAAATTGGTCGGTTCATGATTTCAGTAAAACTTAACAATTTCCGCAACCCTATACATACAAATGGATTTCAAGTAGAGTTATATTAGTAAAATATGGACATCAGATTCAAAACATTTCACTTAATAACTTTGCCTTTTTAATATATTCTTGACAACTGATTGGTAGTTGCCTGAAATCTTTTTGAACTAACTTCATACTAATTAACCGGCTTAGAGTAGTTGGATTACCCTCATATTATAAAACTTAAGAAAACAATTAGCGTTGCTTTATTTAATAAAACAGTGACCTTTGAATAGCCTCTAAATCTCTTACAGTTTGACTAGAATAATGAACCAGAAAGTAAAGTTATATTTCAGTTCATTCACTATCAGTCACTAAAGGAATTAGATCGATAATGAATGAAAAATTTTAGAAATCGATAAACGATAGAAATGTGGTATACTATTTTTTTTCGAAGAAATGAGCTTTATCATAAGGTGATATCAACTTGAGAAACATTGGAAACTATAGAGCAATAAGTAGCCAACTAATACTAGATTAAAAAGAAAACAATCCTTAAACAGCACAAAAATTTTCACAAAACCGCTTTAGTTTTGTTGTGCTTGCAAGCTTTATTAAAAGAATTCCAAAACAACTCTAAGGTAAAATGTTATTACTTACGATTAAACATAACAGAATAGATAGTCCTCTTCCTATAAACATTAATTAGACATTCACAGACTAAACTTAACAATCTCAATATCCAGTCAATATTGGTCCACAATTCATGGGACAAAAGGAATAAGGAGGATCGATTTGAAGGATAAATTGTACAAGTTTACGTAATGAAAAATATCCAATTTATATAACGAGATCAAAATGTGACAATAGTGTAGGTAACTGCTTTTCTATTGATTCACTATGAATTATGTCCGGTATGACAAGTGTAAACCCTCATTCAGTGTGATGTTATTTCAGATTAGTATTCTCTTATCAATTCAGTGTGCATTTCACTCAATACAACAGACGTGACAATTGTATTCTTTGTAATGATTTCTAGTGAACTTTGTGTGTTTTTTTAAAGTAGCTTTATGTATTTCTTTCGTCTATATATGATATTTATCAACTGATCATCAAGTGTAGATGAGTGTACTAAAGATTAATGATGATATATTTTCAGGAGTCAACAAATTTTTATATGGGCTAGTCTTCTGTGTTCTTGCCTTAAGTTAGATAATTACAGTAGTTTTCAATTATAAAGTATAAGTAGTAGGATGGCAGATACAACACTCATTCATACATCAATACCAAAAAAATCTTGATTATGATCATAAAAGTAAATATACTCTCTGTTATATCGCGTGAGTGCGTGCGTGCCCTGGTTGACATATGAAGTTATAAGACCGCCTATCAGAGAGAAGTGAATTTATTGACCACCCATTGATACACAAAAGTCGTATGAGCAGTCTTAAGTACTTATCAGTCCTGCTTTCTGCCTAGCCCAGCCAGTTAAGTCCAGAACACCAATAACAGCCTCGGCAATATGAATCATTATTCACAAACATACTGGGTTTAAATACCAATCAAACTGACCATATCGTACCATAAAATAGAAAATAACATTTGTACAATATTTAGCCAAAAGTGACTGTGAATAGGGGGAACAGTAATCAATAGACTGGGGATAACTGAGGAATGGGAAATCGTATAATAATAGTCTATAGGTCAAAATAAAGCTCATAACAAAAGGAACATAAATATGAATAATTAAGTTACTTAGCAATTATACAATAGGAAATATGCATATTACATTGGTCCATAAATAGTCCTCCAAAGTTACCATTCACAATTCTCCACGAGATACAACACTCTCCTAAAATGTTTAAACAGAAATGTAATTGCTTTCACTAGTAATCAAACTTCTGCGAACTATTACGTAACATAAATGATAAATGAAATTTATGACATGAACAAAATAAACAATATTAGTTATCATGTGAATTAATGATAATTAATAAATTTATAGATTATGGAACAGATGACAAATTGATGACTTCATCATAAGTAATTCTAATAATTTTGGTGCGCCAAAAATAAAATAACATTGACAAATTCATATGATATGAATATAACCATGAATAGATAGATATTCGATCACCTTATAATGTGGTTTATATGACAGGAACGAAATTCATTTGCTTATATCATAAGATGATATCAGGCAATAACATAGTGGTTTATATATTCAACATAAAATGGTGTATTGTATATTGGATATATAAATGAGAGGTATCTTTTGAAAAAGAAACCTATAATGAAACTACATAGAATAATGTTAACTGTTAAGTTTAAAGATAATCTAAACCATTGAATTATAACTATGCTAAGTAAAGTATTCTAGAATATTAGCTATATTTCCATTAGGTAGCTTCAAAGACATCAATAATTTGATTGTCTTGAAAGTAGAATGTGTAGATATTAATTCATATAATTATTGATAAATCAGTTTTATCAGAAGGGGGTTTTGTTGAGATTTTAGTAATTTTTTATATGGCCGTCCAGTGCTTCCAGATTTTCCATGGTGGTCTAGCTTCAAATGACTCACGCTTTCAACTATGAAAATACTAAATCTCCTCAAAACCCCTTCTGATAATTTTTTATAGTTGAGATCATGAGTCAATTGAGTCAAATCTCGCAAGGCGGGATCGTGGATGCGCACTGCTGAGGAGTCCCACAATAGGACGAAACGGCTGTTCAGTGCTTCCAGGTTTTACCATGGTTGTCTAGCTTCAATTGACTCATGATCTCAACTATAAAAAATCAGTTTAAAAAAAATATTAACTATCTCCAGTTAATTGAAAGGGAAATGTAGAATAATATGATAAGGTATAATTCTTTAAATGTCTGTTATTCGAAGCATCAAATTCGAAATTCAATCTGTAGAACATTGAATGACATTACTTCATAGTCTATAATTTCTTTCAACTTCATTCGCCATACGACATATTCAACTGTGTTTTTTTCTTTAAAACATATCAGGTTATTAACAGATTATTAAACTTGTTGCTCAACAGTATTGTTGATTGATAGTTTTTGAGTAAACGCTATGACATGAATGAATATAATATGAATGATGCGAACATAAAACTTATATAGGTAGGCCAGTTTTTTAGAAGAAAATCCACTTTAAGAAGAATTATTCATGAGTATACTATACATAATGTAGTCTGATCTTTATTTTAAGCGTATTTCAAACAATATTCGAGAATAAGTAGATCATAATTCAAAATAAATTGAGATATTTATATATGAATTATCTAGTTTATTGTATATTCAAAAGACGAAAGATTGGTTTAATAGAAAGTTTCCTTTCCGGTAAATTCTTTCTCAATGCTGATCAATCGCAAATATATACTCTTTTCAAAGTGATAAACAATAATGGGTTTTCATAGTCTGAATCACGAAATGATGTTAGCTAGACCACCACTGAAAGCCTAAAAGCACTGAATAGTCATTTAATCCTTGTACGTAACTCCTCAGTGGTGCACATTCACGATATCACGTGAACCTCAAACTGTCAGTCTCGCGTTTGAACGTTTAAACTCCTACACTAATTATTTGGCACTCAATGGTCTACATGTCTAACTTCAATCAATTCATGATATTGCACAATCTTCATCTGTTGTATGTAGTGGATAACTGTATCATACCCGACATGGCTGAACTCTAGTGGTCACAGTTCCTCACTAGAACTACATAATGCGACGAAACGGTCAATCAGTGCAACAATCTCCATAAATCCCCCTATACTAAGTTTGTTAATAATGATAGTGAAAATATACTGAAGTCGGTAGTAAGGGTGAAAAACTAACAAATACATAACAGTTTTAGTTTTATCAGCAAACAGATAATTCAGTAGTCAAGAATTTTAATATTTATCACGATGATAGATGTAAGTTAATAATTGTGAAAGCGGTTGTGTAATATTATGAGACAACATATTGAAGTTGAAACGAAATGAAATCAGAAAGAACATACAAACAGACTTTTTGTGCCTAAATGAGTGTATTCCGTTTATTCGTTATGCAAAACCAAATACTACTTTCATGTATATCACCTGCTATTTATTTATATGCGTGATCCTTACGGTAAAACATAGTATTATATTAATTTTTAAAAAGCTCTCACTTATGTTCAATATTCTCAATATCCATTTTTACTAATTTTTTGGATTATAATAAGAACTTTTTGTGTTCAAATAACCTAGTGTAAGGACTATTTCATTTGTAAAAGTTTGGATATTCCGGCTAATGATGTTAAGGTCCGAAGTTAACCAGTCATGCTAGGCAGATTGCTTCAATACTGAGATTAGAGCAAGAGCTAGGAGATTTAAACTTTAAAAATAAAATATAATTCGTCTCTGTTTCACAGGCTTGAGGCCTTTTTGAATTAATGACTCAGTGGATAAAGCATTGGAGGTTTGAAGTGAAAAACACTGGGTTCGGATCTTGGTGTGAACATCAACACCGAAATCCAGGCAGATCGAAATAATAAGTCCCAAGTAGGATTGAATGAGCAGCCTAGACATCATTGCTAGCTTGTAGTATCAGTTTATATGTTCAGCCCATATACTTTATTCTAGCTACTGGCCAAGCCAATTCACCCATATATTATGAGTCATATTTTGATCTTGTTAATTATTCACTTATTAACCTCGACTATATTTTTATATGAGCGCATATGTATGCACACTTCGTATCTTATTCATCATATGTCTGTCATTCATTTTTGTCTGACTATAAGTGTTGATTAACGCTTGCTTAAAATGAGTTGGCTTCCCCGCCATTTCCAATACGCATTATTTTCGCTTCACTCTCGAGTTGGCTTCCCAGCCATCTCCACAATGCATCATCTTTGCTTCACTCGCTTACACTTGCTCCTGTGCTCACAACTTTCTGGTCTGCATCAGTTATCAATAAAAATGTAGTTGCCGCTTCTCTTTGCCTTCTGATATTATACACCGTTAAGATTGGTATAATGACGGTTATCAAAGTAAACTATTATTGAAGCACGGCACTACAAGCTAATGTCAAACTCTGCGTAACATAAAGAAATTGTATGGTCATGTAAAATATACTTCTAGTCAGCTAGCAATTCCTGCTTACCTTAAACCAACGACACTAATTTAGAAGTGAACTTTTGCTTTTCTTTAATAGGTTTAAATAATTGAAGTCAATTTTAACATAAAGGTTTGAACATATCATTCATACAGAGATCGGGATTTACTAAGGAGCAGTGTCTATTACTTTCAATGGAATTTATACTTCAGAAATACAATTAGAGACGTTAGCAAAAGACTGTTTGGGTTCTAACAAGATTTTGGTAGGGTCAAAATGATTACATTAATTAAGGACTTAGCTGTCATCTGTTTGTCAGTAACTACTTCAATGAAAACATATATATATATATATATATATATGTCTCAACCAAGTTTTATTGTACTCTTACTGTTACGTATTGACACCAGCTGAAAATATTGAATACATACGTAAACTTTCAACTAAGTGAATACACAAATTGAGATTTAAAAAATAATCAGATGACTACACGTGCTAGTGTACTGTAAAATATTAGAAATTTTGGATGTATATATTGTGAAATAATTCTACAGGTTATAAATGTAACGACGCTATTCGAAATAAAGTTTGAGACTCTCAAACTTAACTGAGAACATATATTAACACAACTAAATTGGAATGCAGTAACCAGCATTTACAAATTCGGTTATTTTACGACGAGTATGATCACATTACAAAGAATTAGATCGATCATATTCACACTACTAAAGCATTCAGAAGGTATATAGAGGACGTGAGAACAAAGAGAGGGGTTGAAGTAGCTTCAGGCCACCACCTGGTGGTTGCCAAAATGAAACTAAAGATAAGGAAATACTGGACAACTGGAGAAACAGCATTACTAAGGTTCAATACAGCCTTCATTCAAGATACTGACAAACTCAACCGATTCAAGATATCTCTCAACAACAGGTTCCAAGCGTTACAGGGTCTACTGAAAGAAGAAACTAATTTGGAGGACAACTGGAAATGGATTAAAGAGACATTAACTTCAACGTTTTAGCAGCTTCTGGGCCGCAAAACGAATCATCGTAATGAATGGATCTCCGTCGAAACCCTGGACAAGATTCAATAAATGAAGGACAGCTAGATAGCAATTTACAACAGTCAAACATGAGCAGAGAAAATCAAGTCACAAGCTGAGTACACAAAAGCAAACAGGCAAGTGAAGAGGAGCGTTAAAGCCGATAAGCAGAACAATCGACAGAGGAAAGAGGTGCAAGAGAAGGAAATATGAAACAACTATATGATACAACGAAGAAACTAGCAGGGAGATAAAGTAAACCGGATAGACCCGTCAAAGACTAAGAAGGAAGGAAAATCACCGAGATTCAAGAACAGAGGAATATATGGGTAGAATACATTGAGGAACTCTTGAATAGATCAGCTCCACTGAATCCACCGGACATTGAAGCAGCATATAGACCCTCTTACAGGTATCACTCCGCTAACAATCGAAGAGGTCAGCATGATCATCAGACAAATCAAGAGTAGGAAAGCAGCAAGACCTGAAAACACTGAAGTCAGACATATAGGCATTGCAAACATGCTCCATGTTCTGCTCAGAAAGATTTGGGAGGAAGACTAAGTACTGACAAACCGGAAGAATGATACCTCATCAAGATAGTAAATTAAAGGAAATTGGACCACGTGTGAGAACTACATAGACATCACACTACTATCGGTACCAAGAAAAGGTTTTCAACAGAGTTTTGTTGATCTGAATGAATGGCTCTACAGACATAGAGCTTTGAGATTAACGAGAAGGATTGGATAAGGATCGATCGTGTATCGACCAAACTGTGATACTACGGTTGATTGTTCAGCAGTCAGCTAAATGGAACCCAAAACTATATCGACTTCCTCGACTGTGAGAAAACATCTGACAGATTGGATAGGAGAATCTTGTGGAATGTCCTTCGAGACTATAGAGTACTTGAGAAGATCGTCAACATTACACTAAACTCTCACGACGAACCAAATTGC
Source organism: Schistosoma mansoni (assembly GCF_000237925.1). NCBI lineage: Eukaryota > Metazoa > Platyhelminthes > Trematoda > Strigeidida > Schistosomatidae > Schistosoma > Schistosoma mansoni. The sequence continues at coordinate 19,425,463 of NC_031498.1, read as the reverse complement.
ACAGTCGTGTATGAAGGACAGCTGACAGGTGTATTCCAAGTGAAGACCAGAGTCAGGTAAAGCTGCTTACTCTCTCCCTTGCACTTTTGACTGGTGGTCTATTGGACTATGAAGACCTCTAATTCTGAGGAGAAACACAGAATACAATGAACATCTTGAATGCAACTAGATGATTTGGACTTTGTAAATGATGTGGCTCTTTTATCCCATACACATCAACAAATGCATGTAAAGACAGTCAGTGTAGCAACAGCCTCATCATCACCGATCTTATCATTAGTAACTATATGAATATTGTTTAGTTGAGGTAATTACTGGAAATAATTTTCTCTGAAAATAGTTTTCATCTAAGTTAATAAAAATCTGAATTATGAACTTTATGAAATAATTTAGAAATGAAGATTAAGTGTTGAGTCATCTAGAAGCTTTTGTCTGAGTGCTGATGAAAAGTCTTAAATTAACATGAAACAACTATCCAGTACTACTAGGTTTTTGATTGTTTTCAAAATAACTTCTTTTGATGATGTAAAGTATCTGACAACTGGATTTCTTTCTATAACCACCCAACTAAACAAATAATTAACTGATTACATTACATTTTAGACAAATCTGGCTTAAACTAACGGGAAGTGATATAATAACATTCAATCTATTATCCTCGCTAAATCGTGCCTTTTATCTCTGTTAAAACGGAAACAGTTTCAATCTAACAATTAACATTTAGTATTGAAAATTACTTATATATAAATCATATTCTTCAGAAGAAAATTAGGTAGATACAGAACTATTTTGCCCGTAAATGATCATTTATGGATAAACGGATTATGAAATAATGACAACAAAAACAATAAGCACTACCTTTTGTTCAACGTTTATTGGATCCAGCCTATCTAACCATAAAACTTAACCTTATTACTATTTCTAATAAAACATTGAAAATTCTAACATAATATAAATAATGTCTGTTGAAATTCCTAAGCATGTATATACAAAACTTGGTAATTATTTCGAAAATTTGTACCAGACAATATGGTTAATCTTCGATATTAGAAAACAAAATCCCGACTAAAATAAATTTAACTAGTTTAAATTCATTTAGTATTGTTTGTTTGAATCTTCCTATCGATGTGTTAGGACTGTAACTGGTCAGTCTCTAATTGGCAGATGTGCATACTGTGCATATTGCCTCGATGTAGCTTTTATTCACAAGCATTGTAAGCAAAGATGGATAGTGACTAGCAGTGGAATCCAGGACGCGCGTTTCGTCCTATTTGGGACTCGTCAGCTGGATGTACCTGCATCTCAGAGTTGATGTTCACTCTGGGACTCGAACCCAGTACCTTTCGCTTCAAACGCCAAATATAATTAGTGTTCTAAAACTCGTATTCAAAAGTAATCAATATGAAGGGTTTACTCGTTCGATTAATGATCCCCTTCTAACTGAGAAAGTAAGTATTATATCTTTGCTAGTGATCTATGAACATAACCACAACATTTTTCGAAAAGTATTCTAATCTCTTAGTCGAATTAATCTTTGATTATTTTACAATAGGGGATTTGTGAAGATTTAAACTTTTATTGTTTTATTTGTGGACCACTGTCTTTAGTCATTTGGTTAGTTTTAAATAAGGTGCATTTTACTATAGTTGTTAAATAATCAACTTGATACTTCTGAAACATTCCACAATTATGAATTAACCAATGTTAGTTTATCTGGTTTAAATTCAATATTGCTACAGATCTGTCAGCTAGATCTCTTATCAAAGAAAAATTGAAAGATACCAAATGCTTCTTAAAGTGTACAACTACAATACATCTTAACTGTAATAACTTATTACTTACCCAGTCAGTGGTTACCATATTTAAATCTTACTTTGGAATGAAAAGTGTTTCATTATTTATTAAAATTAAAACACGAAGTTCAGCGATGGGATCTAATTCCTAACGGAATTAGTACTTTAACATTTTCATATATATATATGATTGTACAGCTTGATAATAAATTCGTTGAAAAGAGATCCCTTCGCTGAACTTCGTGTTTTAATTTCATTATTTATGTTTTTCGTTACTCAATATGCGCTAAGTGCGTTAAGTGTAACAGACAGTACATATCTTCAATGTATAGAGGTTTCTAAATATAAATAAATAATTTTGTACTTTCTGATAGTACTAGAAAACTAACAAAGGTGTGCCAAAGTAGTGGATTGATCCAGTTATCAATTTTATGCAATGTCTTAATGAGATAATAAAGAAATCTAAATTGTTCTAAACTTAAATTGTAAAACATTATCGATCGAATTCTCCGACAATCACTGATCATGTGGTTTTTAACGTTTAATTTGATGAATCTAATCAATCATATTTATTTCTTTACTACTTACTATTTAGCTGAAACAATTAGTTTAATAATGAAACACTCAATTATTAATTATTTGTTAATAGTGATAGGTGATTTTGTTTAAACATAAAGATATTTAGTTTTTACAATATTAGTAGAAAATTTCCAACAATGTCCTGACCATTTCATTCACTTCACTAATCATTTCAATGAGCAAACAATTCATAAATTGATAATTTTGTCTTCTATTATATTATTAAAGTTGAATATTGATGTGAATAAAGAACGAAGAAGCTTTGACAAACTATGGAAGCTATTTTCAGGGACGTTATTTCATTTAATTCAAAGCTTGTATAACAGTAACATTTACTTTTGACCCTAGTCTATTCTACAGATCATAAGCTTTCGTTTGATGCATGATTCACTGACATAGCCTTTTCTATTCCAAAGCTATTGTAGTTTAGACGTAACATTTTATCCTCTATTTTTTATCCTGATCGCCCAGTGTTGGACATAATTGTATTTTCATAGTTGAAAGCGTGAGTCAATTGAAGCTAGACCATCAAGGAAAACCTGGAAGCACTGGACCGCCGTTTCGTCCTACTGTTGGACTCCTCAGCAGTGCGCATCCACGACATAAACACCATCGGATGCCGGCTCAGTGGTCTATCGGTTAAGTACTCTGGCGTGAGACTGGTAGATCCTGGGTTCAAATCTTGCGAGGCGAGGTCATGGATGCGCACTGTTGAGGAGTCCTATAATGAGACGAAACGGTCGCCCAGTGCTTCCAGGTTTTCCCTGGTGGTCTAGTTTCAATTGAATCACGCTCTCAACTATGAAAATACTAAATCTCCATAAAACCCCCTTCTGATTATAATTGTATTTTCCTAATTATTGTACGTTGTGGTCGGGTTAGTAATCTATTTATTCATGTGTCTTTTTACACTAATTTGAATTCGGGTACCAGATCGGATTTTGGAATAAAGCGAGTAATGTTCCAGTTGTCTTATCTTCTCTCACGCCGGTGCCTGTCATCCAATAGGGTGGTAGAATAGTTTTCTTCTCTCTTCTGTTCGAACCCATCTTTTATTTGTTTTAGATAGTCGTTGGTTTCAACAGGATAAAATCCAAATCTAGAACACTCTTTAGTATATATATGTTATACAACGGTAATTTATACTCACAGTGAAAATACAATTCTATTTTAAACTGTTTGTTTTCATAATAACAGCTTTACACTATCAGATTTTCAAACTAAATAAGTGGACTAAGAGTTTTTATTTCAAAATATGAAATCCTGAACTTGTTTATCAAGTATCTGTTTTATTCTGGCTCTGACCTGAACCAAGAGACGTCTTATTTGAAATGGTATTCTATTATTAGAAACTGACCAGCTGATTACATATAACTGTTACTGCTTATTTTCAGAAGTCTCCAAAGCTTTAAAGTATATTGAAGAGAACAGATTATTGGTATTTGGGGAATGTTTGACGTCAAAAAACTCCACAGTTTCATGAATTAGCAAATCAATGACTACTCAGGTATATAATACCCACGCGCTATTACAGTGAATTAATAAGCAAACTATGTCCTTTAACTTTTTCAGAATAAAAAGAGATATTAAAATTATGAGACAATGGTTATGGATATTTCTGTATCTCGTTCAATTAGTAAACATGAATAATATCTATGTTAACATGAATTCAAGGAACATATCCGTTAACATATTATTTATTAGTATTTTAAGTGATATTTTAAGATGTGGATAAAATCTGAAGAAAAAAATTTTTTCAGATGTGAATAAGAGTTTTAACGATCAAAGTAGGAATTGTATAGTTGGGTTAAGTGTGTACTTACTTACTTACTTACTTACGCCTGTTACTCCCAATGGAGCATAGGCCGCCGACCAGCATTCTCCAACACACCCCGTCCTGAACCTTCCTTTCGAGTTCCATCCAATTTCTGCTCATTCTTCTCATGTCTCTCTCCGTTTCTCGGCGTAACGTGTTCTTTGGTCTTCCTCTTTTGCTTCGGCCTTCAGGATTCCATGTGAGAGCTTGTCTTCTGAAGCGGTTGGGTGCATTCCTCAATATGTGTCCTATCCACTTCCAGCGCTTCTTCCTGATTTCTTCCTACACTGAAATATGGTTTGTTCCCTCACACAGTAACTTGTTGCTGATAGTGTCTGGCCAACGGATCCGAAGTATTTTGCATAGACAACTGTTAATAAACACCTGTATCTTCTGAATAATGGCTTTCGTAGTTCTCTACGTCTCCGCCCCATACAGTAGAACTGTCTTGACATTTGTATTGAAAATTCTGATCTTGGTGTTAATTGACAATTGTTTTGAGTTCCAGATGTTCTTCAGTTGTAAATATGCTGCTCTTGCTTTGCCGATCCCCACCCTCACAACTGCATCTGATCGACCGTGTTCATCAATGATACTGCCCAGATATGTAAAGGTTTTCACATCCTCCAAAGCTTCTCCGTCAAGTGTATTTCGATTGGTGCATGCTGTGTTGTTTTTGAAAACCTTGCTTTTCCGTTTGTGTATATTGAGACCTACTGCCGCTGAGGCTACTGCTACACTGTTCGTCTTCTCCTGCATTTGCTGTTGCGTAGCCTTAAGTGAGTAGTTGTTGGTTAATATATTTTAGGGCCATAATTAGTATTCATTGTTTTCAAACGAACAACGGATCCAAATTATTATTTACTGAAGTAAATTAATAAAAATCACATAAATAATAATTTATTAGTTCTAAATAAAACTTATTTCAGTATAAATTGGAAATATGACATTTATATGGTTTAACATTCAATGTTTGAGATTTCTTGAAATTTTTTAACAAAATACTTACTTCTAGCATTCATTATTTTTTATTGGTCTAAGTTAGACATTGACACCGTTGGATGCCGACTCGGTGGTCTAGAGATTAGGCGCTCGCGCGCGAGACTAATAGGTCCTAGGTTCGAATCCCGCGGGTGGGATCGTGGATGGGCACTGCTGAGGAGTCCCACGACAGAACGAAATGGCCATCCAGTGCTTCCAGGTTTTCCATAGTGGTCTAGCTTCAATTGACTCATGAATTCAACTGTAAAAATATTAAAATCTCCACAAAACTCCTTCTGATAACGTCGAATGACCTAAACCAACCAATTATGCTGTCAGTTGTTAACTAACAACATGACATAATGTTGATACTAGAAAAATCTCGTAGAATGTTAGAAATTAACTAGTTTTATCCTTCCCGAATCATCAACCAACATTAATTTACTAATTCTATGATAATGATATTACACTGACATTTCTTTCTAAAAATATGACATTCTTTCTTATATGTCATCAGTAATGTTTGAAAAAATACAATAGTCTTCTGTAAGAATGTTAACGCTATGATTTATAATAACAGGCATCTTAGCAACTCTTTAAAAAAAATAATGATTCAATGAAGATACCTTTATCATTAAGGTATCCAACGGAGAGAGCAGGTCAAGAGTACAAGCTGTGAATTATTTCTATAAGTATTTATTTACACAGAATTATTATTATTTACACTGTTCAATTAGAAAATCCATTGACTACGTTTTTGTTAATGTATAGATGAGGTTTGCTCGATTTTTAGAAATTCAGTAGTGATAAAGTTTTGACTAAAGACAAAACCGAATGAAGTTGAGATCACAATTTCTCAAGATGATTAACAGTAGAACAATTCAGCTTTTATCTAATTTCTGATCTCCCAAAGCAGTTATATTTATACTTTTCTTAACTATCTCCTTTGAAATGTTCATATACTTTCATACATTTTAATCAAGTTATATTACCATTATTCAATCTTAAGCCATTCTAATTAGACTAATGATAGATTAATAACACTCAATTGTTTAAAACGAATAGCCCCTTTGATATATTCAGGTGATGCGATGAGAAGACGAAGGTTATCAGAACTATATGATGTATTTGCCGAATACGTTTCGAACAATCTAATCACACATAATATACTTGCTAAGACATTTTATATTAAAAATAAGAGGTCAACTAGACAAATTCAA
>NC_031498.1:19165219-19418874 GCF_000237925.1 Schistosoma mansoni | reverse complement strand
GCGTACTACAAAGGAAACACTATGCAGGGTCTTCATTTGTTTTCCTAAGCACCAACGTGAATATTCACACAAACAATAGTAAGTTAATTCAAACTTCACCCCATTGCACAAGCAAGTGGCTATCAGGACTCAGTGGCCGAGTGGATAACGCGATGGCGTTTGAAGCGAAAGGTACTGGGTTCGAGTCCCAGAATGAACATCAACTCTGAGATGCAGGTACATCCAGCTGACAAGTCCCGAATAGGACGAAACGCGCGTCAAACTGGATTCCACTGCTAGCCATTATCCATCTTTGCTTACCATGAATATCATTGTTATATGATTAACAGTAGTGTTAGAGATGCCATATCCTCAGAACTCACTTGGTAGACGTCTTATTTTTTTAAAATTTTATTTTAGGGATTTGAATTTTTCGCTTTCGCCCCAAAAACGCTGATTTTTATCTTCACATTGCATTTCCCACTTGGAAAGACCCTTATTGTCATTGGTTCGTTGTCTCATTTAATATGCTATTTTGCGACATTTCTCAAGAACATTCTTATGTTATATATATACGCTTGAGTTATATTTGTTGTTTGTTCGTGCTTGTGGGATATAATTTTCTTCACCTGAACCATAAATTCTCCCTCTAGTTAGCTGGGCTGGGACGCATTGGAATAATTCAGCTTTCTTGTTATTGTGTCACTGAGTCTTCGTTTCGTTCGCTGACATAGGTGATCACGTAATCCCATCAAATATAGCACTGTGCCTAAATATACTACCCATATGTTCGGCAAGAGTAAATAAAGACAAATATGAATCTTAAATAACAATGTTTAGTAAAGTTTAATGATTTATTTGAAGTAATTATTGACAACTACCAAACTCAACTTTTAAGCTAACTACACACACTTCACTTTATTGTTTCCTATTTCTAAACATATATTATGGCTCAAAGCTAAATACATAAACCTGTTAAATGATTGGAGGTAATCAGAAGGAAACTATGATCCTAAGTCTCGTGCTAGCCACCTTACGTCATGAAAACGTATTGGTAATCTTGGGGAGATTAATGTTTCTTATGTTATTTGAACGTGCGTCACCCCCAGCTTCATATTTTCAGACGTCAATAAAATATGTTGAGGCAAGAAGACCAATATCCATATCTCAACTTGATCAACAGAATTTATTCAGTACTAAGGGCTAGATAAACATGGAATCGGTCACTGCTCAAAAATCAATTAGTGTAAGTAAACTTGTAACTGGCTATTTATTTACATTTATTATTTACTAGCTGTGGTTGAAATTATTTGCTTGACTCAGTGTAATATCATCTACAAATATTTACGTATTATTACACACGTATTATTCCATATCAAATGGCATAAAGCAGAATCTAAGCAATCATATGAGGAATTTATCAAAATCTCAGAATACTTTATTACTTTTCCATATATATTTAAACTATGATACCTTAAAATAAGTAGTTGAAGCGTATACCTTTTAAGAGTTGAATAAATCTGTTACATCCTTGATTTGTCTACTCAATAACACACAAGAGAAAACTTGCCTCTATATAGGTTAGGGTCTTGATACAACGGGCTAACTGGTTCAACCTTGAGTCTAGAAATGCGTGAGTCCGAAGTAAGACTAAAAACCATGAGTAGAGAAACGAAAACAATTCTATCACCTGATTGGTTGACAAAAGAGAGGACGAGAGAAGGTGAGTCAACTAGAACAATGCTCTATTTCTGATGCCCTATTCCTAGATTCGATTAACGTTAGTGCAAAAAGACAAATGAATAAATAGATGACTAACATGATCACAAAACAGAAAAAATTAGAAAAATACAATTGTGTCCAAACTGGGCTTTAGGATTAAAAAAAAAGAGTACCAAAGGTTACCTTTAAAATACAATAGCTTTGGAAAAGAAAAGAGTATGACAGTAACTCATACATCAAACAAAAACTTATGGTTTATAGAAAAACCTGGGGACTAAACTATATGTTAGTAATTTACAAACTATGAATTCAGTGAAATAACGTCTCCAAAAATAGCTATCGTTGTTTCTGTGTTCACATCAAATTCGATACTCAATAAGTTAGTAATACGTTTTACTATATGCAAAAATTATTAAATTATTCATTAAATATTAATAATTACTTCCATGATAGCCAATGGCAGCTTTACATAACTTGTTTGATGATGATAAATTGGATATTTTTATTTAATATAAAATTCTGTGGATTAAAGTAGTTGACCGGAACTCTTGTGTTCAAATGCTTTACTAGTCAAAAACAATAACAAGAAGTGTGTAAATTTGAAGCAACTGACTATGTACGAGCGAATTTTAAGTCAAATCCTATCAAAATCCGGTCATTACGACTTAATCTCATGAATAACTAATTCCATCTGGTAATCAATTGTTTTTATTTGTTAACAATATTGAGCTGTCCTCAATAGCGAGTAGTCAGTTTTGCAACGCGACTCGACAACGTGATGCATTTGTAAGACATTAAATAGGAAGAAGGAATATATCTTTGTAAAATCTCAGCGAAGTGAATTTGAAATAAATCCAACGTTTCGCCCTGGCAATCTGGTTCAAGCTTTCACATTCATTTCCCTCCTATTCAGTTGAAGTTATAAGCAAAGATGGATAATGGCTAGCAGTGGAATCCAGTTTGACGCGCGTTTCGTCCTATTCGGGACTTGTCAGCTGGATGTACCTGCATCTCAGAGTTGATGTTCATTCTGGGACTCGAACCCAGTACCTTTCGCTTCAAACGCCATCGCGTTATCCACTCGGCCACTGAGTCCTGATAGCCACTTGCTTGTGCAATGGGGTGAAGTTTGAATTAACTTAGTATTGTTTGTTTGAATCTTCACATTGATGCTTAGGACTGCAACTGGTCAGTCTCTTATTGGCACATTTGCATACTGTGCGTATTGCCTTTTTTTTTGTTTGTCTCAGTTTTGTTGTTGTTATTAGTTCAATTTTGGTTAATATTCAGTTTTTTTTTATTATACCAAATTCTTAAACCACCCTTTCTCTCACACATTTCCGCTCATTTGTCTCTCCTAATTATATGAACTATCCAAATCTTATTCAATTATTACGTAACCCACCCTAATTGTTTTCAACTACCTCTATAAATTATTCAATTATTACGTAACCCACCCTAATTGTTTTCAACTACCTCTAAAATAATCACATTTTTGATTTTATCTGTCTCTGAACTCCACTCAACTATTACGCCACCCTTGATTTCAATACCTAATAACCTCTGACCTTTCCTTGCCCATATATATAGTTATCATCGATGACTTTTGTTATTTCAATCCTTTACATTCAATTATGTCAATTGTTCCACATTATTTATAACCCCAATGATAAAACTCTAATGCATATTTGGTTGTAAGCAGCTGATGAGAAACCACGAAATATAATGAATTCATATTATTCTGCATCAATATTTTTTCTGTCTTTATTTAAATTCATAAAGGGAACTAACTGCATGAATGCCTTAATATAGCCTTGATTCACAAGCATTATAAATAAATAGGACGAAACGCGCGTCAAACTGGATTCCACTGCTAGCCACTATCCATCTCTGCTTACCATGCTTGTGAATTATAGAAATATCGAGGCAATACGCACAGTGTGCACATATGCCAATAAGAGACTGACCAGTTGCAGTCCGAAACATCAACGGGAAGATTCAAACAAACAATACTAAGTGACTTCATAGTTGAAGTTAGTTCGAATAATGATTAGATCATGAATAGTGTGTAAATGGAAATGTTTTATGTGAAACACAAATTATTCCAATTAAAAAAGAGTAAATGCTATTGTCTGTCTAATAAGAGTAAATGTAGTTTCTTAAACCTCTCCAGAACTAATTAAGTCACAAATGATTCCGATGTGTATGATGTTAAACATTTACTTTTGTATAAAAGTATTAAGTCGTTTATTGTTTTTAACTTGATTTTTGGACACTAGAAAACATTTCGCTAGTTGAAAAGAACTTGCATATTCATTGTCTTAATTTAGTTACGCTAATAGCTACTTGTAAAAGACGAATTCCCAAAAAAATTTTAAAAAATCTGAGTATTTTTGGAATTTGTTTTGTCATATTTAGTTACGAACAAAAGTGTAATTAATGTACTTGTCAACTGTTAAGAAGGATTGATTATATAACTCAATAAATTAGTAATATTTATTGATTCTAACAGTTTAATCTTAGTGTATTGTTAAATTGTGTTTATAAATTGTGCCACTGATCATTTAAAGCCCAATAATACTCAGTCAGTTTATTCAAGCTTGATTATTGACTAGTTTAAATCAAACATAAAGCTCAATGTATTCACACTATACTTTTGATTTATTTATAATGTGCAACAAATTTTGATCTATATTCTTTACCTGCTTTCTTGTGTTGAGTTATATCAGTTTTCATTCAATCATTTACCCATTTTCGCATCGTAATACTTGGTAAATACAATCATGCTGACACTTATTAGGGCAAAAGACTTACTTATTTACGCCTGTTACTCCCAATGAAGCATAGGTCACCAACCAGCATTCTCCGACCCACTCTGTCATGGGCCTTCCTTCCTAGTTCTAGCCAATTCTTGTTCATTCTTCTCATGTGTGTATCCACTTCTCAGCGTAATGTGTTTTTTGGTCTTCCTCTTCTCCTTCGGCATTCAGGATTCCATTGAGGGCTTGTCTTGTGACGCATTTAGGTGATTTCCTCAATATGTGTCCTATCCACTTCCAGGAAATTACCCAACTGCGTTACAAGACAAATCCTCACATGGAATCCTGAAGGCCAAAGGAGAAGAGGAAGACCAAAGAACACATTACGCCGAGAAGTGGATACAGACATGAGAAGAATGAACAAGAATTGGGTAGAACTAGGAAGGAATGCCCAGGACGCTGGCCATGGCAAAGAACACTAAGTATTTTAATAATCGCTGTCATTGTTACACCCTTCAAAATAAATACATATTACTTTTGTATTGGGTTAGAAATATGTGTTTACTACACAAATGATAGTTTTGAGCACTTTTAAACAATTAGAAAAGTATCAATAATTTAATCCGACAATCAAAATAATGAAGTAAGCAATTACAGGTTACAGGTCAACAATAACCACTCAAGATCGAAGTCCATAGAACAAGCCGTGTATCATATGTGGAGAAATTCGAACACTTCACTTCTACTTGAAGTTTGTGCTGATGATGTTGCTCACAAGAATAATGAAAGCTTCGTGACCAAATCATCCAGTTGTGAGAACAAAACTTCACTAAAATCGTATTGTATATTACATCATTCATTAAGAAAAATATCAGATCGGCAATATTTTGGCACCATAGAAGACACCATAATTTAATTACACACAGTATAACTTTCATAAATTATTTTGATAGGCATAGACATAGTAAACAGTGATTATTGATTACTAACGAAAAAAAGACCAAAATAAGAATAACACCAAGTAAACTGAAGAAGCTCAAAACTCGCTTTCAAATCCACTTGTTAACTACTTCACGTGATTTTAAAACCGCTTAAATCACTTGATTCGATTAAAAAAGTATTCACTTGTAAAAAGTTTTTTCTCATTCCTCATAAAGTATGGTTCATGTGTATGACGAAAGTCATTGTAGTTTATTTGTAGGTTTATAGTGGAGTATAGAAATGTTTCTTCACTTAAACATGTGAAATAGCTCTCAAAGAAAAGTATTAACTATTTTCACTGTTGAAATCATGAGTCAATTGAAGCTAGACCACCATCGAAAACCTGGAAGCACTATTTATCAAGAAATGGAACCATTTTGTTATGGAACAGAAAACATTTCTTTTAATATTTGTACTACATTTCATTACTTGAAATCAATCTCTGAAAATACAAGAGATAGGGGTATACTGGATTCTGCTTATTTCGACTGTCAAGTAGATACATGAAATACAGATTATTAGTTACCATTTGTACCAATCAAATATTTTTAGGATTGTTTGGAACAACTGCAATCAAAATGAGAAATATTTATCAAATAAGTTTGTAATTGTTATTCAATAGACTGTAATATTGGACAAAACTATATTTTTTTGATTAATGTATTGACAGATTAGGTGCATTTCCAATTAAGAAAGCTTACTACTAAAATATCTGATTTTTAATGCTTGTTAAATTATTTTCAGATTAGCTATAGAAACTAAATAAGTATATGTTAGGTTGAAAGAAATAGTTGACGGAGTGAGTATCACCTTTTCATACGTGGTAGTTGGAGGAGATCTGCAGGATGCCTTGTGCCCAAGTTTCGCGACACCTATCTAGTGCCAATATATCACGTGGGGTTCCTAACTCATCACAGGGTAGTATCACTCCATTCGATATTGTAGATATGCATAACTAACGAATGTAAAGCAGCACCAAACTCAAGTCCATGACTTTCTATCGGTGGGTTTTTACCACCTAGTCCAATTTGTATAAATATCACTAGACTACAAGGTATCCTGTACTTGGATAGATTGTGTGCATTACGTCTACAAAATATCGAAATATCCGAGGTTTTGCTCCGTATTATCTTTCCTAACATCCTCCAACACCAGCAAACATAATGTTAAGGTATACAGTAGTTACGTATACATATTACATTTCATAAACCACATCAGTTGATGAGGACCTTTTGGTATAATTTTATTTTATTTTAAATCACTTTAGCAGTATGTATGCTAGTGTAAAAATACAAGTTGACAGTTCATCGGTTTCCACAATAGTTCTAAAGATTAAAAAACAAACTAACCTTCAAATAAACAACTTTCTTTTCATTGGTCAGATAAAAATATTATTTGATTAAGTTTCTTTTATAGTGAAGGGGTACAAAGCTTAAGAAGTCTGTGTACCGGCTTGATGAAGAACTTTTCCTAATGACAATATTAAGATTATAAACAGTTAACAAACTCTTAGTATATACACTTAATAAATGGATTTCAATCCTATCAAACTTCAAATTATGTTGATAATCTGATTTACATTTTAATCAATATATAATTAGAAGGTATTTATTAATATTATTTATAAAAGTATTCTGTAATATACATATAAACTAAGTTTACTTAATGTATTCATAACAATTTCGATAATACATAATTATATTGTCATGCGACTTATAATAAAACTACAATATCATTGTTGCTATGCAAAAACACATTCCATCTCTGCTTATCTTGTTCTGTTTTTTTCTTTCTTTTTTTTGTTTTTTTTTCAAAGTAAAATTCCGAAAGAGCATTCATTAATTTGTAATTGATTATTTTCAATAAGAAGGCAAAAGTAAATTCAATTGTTTTCCTTTAGCTTATAGAAGAAAATAAAAGATAGTAAAAGAACAGTACTAGAAAAATTGTATCAGACTAGATAAACTAATTTGTGGGTTTGAGGGTTAATTTAAATAAATGGGAACAAATATTACTTTATAATATATGAAACGGGTAGTACAAGTGTGGTATGGGTTACTGATATCCACATAAGTAGTATATGGTGATGGTCAGACATAGAATGTATTTTGGCAGAAGATCGATAAGACGAGAAAGGGAACGGCAAGCAGGTGGTACGAAAATGCATAAACAATTATAATCGGAGACTATAGACGGATATTTGCAGAAGAAACAGTCAAATTGAGACAATTGATTTTCGTTTTGTAAATTAACTGTTCACTATATGGTTCTCATATTTTAATGAAATATTCTGTAATGTTGTGCTGAAATACATTTGATTGTCCCCACTCGTGTTTTGTTCACTACACAAGTATCTTTGTATTGAACTTAAAGAATTTAAATGATATTGAAAAATTATTGTCTGCCATTACAGAATAAAAATGATAGTGTTGAATGTATCAAATATTCAATTTTTTGTCATGCAGATAGTGTATAACATATGAGTCAGTTCTATCACCTACACTCTTGATTCTGACCCAAACCTAACCTTAGACCTTCAATCCTAATCCTCAGTTACTAATCAAGAACAATGTTAGAACTCCTTCATATGAGGGTTCAAGAAGATGGGCAACCTATATCCTTGTGGAAGAAATTATATATCGTCACTGTTTCGATTAACAGACGTAATCGCCTGTAGAAAACTTCAACAGATTACTAATTTATGTAAAATAAGTTTACTTTTAGTGATATTATTGCTTTTTTTCCATGAACTATTCATTAGCAATGGTTGTTTTCTGTTTGGATAACAATAGGCTGAAATTCGTCACGGTTGTATTAAACTCATACTTATGCTATCGTATACTCTTGCCATAAAAAAATACGGATGCTTAATAGGCAAAACATATTCATCATGATTTATTTTCTTAGTATACAAGCTATACACGTCCTACTAGTCTATTTTTATTTGAAATGTTTGGCAAATGGAGAAGTACTGTTTTTTCCTAATTTTATTTATATGATTATCAACACATACATGGAATTGTCAGCTGTTTGGGCTACATAATCTTCTTTTGATTGTTCTTGATGAAATGAGTTAAACCTTTTGCATTAAAGGAATCACAGTATGAGATGATAAACACAACACATATGTATCACTTCAAATGAGTATTGACTGTTAAACCGGTAAGAAAGTTTTGTTATGCCTTTAAAATACTTAATTGGCTTGTACTATTTACTGGGACCGTGAATCCGACGACGAGTAATGAGAACACAAAGACTAGTGATATTGATTTGTTTGACTACAAAAATAAATCAAAGTAACACTTGAATGTACTAATTTTTCTACGATCTATTTATATATATCTTTATCCCTTTATAAGTTCAAATAAAACAAGAATAAGGTTCACAGAATAGCATGAATTCATCATATTTCTAGACTTCTCATCATCTGCAAACAGATTGAATTCATTTTATTAATATTATTGAAAAAACTTTTTGTTACATACATTAATCAATGAAGTTTAGTTCAAAACGACTTAAGAAACAAATGGAAGAAATATATTTAACATAACAGTTAAGATTGACCAATATTTATATGCTGAATATAAGATTATAAAAAAGGAGAACGATTCATTTCTTATAGGGGTGCTTCTTGAGACCCAGAACCTCCGGACACATTGAAATTAGTGATTCTTTTATCCCTTTCCAGTTGTCCTTCATAATAGTTTCTTCTTCTGAGAGTAGATCTTGTAAGGCTTGGAACCTGTTGTTGAGAGATATCTTGATTTCGTTCAGTTTGTCAGTATCTTGGATGAAGGCTGTATTAAACCATTATAATGCTGTTTCTCCGGTTGTCTATTAATTCTTTAGCTTCAGTTTGATCTCGACAACCACCAGCTAGTGGTGATCTGAATTTATGTCAACTTCTTTCTTTGTTCCCACGCCTTCCACTTACCTTCTGAACTTTTTAGTGTTTCAAATATGACCGGTCTATTTCTCTGTAGTGTGATCCGGTGAGGCTCATGTAGCTTTTTGTATGCACTTGTGGGGGAATATAGTGCCATCTATAACCATTTTGTTGAATGTATATAATTTTGTAAATCTGTCACCATTCTTGTTCCTTTCTTCCAGTCAGTCCATGTTGTCCTATGATATCTTCATACGAGGTGTTGTCTATTCAGATTTTGGCGTTTAGGTCTCCCATCAGGATGATCAGGTCCTTTCCTGAAGAATTCACTATGATTTATTTCAGCCCCTCATAAAACTGACCTTTATCGTCATTGCTATCATTGTTGATTGCTTAACATTGGATTACATTCATTGTGATTCCCTTCTCCTTTGTTTTGAAAGACGCTTTGATGATCCTGGGTCCTTTAGATATTCATCGTATGAGTGCTTTTCATGTTTCATTGGAAAGCATCAGTGCAACTCCTCGTGTATACGAAACATCCTTAGTTCATGACCAGAATACAACAGCATCTTTCCAAAACCGAATCTTTCTTGTCCAGATTGGGTCCAATAGGTTTCACTGATTCCGAGCGCCATCAAGTTGTATCTCCTCATTTCCGAAGCTATTTAAATGGTCCTCCCAGTCTTCCGAATTGTCGGGATATTCTGTGTACATATATTAATTGTAGATCTGACTGTCAGAAGGGGCATCGGCCTCGCGATTTTCGAAAAGTCTCGGCTTTCACTATGAGGCGTCATAATTCCTTTGAAAGATCCTTCAACCCGGAGAGCAGAGTTCAAAGTGTTTAATTTATCTATTCTGGATAGTGTTTTTTAGCAAGGTCGCTGACCCCATGCCCAATTATCCTCTTTTATCCAGGCTCGGGACCGACAGTAATCTTAAAAGGGCTACCGGTGGTGTTTTGTAAATGATAATAAGGAGATAATAAATAAAAACATATTGTGAACAAATGAGTGATGATCAAGGCCTCTATTTAGTATGAAATTAAAGCTAAAGTCATGGGCAAACGTCAAAGGGGTATTTTACTATAAGTTATAAAACGTAATATACAGATAATGTAACCGACAAGTGTTATAACGATATTACTATCTTACAGTGGTAATGAGAGATTTGCCACACTTTCTTTCTGTATACAAAGGTCAGATCGGAAGCACCTGATGGAAATGACCACTGCAAAGCTGAATAAAAGTAGTTTATATTGCCTGTTATTGATTTTAAAACCTTTTGAAATATGCATTTTGTGTCCACCATACACTAAATGTTTATAGATCAACTTATTTCATTCCTTCCTATATACTTAATTCCACAAGTACATGTGAATTCGTAAATACACTCGTCAGTGACCTCAGAAAGAATCGATCTGCCTTTAATTGATTTAAGGAACATCTGGTGTAATACACCGAAAATAGCTGGGAAGCTTCTCCATTAAGTTGCCTCAATTCCTTTATCGATCCTGCTTGAAATCTCCTTACTTTTGAAAGCAAAACAGATGAAGACAAGTTTTCGGTTAACAGTTGTTTGGTTTTTCCGTACCTCATAATAAATTTTTTTGGATATCCGTTTTTCATAACACACTCTTCAATTTATGCTGTTTTGTCCTGTATTTTCTTGGTCAAATACAACTTTCTAACGCTATGAAATAAGGTTTTGAAAAAACATTTGGAACTAACAGGACAACTGTTTTCTTTACTGGATATGAACTCGGTTCTTCCATTGTTTTCTCTTCAGATCTAGCTAGTTGAATTTATTATTATGTTCATACTCCATCATGAATTTCATGTTAATATATGGTGTATCAAACTGGTGGAACAACTGTGAGGGATAACTCTTACAATTACAAACAACAAATGCATCGTCAACATACCTTCTGTAGGATTTTATATATCTTCGATTTCTCATTTAAGTTTCGTTTGTTCAAGATTAACCACAAAGATTTCAGCCAAAATAGGCCCTAGTGGTAATTCCATAGCCAACTCAACTTATCCGAATAACTGATTATCGAATTTGAATTGAACACTTTTCGTGCATAGTAGTAGTAATTTTCCTCAACTTCTTTTGGAGCAAAGGAGGTAATTCAGAATGCTAGCATTTCTTATTAATATTTTCGCCTATTGGTAAATTTGTAAATAATGAACAAACATCAAATGATATCACAAATTTATCTGATATATCCACATGATCAATTTCTTCAGAGAATTAAAATGTGCCTTGTAAAGCATGAGTTGCCATTTTTCTGCAAACAGGTTCCAATAATTTCGCTAACCATCGAGCCAGATTATGATACAGTCAGTCAGCTACAACGTAGGACCAGGCACACATATGCATCAGTCCAAGTTGCCATACCTAATTAACATAACCAGATGAACACCAAATTCATAATAGTTGATTTAGTGGTGTTAATATATCGAAGAAAGGTTGTTTATAAGGATATAGTACAGGAAGAAAGACAGATATCAAGCAGTTTTAATCTCAAGGTTTAAGGGAAGATAAAGAGTGTATACACCTGCGTCATTTTGATCAATTCTGAGCCATATAACACATAGCCTCCAACCATTGGTTATGATAGTCACGCGGACCCCAATCAACTAGTCTGCATCTACTAACATGGCTCACACTAGAAGTTAGTGACTTCAAGAACTGATGCCACGTTTTCGTTTGGCCACCACTAACTATCTTCCAACCCTCTCCAATACTAGTCAGCATAGCACGTAGTGGTAATCGGCGTTCGGGTATACGTAACATGTGGCCCGACCATCTCAGTCGGTGAAGATTTACAACCCCACCAACTGGTTTGACATCATTCCCTAATACCCTGTGTCTAACCTCACTATTACTTACCCAGTGATCCCAGCAGATGCGAGCAATATTTCTAAGAAATCTGTGGTCAAATACTAGTAACTTGCGACTATCTTCTACTCTTAATGGCCATGTTTCACAGCCGTAAAGTAGAACAGAGCGAACTGCTGCGCAGTATACTCGTCCCCTAATTGATAGAGGGATATCTCGCCTTCGCCATAGGTGACGTAAGTTGGTGAAACGAGCTTTTCGAATCCATGTTGAGATTTCGTCAGACACCAACCCATTATAGTTGATCAGACTTGCAAGTTAAGTGAAGTCGTCGACGCGTTCGACTACTTCACTCCCTATCCTTAGTTCAGGTGTTGACGTAAGCCAGTCCTGGAGTAAAAATAAACATTTAGAGGGGGAGAAATGCATCCCAAAGATCCTGGCATTATTACTTAGTTCTAACAGAAGACTGAATTTTGTCAGCGTCTTCACCAAACAGGACTATGTCATCTGCGTATTCTAAGTCGATAAATGGATATCCTGATAGATCAATTCCTGAAAATTCAGTCGATGAGAGTGTTATTTACAGCAATAGGTCTATAATGAAGTTAAATAAGAATGGGGATAGTGAACAGTCTTGTCGGACACCATTTGAGGTTGCAAAATCAATATTATGATACGGTGAATTAATCATTGAAATAACCGGTCGTAAGGAGATATTTGATTTGTGGACTTTAGAAAGACCATACATGAAAGGCAAGCACGCTCCTTTAGCTTTAAGCTTGATCATCAATTAACTTCTTTCTTAAGTCGCCACAGTGAAATCTTTCTTAGATATATCAACATGAAATCTCCATAAATCATTTAAAACCTGAAGCATATTCTGCACGTAGTCATTTCGACTCAGTATGACGACATCCGAACTTTTGTCTGGTCTTAATACAACCTTATCATTCTTTTGCAAATATTTCAGTACTGACTTGTACTGCTTAGTCAAAGTCTTTGAATGTAGCATTGAAGAAATTACATACTACATCTAAAATATCAACTAGCTTGCATTCAAACCAATCGAGTGGTATTTATCACCAATTAATCAATAGTTTACTGTGTAAACACATTTACAATATCATATAATTAGGAATCTATAACAAACAGATATAACTCATTGAGTAAGTCCATACAATCATGCCTTCGCAAACTGTAACTATATATCATATATCAATCGCGCTACAATCGATTAAGTCAACGCTCACCATATGAAGTTACGCACTGAACTCCGTGTTATTCACAAACATACACATACTCCATGTTCCCTGATCTGAAAGCTTTTATTGAAAACATATACTTATCAGGACAAAAGTGCAGTAACATCCAGATAAATCATCTCAAAGACGATTAGACGCACCTAATCAACCATCAACGGTGGAGAAGCGGCTTAGTGATTAAGGCGTTTGACGTGCAACCAATAAATCTCAGGTTCAAACGTCAGTCCACCTCCTTCAGTTTAGTTAACCGGGTAGTATCACCAATCTTTACATTTAAAGTGTGGCTCATAGACAATTTTAAAGAGCATAATACGGTGAATTTGTGGAATTACTCAAACTACAAGCTAACACTTATAAAAGGGATAGATATGATAAGAGTCTTGTAATCTAATAATTGAAACTATGAAATCTAAATAAAAATCCAACTAATACAAATAATCCTTGTAAGAAAACCAAGTAGAGATATAAGATTATATATATTTAATAACTTCTCATGAAATATTAGGGTTGATTTATATGAGCCAAAATAGTTTATAATAATTTAGGCACATAGGATCTTAAATAAATGTTTATTCTCATAAAAAATATAAATGTATACAAAAAGAATAATGAAGCTGAAGCCAACAATAATCCATCTGTATCAGATGTAATATCAGCCAGATTATTGAAGAAATGAATTCAAAACAAGGAAGATACAAAAAATATGTGCAATGAATAATAAAAGAAATTGATTGGTTAGATAACATTAATCATGATTTTGATGTAGAATGATAATGAATAGAATAAAGGGTAAGATTTAAAGAAGAAACAGAATAATTATTTTCAAGAAGCTAAAATAATGAAAAAGACCTTAGTTACTATTACAATCTAATTGGGTAATTAAAGAGAAGATCTTCACAATGAGAGTTTATAGGTGAAGAGAAAAATAAAGACACAAAAAAAACAACTAAGTATAACAAAGTTACACAATTTTTTTCTTCAGCAGTATTATATTAAAATTACTTTGTTTATTTACTCGTCCCGATTACTACTATTATTATTTGTTATTTTTGATGTCAACAGTACAGATGAATTTGTATGACCAACTTCTAAATTATTATTTTGTAAATCCTGATCCACTCGATAACGCCAATTTACACCATCTCCAGGACTAAAGGGTGAAAGAAGAGGACATGTTTTTAAATGAAAATTAATCAATACTATATATATATATATATATATATATATATATATATTTCATCGCGCCGGCGTCCCGACCGTTGCTGCTACCTTGACGTGGTGGTCGGGCTTGCCTATCGTGATGAACCAAACGAGCTATACTGGCTGGAACAATCGTTCCTCAAGGTCCTACCATGCCAGACAGGTCGGTTGAAGAGCGGTAAGAATAAAAGCAGCAAACCCAAGGTCCGAAGGCGAAGTCGTACTGCTGACTGTACAGAGGTGTGACAGCAGTAAGGTGTTTCCTTCAGACAACCAGCATGACAGCGATGCTGCATTCCCACAAGGAGGAGTGGGGTTAGAAAAGGTCGACCCTAAAAATGAACACCTCGCCTTATCCCACGGAATTCCGTCTCCGGTGGTAAGGTCCTTTAAAGAACGGAGCTAACACAAAAAGTTCGTGTGTGACCGACCTCAAGCAGTTGTCCCTTGGGCACTGCAACTGCTTCATTTTTAAATGCTATTTCGATCTAATATAGTTTGCAAATTATTTATTATACAAACGATTTGTATAAACATAAACGAACACAGTAAAAACTCTCTTGAAAAAGGTCAACTTTCCATTCTTTTTACAATCCAATTGGATGGAGAACAACTTAAGTGTTGTTACAAACACTGTTATTTCACATTAGCTTAGCAAAAGTCGTACAGCTTGAAAGTAATGTCAATCTCTCATAAATACAAAGTATAACAGATTAAACAAATCCACAGTTGGAAGAAATGTGACTAGGTTCATTATGTAAAAGTATACTATCTGGTAGGTTCGAAGCCAGAGTTATCTACTCTAGTTTGAGAAGTACGGCAGTACCGTTAGCTCACATATGAACAATGTGGCTCAAAGTCGAGTTACATAAAATTATACATAGTAAATGAGTAACTTTACTTATGTGACTGTCTCAAAGAGTAAAGGTTTTATTCTCAATGGTTTTCGTCCAAAAGCCTTTGGTAAGAATACACATAAATACATGGCATTATACTGAAGTCGAACAAAAGAATGAGTACAAAAAAGCGTGTAATACAACTATCGAAAAAGATGAGTTTGAAAACAAAACTAGTGAGTCAGTAATGTAAGAAACTTTAAGTATATTTGTCAACAAAAAGATACAAGTATTATCCCTAACATTGTCACTTACGTAGTTAAGCCTATATTATACGTTACATAACAGTAAAACCATTTTAGCGGTTAGAAACTAACTACAAGATAATTGATCTGCCTAAGATGTGTATTAACAAAAGTTAGCTATGCTCAGCTGATTGGTCAACGAGAAATTGATCAATTATAGATGTTAAATATTATAATATAATTGAATTAGATACTGTAGCCATGGTTACACTGCATGACCATCGATATATTCGTTTACCAACCAAGTGGATAAAACTGAGTTCATTTATTTCAAGTGAATTATTACACACCATAAAACTCCTAGAGAATGAGCTTATTTAGACAGGTACACACACATAAGAATAGAATAAAAAAATTTAATTAACAATACAATTAAGATACACTAATCTTTTACAGTGATATACAAATGACAAAATATGGGATTTGGACAGGAGATATTGGCAACTGCTTGTTATGGAAAGGTTAAATGTAAGGCAACCCAACCAAATAGGATAAAATTACAACTATAGTCCAATTTAAGGGTTGGAATGAAACCTTTAGTGAAAATTACATTCTAATATTCAACAACAACTAAATGAATGGAAAAATAATCGAAAACAAAGGATACAATAAACTCAACGAATATAAGAACCTTTCGGATAAACTCAATGGAAATTTAAGAGCATGACAGTGATAAGTTTTCAAATCAAATGAATTTACCTACACAATTATAACTAAGTTCTTATCTATTATCAATCCCTCAATAAGTGGTTTATAATGTGCATCAAATTGCTTATTTACGTTAATTCTGGTTGCAATTTGAAATCTACTACAATGTACAATAACCAAGTATTCATTTTCTAATGGACTTCTAAATACGGATGAAACACAAATTTTCATCAACGAAATAAAAGTGATTATCATTCATCACCTACCTAACAGATCGAAAATTAAATTATATCCAGTATATACTTCACAGTTTACTGAAAACTGTATTCTAATACTTTTACAAACTATTCACTTTTCTTAAAATTGAGTTCTTTAAGCTGGGTGTTAGTTTAGTCGTGGAACATTTATTGACCTTTTCGATAACATCACCGCCAAAAACTTAAGATAGTAGTGAGTTATCATAATTTCTCCACAAGTAAATAACCACTTATTTTGTCGACGCGTAAATTAACTTGACGTTGTCAACACTGTAGATTATCTGATTGTTTATCATTAACATTTTACTCTCCTGAAATGCTAACTTTCATCCTTTTTTCAAGGACATTGTAATCTTTCGTATTGTTAATGGAAAGCACTTATACTGTTTAACAACAGAGTTGGTATTAATCTACTTGTTTTAATTAAAAGTCTTAAAAACTATATAGCGCGTGAAAGATTTATAAATCATAAAATATGAATAACGATCAAATTCTACCAATTTTTTATCGATGAATTAGTGACTAACTTGACCTACTTATTACTTTTATTGACCTTTTTTATTACGTGATCACTATCTATTAACACTTGATTACTGTGTAGAAATGATTACTCTCTAGGTGAAACTTAAAAAATCAAGCGAACCACAAGTTGAGGTAAAAAAAAATAGAAACCTATTTACAAATATTAGTAAATCTGAGTAACAGGCATTCTCGAATTAGGTTATATGACCTTTGACATTCAACATGGAGAGGACTCAATATAAAAATTGGATTCCCTAAGAGATTGTGCAAAAGTTACCAATAGGGGCCGAAAAAAGTCTGTTTTGTTCTAATGTACCGGATTACATAATTACTTAATTAATCGATTGTTACGTTGATAAATGATGTTAGTTCAGTGATGCCTACAAACAACAGTACAAACTATTGTCTAAACCAAGTGGAATTTTGCTTTTCATAAAAAAACTAAATTACCATTGTAGTCCGGATTCTTCAATTCCACGAAACGCATGTGCTTGTAAGCATGAATGAGATAATTTTACGGAAATTTGCTGATATGAATAAATTGAAGCGCATCCACGACCACGCCTCGCGAGATTCGAATCCAGGATGCGCACTGCTGAGGAGTCCCACAATAGGACGAAATGGCCGTCCAGTGCTTCCAGGTTTTCCCTGGTGGTCTAGCTTCAATTGACTCACGCTTTCAACTATGAAAATACTAAATCTCCACAAAAACCTCTTCTAATAATGATATGAATAAATGTTTGACTAATGAAAATTCAAAACTCTAATTGATGAATTGTTTAATAAACTCTTTATTTTACGGAACATTCGAAGGTATCTTTTGTTATACATCTAGTTTGTCAGCTGTTAACCAACTGTATCCTATCATCAATGTGAAAATACAACAATAAACTCGTTAGATTAAACGTTTTTAAACTCATATTTGACTTATGGATTAACCTTGTATATGTTCACTAGTTCTCAACTTTCACGTGTAGTTATACTAAAAGAAATCTTAATGTCAATATCAAATATAATGTCAATCAAGAATGAGTTAATTTTCTGGGTGTGTATATTAATAATACAACAAACCGCAAAAAGTTGACCATAGTAGGTATCAAACTTCAATGACTAATAATTACATGGTTGATTTAGGATAGCTGTTTCTTTTTATTGGTTCAAATCTATTAAAAAGCGCCGAATTAAAAGTAAGTGAATAAACCCGAAACAAATAGTTCCAACAAATTTAAAGCTTAAATTATTGTCATCAAGATGTGATAAGTTTGAAAACATTCATTTATTGTCAACATATCCATATTTAATGTCCAACTGGTTACAACTGAATACATGCCAATCACTCTTTTATTTAAAACAGCTTGATTATTCTATATCGAAGCAAATAAATCATAACTTTATGTTAAATTTGCTACAAACAAGGTTAGATTATTTACTTTCTACGCATCAGTCTCACTGTTGTTTTAAAATAATTATAAGTTAATTATGATACAATTGTTCAACAACAACTACTACCAATGTGGTGTACGCTACTTATGTTAACAGATATAAATATTATGTAGCATCGATCGGAGATGGAATGCCTGCCAATAGAAGCTTGAATTGAGAAGAACAGGAAGGGGAACAGAGAACAATTGGGATGGCAACAGAACTGGAACAATCATGAAGCATGTAAACGACAACTGAAGGAAGATATGCAAATAATGTATTTGATGTATGGTTTTCATATTTAACCATGATATTGTGTAATTTCACATGAAGAAATAAATTGGTTGACCCTAACAAGTCTTCGTTCACTACATCACTACTGAATGAATGAAAATATTTCGCTTTCAAAAGTGTTCCACTAATCACTTATTACTTAAAAGTATTTAATAATTTACATGAATTTTCTAAAAATGTACCATACATATATATAACAATGAATTAAAACTTGATCGTTTCGAATTGTCAATTCATCAATTTCATCATAAATATTACCTTTACAATAAATTGTGTACAATTAGTTTAAATTAAATAATGAATAAAAATGTATAGTTACTAGTAAATATCGAATTGTAATACAATTCTCAGCAAGGAATACTCAATACAACTGAAAATCATAATATCACCTTGTTATTTAAAAGAAAACGTATATAATGTTTTATTTACAGTCGGTTAACGGATTCTTTACCAAATTTGCCAAGTATTCAAATGTAACAACTGAGCACAACATATTAAGCGATTGCATTTCATTATATTTATCTTAATTCTATAATAAGTAGTACATGAATAAATAAACAAGTCATTTGCTAGAAAAAAACACTAAATACATAGAAAAGATGAAAGAACTATTACGTAGAATTACGCATCAAAGAATAGATCACTTGTGTATATGTATGGAAATAATTCTTTATAACTATCATCAGTATTCAGTGTATTGAAGAGAAAATATTGAAAATAAGGCAAATATCTAACTATACATATGTTCAGTCAGTCAGCTACAACGTAGGACGAGGCACATATATGTATAGGTCCAAGTTGCCATACCTCATTAGCAAAACAAGATGAACACCGAATTCATAGTAGTTAATTTAATGGTGGTAATATATAAAAGAAAAATTGAATATAAGGATATAGTACAGGAAGAAAGATAGATATTAAGCTATTTTAACCTCACGGTTGAGGGGAAAACAAAGAGTGTATACACCTGCACCACTGTGACCGATTCTGAGCCATGCAATACAAATATTACAATAACACGCACTCCCTATTTGTACTACTTCGGGATTTGATCTAGCTGTGCTAATGAGATGTGACAAGTTGAAAAGATAATCATATGTGCCAGGTTCCACACTAAGTATGATTAACTGACTAACAGAAGTTGATCAACCATCTACTGCGATGTATAATGATGGTTAACAAGGAAGCAGTTTAAAAGAATACTGGTGGTGCCCAAGTTAAGATGTGATACTAGTTGGTGAAGCCATTGACTGCTTTTGGCAAGTGTATTGGAAAGCGAAAAGTTTCTGGTGATATATATATATATATATATATATATATATATCAATTTACGGTCAGTGCTAAGACAAAATCTGCCAGATTTCACATTGCTTATATTAGGCTGACTGATACAGAATAAATGTTATGATAGTAGTGACAATAAAACGTACAATTCGTCAATACATAGTAATTAAGGTCGTTTCCATCTATGAGTAATGCTAACTGATACATCTCAATTAGCACAAGGGGGTTTTGTGGAGATTTTAGTAATTTTATATAGTTAAGATCAGGAGTCAGTTGAAGCTCCACAAACCCCCCTTGTGATAATGATCATATGCTCACTAGTGACTGGCTCCATGAGGTAATTCCTGGAGTTCTAGTGAGAAGTCGTGGCCAGTGGAGCAAATCCATGTCAGGTAGAGACAGGTATCTACCTCAGTACAATGGAAGTTGGCCGCGCAATTTCGTGGATTGGTTGAGGTTAGACATTAACACCGCTGGATGCCGGCTCAGTGGTCTATCGGTTAAGGGCTCTCGCTCGAGATTGGTAGGTCCTGGGTCCGAATCTCGCGAGAGCGGGATCGTGGATGCGCACTGCTGAGGAGTTCCATAATAGGACGAAACGACCGTCCAGTGCTTCCAGGTTTTCGATGGTGGTCTAGCTTCAACTGACTCCTGATCTTAACTATATAAAACATCTCAATGAGACTTAGTATTCATATCCTTATAGAAGAGTCTACCGACAGAAAACCTTCAATCTACACTCCATAACTACAAAAAAATAAGTAAACTGCATATAAAACTCTAAAGAAATGGTAATCCATTTTGTTTCACTTCATTTTTTATCATCACTGATTTTTCATTTACTAACTGGCAGGCCCCCAAATGCCCTGGTACGGCCGAGAGTGGGGAGAGTCCGCTCTCCCTCTCCAAATGCTCTCACATGGCCACGCGTATACAGCCACTGCCACACAAGTCCTACTCACTGCCTTCTCGTGCCACAGGTGTTGTTTACGAAATTGAGAGGACGAAAAGCGAATGTCCGGCGCTTTAACCGGGTTGGTGGACACGGAGGGTTCACCTAGGGGAGTTGGAAAACCCTGATTCCAAACCAATGGTGTACATGGGCTCCAGGATCCTGAAGGAACAAATGGCGTACGAACCAATCGTTGGTCACCGGCTACCATGGGACTGCATCTCCCCACGATGCTCCACTGCCTTGTGGGTCAGACCTTAGGTCAAAGGCTCGGGGTGTGGCCCCCTAAGAGAACCACCTGCTTCGGTTTGGGCACCCGGGCAGTACCACAGCCCACACACAAATGAAATGAAATGACGCACTCCACTGTCTACACTGCTCTCGCTCCTAATAGAAGAAAGACGAATTACATTATCATTATTATTATTACTATTATTATTATTACTATTATTACTATTATTTACTACGTCGCTTTTTCACTCCCTTTATTCCCAAATTGTGTATCCTTCCTTTCCAACTTATGCAGTAGCTCGCCCACGGTGGAAACTCTGTCCTATCTAAACGATCTCCAGTCACTGTCTGGTTGAAAGTGAATGCTTCCACCGATTATGAATACTGAAGCAGTCTTTCTGAAACCACGTACACCGTTCAAGCTGGCTTCCTTCAACGTTCGCACACTAATGCAGATCGGACAACAGATGGGGCTGGCTATATCTTTAGAAAGTCTTAATGTCGATGTCTGTTGTCTATCCGAGACCCGTATTCAAGACTCTAGTGAAGTACTACAAATTCGCTCTCCATCTGTCACCTCGAAAAGCTTGTTTCACGTGCGCTTATCCGGGGACTCTGTGGCATCTTCGTCCGGTCTTGCTGGCGTTGGTGTTGCACTAAGCGCTAGAGCTGAGGCAGCACTAATCGATTGGATTCCCATTAACAGTCGGTTATGTGCTGTTAGATTAGAAAGTTCCATCAAAGTGAGAAATCGGCGTGAGAAACGGTGTCTTTTCGTCATCTCCGCCTATGCCCCGACAGATTGCAGCCCGGATGCAATCAAGGACGAGTTCTACCACCAGTTAACTGTTCTTCTCCAGAAAGCGCGTTCGACAGATATTGTAGTATTAGCCGGAGACTTGAATGCACAGGTTGGGCGTCTAGGCACAGAAGAGAGTCGTTTAGGTGGCCGATGGGGACTTGTTGGTCGCAGGACAGATAACGGGGATTGTTTGCTGCAACTGTGCATAGACCACAACCTGTTTCTGGCCAGCACTAACTTCCGGCACAGTCATCGCCGGTGTGCCACCTGGCGTCCTCCCTCTGCATCCCAAGCCTGGACTCAGATTGATCACATCGCGATCAGCTACCGCTGGCGTGGTTGTGTACAAGACTGCCGCTCCTTTTGGAGTTCCTATCTGGAGTCTGATCATGCCCTGGTCTGCGCCAATCTCACCTTACTTTTCAGTGGCCGAAGGATTGATCACCACCAACGGGTCGACGTTAGTAAACTGGCTGCAACTTCTGTTGCAAGCAAGTATCGAGCGGAGCTAGCTTCTAGGCTAGCTACCATCCCACCGAAAAGTATAGATGAGCATTGGTTGCATCTTCACGACGCCATGAAAATGGCGAGTAAAACCGCTTGCGGCTTCGCGAAACGTCCCGCTTACAAGCACTGGTTTTCTTCTGGCGCCTAACAACTGATGGAAGCCCGTCGGTCTACTCCGGGTGACCGTGAGTTTGACCACAAACGAAGGCTGTTACGTAGTGAAATTGGGCAAAGCTTGCGTAAGGACCGAGAAGCCTGGTGGTCGGAGCGTGCTAATGAGATGGAAGCAGCAGCTGCATCTGGTAACTGCCGGAAGCTCTTCCAACTCATCCGAGCCACTGGCAGCAAGAAGTCCGGTGTGAATGAAACAATCTACGAGGATGACGGGATGCCAATCACTAACATCTGTCGACGTCTTGGACGATGGGCGGAATTTTTCGAAGGGCAGTTCAACTGGCCTGCTGCTCCGGCAACATCAACCAGTTTGTCCTGCCCCCCATGGCCGGTGACGACTGATCCGCCAAACGAGGCGGAAGTCCGCAAAGAACTCCAAATCCTGAAGCGCTACAAATCACTGGGCCCAGTTGACTTACCTCCAGCTCTTTTTAAAGATGGTGGTGACTTTCTGACTAAGGAATTGACTATGTTGTTTACAAGGGTTTGGGAGCAAGAAAGTGTTCCAACATCATGGAATGAGTCGATAGTCGTCCCTATCTTTAAAAAGAGTTCACTTTGTTCCTGTAACAACTATCGGGGGATAAGTCTACTTCCGATTGCGTCCAAATTATTGGCTTCTGTCATTCTTCGTAGGTTGTTTAAAACCCGAGAACGATTGACTCGCGAGGAGCAGGCTGGTTTTTGTTCTGGTCGAGGATGCATTGATCACATCTTCACCCTCCGCCAAATGTTAGAACACCGTCATACTTATCGCAGGCCAACAATCGTAGTGTTTCTTGATATCAGGGCCGCCTTCGATTCGTTGGACAGGACTGTTCTCTGGGATTGTCTATTGAAGAAGGGTGTGCCTGAGAAGTTCATTAACATCTTAAAGGCCCTGTATACGAACACCTCAGGCAGAGTGAGGGCATACAACCACCTTTCTCCCTTGTTCCATTCAAGCAATGGGGTTAGGCAGGGTTGCCCAATCTCACCATTCCTCTTCAACTTTGCCATCGACGACATCCTGGAAACAGCTCTGATGAATGTAAGTAATGGCGGTGTGGATCTGCTGCCTGGAGAACGACTTCTCGACCTCGAACATGCGGATGATATTGTCTTACTGTGCGATAATGCCCAAGGCATGTAATCCGCACTTAATCAGTTGGCAATCAGTGTCCGCAGGTACGGCATGTGCTTTGCACCCTCCAAATGCAACGTACTCCTACAAGACTGGCAGGATTCTCATCCTGTACTCACCCTAGATGGTGAGCAGATTGAAGTAGTTGAGAAGTTCGTGTATCTAGGTAGCTACACAAGTGCTGGTGGTGGCGTGAGTGATGAGATTGATGCAGGTATAATGAAAGCCAGAGCGGCTTATACCAATCTGGGCCATCTTTGGCGCCTTCGTGATGTTAGTCTGGCTGTAAAAGGTCGGATCTACAACGCGTCGGTGAGAGCAGTTCTGCTCTATGCTTGTGAAACCTGGCCTCTCCGAGTTGAGGATGTTAGACGACTCTCCGTGTTCGATCATCGTTGTCTCCGAAGGATTACTGACATTCAGTGGCAACACCATGTTAGTAATGCAGAGGTTCGGCATCGTGTGTTCGGGCGCAGAGACGATAATTCAATTGGTGTCACCATCTTGAAACACCGACTTTGGTGGCTTGGACATGTTTTACGAATGTCGTCCAAGAGAATTCCACGTCGTGCATTATTTGCCGACTCTGGGACTGGTTGGAAAAAGCGGAGAGGTGGTCAGTGTATGACATGGTATCGTGGTATGAAAGAAAGTTGCAAAGGGCTAGCTTCTGTTGGACCTTCACGACTCCCTGGCTGGGGTCCGAGAGATGGTGCAACACAGTGGCTAGGGACGTTATCAGATATGGCTCAGAATAGAAGCCAGTGGCGATCCTGCTGTAACCTTCTTTTACTTTCTTCATAAAGAGTGGTTCTAACTTTCTTAGCTGAAAGAGTCTTCCGGTTGTACAGTTCAGTCCTCCTTATCTTTTCATCCTTTCTCTTCCTATTTTCATTATTTTGTGTGGCGCATATATATCTGGTGCCCTTATGTACCAATATGTAAATAAATAAATAAATAAATAAATAAATAAACTAATTATAGTTTTTAGGTTGGATATTTCATTCTAATCATTTATAAGTTTAATTTCCTAATATATATTCAAATGCCCAACCATTTGTTAGTGATTTCATCTTTTAAAATCTATTTGACTAAGATATAGGGATCAGTTATGCTAATGAACCAGCAACTGAAGGTAACTACTTCAGTTGTACAAATAATTTAATTAATTAACTAAGCCGCTACATTTCCGAATTTCAGTATGTTGTAATAACCATCTGACTATTTGAGAAATGACCAACCGAATTAACTGTGAAAGAATGTGTTCATAAAATGAATACATAAATTAAACAAACGTTACACTGTAGCAAGCCCATTCAACTACTGTATTTTTTGTGTGCTCTCTGTAATCCCAACATTAATCCACTTTGTAAATTTATGTGTAGATGCGCACTGCTGAGGAGTCCCATAATAGGACGAAACGGCCGTCCAGTGTTTCCAGGTTTTCCATGGTGGTCTAGCTTCAATTGACTCACGCTTTCAACTATGAAAAATTTATGTGTGAGTCTGATTGAGCGCATGCTGCACATCAATCTTAATCTGTTCTCTCATTGGTTACAAACAAGGACAATCAATAATTTATCCACAACCATTAACACTCATAAATATACATGGATTTTCAACACTCACACACACACACACTCGTTTTCCCGGTGTGCTTGCTATCTGTACGCTTGCGGATTTTACCGAGCTTCAACAATAAACTATCTCTATAACTGGTGTTCAGGCTTTTGAATAATCTCGAGTAAACCCGTAATTCTACTAGGAGATTTAGCCTGCAGTAAATATTCAGTTAGCGGGATATTATTTATCTATTGGAGTCAGATATAGAGGAATTAATCCTCTACAACACAATAAAGATATACTGACGAGCTGGATGCGAGACTTTCTGATAACAAACATAAATAGTACTTGTAAACACTTGATAACTATAACAGCGAACTACAGTCAAATAGTATTGTATGATTAAACCAAACTTGATATTCAATGTTTACTAGCATATCGACTTAAGAATCAAATGAAAATGAATTGTTTCAAAGATTTGTTTAACTTTTAATGAAGTCTTTACAATTGGTTGATCACTCAGTGAGTAGTGACCACTTTTATGTAGTTTTTTTACTGCAGATCGATAGAATTCAACATACAGGAAGTAATCGACATAAAACATCAGACCTACGTTTTATCCTGGTTGGCATTCATCAGTAGTGTGAACTTGTAATTTTGCTCCCTAGCGTACTCGATCCCGTGTCACCCAGCTTCACAGTCAGAGACATTACACTAAGCTAGTCGGACCGTGACTAACTGTTATATCCCGATAACAATAGTGAATGGTAACTTTGGGATCCATTTATGGACGGAGATGTATTTACAGTTGACTGATCACTGGGTAATGAATAACATCACGCTGTTTAAACGGCCATTAGAGACCAGGAAGCATTCGAAAGCTGTTTCGTCCTAGTGTGGGGCTCATAAGGAGTGAGCATCCACAGCACCACTTAAGACCGAACCTAAGACCTTCAGGTCTCACGGCAAGTGCTTAACATCGAGATCACTGCGTTAAAATCCAGTACTTCAAATTTAATTACTTTCCTTAATTGTAGACAAATAGTTTAAATATATAAAATAATATTGAGAACGAATAGTTGATATAGTTTTTGAACTGAACATAACCCATGAAAAATAATGCATAACGAATAACAAGTTTCAATCTTTTTTCATTCCTAACAAAAATTCAGTTTCAGATCAAATAACTGAGACAACAGTATTCCCGATAAACATACTAAGACTATGGTAAAGAACTTTGAATAATCCAACAAGAAGAATATCAACTCACGTAGTGAATACTGGTAGTATAGCTAACTGAAAAGGAGATCCGAAAGTTTCACGGAAATTTTCTCTTATCCCCAAATTGAATAAAGTTTTATCAGGTTGACCGCCACGTAATCTTGGATAGTGGAAAGTTTCTATTGGATAGTAAGAAAAATGTAGTGTTACAGAATCAATGACCAACTATATTGAATAACAGCAAAAAACATACAGTTTAAGAACCATCTACTTCAACCGAATATTCACAGATAAACAAAAAACATGCTACTAAGACATTCAGAGATATTAAATAGAAACTTAAAAGGCAAGAACAACACACTTTGTGGAATGAATACGCAATTCATTTCATCTTCCACATACACATTGATTTGAATAAATCAATAAAATGTTTCATAAAGGGTAATTAGTTCACTAATCAAAAATAATTATCACTACGCTTTATATTCACATCAGTTAATCTGTAAACTGAACTTGTATAAATATCTTATGATGTTTGTTCGTTTTGCCTTATAAACGTTAAAATGTTCATTGAGCTGATTACTTAAACAAACAATCAAATAAAAAAAGTCAATTAACATAGAGTATTCAAACAAGCTTGTATCTTTATCCTTGAAATTAAACACAAAGTATGAATGTTAATAGTTTACTTTTCTTCAAAAATATTTTCTTATTGTATATAAAGTCATTTCTGGTCACAACTTTGTGAATCACCTTAGTTAAAATCAATGTTTTAAAATTATCTTAATGAAAAGAAACAAACAACGTAATCCTTATGTCTTTTTTTCTTGGCATCATCTTAGACCTCGCCGAACAAAAACTTGATTGAGTATTACATGTAAACTAACAGCTGTATATCTATGTTCATTTAGAGGAAATCATTAAACTGCTCAATGAGCTAATGATCTATACTTAACACACATTAGTTTGATTTATGTTTATCAAGGTCGTTCGATTACTTTTCTTTCTAGTGTCAAAAAAAAGCTTATTGATGTCTTATACATTTTCTATCGGTTACCACATTATGTTTACACATATTTGGTTTAAATGGAAAAGAAGTAAACACAAATAAAGATAGTAGATGTTAAGCATTAGTTTTGATTATTAACCAATTCCATGTAAATTTGTATTTTGTTTCTTCACAATTAGAAATACGATTTACAGATTCGCATTCTTTTTGCGAACCTATTACCATAACTGTCATACAATGTTTAATTGGATAAACAAGAAAACAAGTGATCCGTTCAGGATTATCTAATTATAGAATCACGTTTCACTTCAAACAATAGCACAAAAGGCAACAGTAACCGTATACCACAAAAACAGTCTTACTAACAATACATTTAATGTGACGATAATCTAATTTATCAATACAATACTTGAGAAGAGCTCATTTTCAGGCGTTTATTTATTTAAACACATATATATTGGTACAAAAGGGCACCAGGTACATATGCGCCACACTATTTGTGTGTGTGGGCTGTGATACTGCCCGGGTGCCCAAACCGAAGCAGGCGTAAAACAATCCTGCAGAATAAACACTGCGCTTCTTTGAGCTACTCCCCTAATTTCTGACTGACGATATATATATCGTGAAGTATTCCTCATAAGTTTAACACAATACAACTAAAATGGATTTAAAAGATCAAAACCTCCTATATTGTAGATGAAAACAACTCATGTAAAAGAACAATCTTGTTATTAATTAAATTCTCACCACATTTTACTCTAATATACAATAATAGTTATATTCATATATGAAAGATGGATTAACATAGCTAGTCGTAAAAGCAAATTATCAATCAATAACGAATTAGTTGTGTGCAAGATGAAAGAAATTAAAGATTAAAATTTTAAGAGTAGGTTTTTTTCATGATTGCTTAAAGTGATAGTTTTAGAATAATAAAATAATTTTCTAAGGTAATCTAACACAAAAATTTAGAAGTTTGGAAAGGAAAGAAGAATGTGTTATTGAAACGATAATCCGTTATTTCTCTGAAAACCTTTTTCTAACAAAAAACAAGTAGATTTGTCTATGATATATATGATCCATTCTTCATGGTAGGGTGTACCCAATGCTCGACATCCCATTTTAGTTGCATGACACCATGTAATGATTACAGTGCGTCAACGATGGGACTTGGAATAAATTTGAGATAATCACTTATAAAAGGAATAAACTTAACATGCACTAATATCAACATAATAATCTACTTGAGCAGAAAAAAGACAGCTATCAAATGAAGAACAAAAAATAAAGAAAACTGAGCGAAATTATGGTATATTTTAATTAAGAAATCGAACAGTCTACTGTTTTTCAATAAATCATAAATATATGAATAAGTTTCCACACTGGGATGTTTATTGTAAAGACAATTCTACATAATATATTCAAATACTGGACGTGGTTAGAAGATTGGAAGTATATGAATGAGGAAATCTGACATGATTTCAAAATAAATCAATCACAATATACTCAGGGAGTATAACTGTAGCTTATAGGTTAAAGCACCCGATTATTAACCAATCAAGAGCAAAAGTTCGAATCCGGCCTCAACTAATTTAGTTCGGATAGTTGGTTAATAGCATTATAACCTTCACATATACAGTATGGCTTAAAAATAAGTAAACAAATGTATACTCCGTAATTGAGTTACATTAAATGAGCCAAATCACATGTTTTTGAATTAAAGCTAAATTACTCACTAGTGATGCGAATTTTAGCACACAGATTCTAGTTTAATCAATAACCTAATTGAACAACTTGATTAAGTTTTCAGTGAGTACCTTTTTCTTTGTTAAATTATCCGAAGTTTCTTAAGTGAATGGAATATTTTCATTGTCTTGAATGAGAAACAAAATCTTAAAGGATTTTATTTTGAACAAATAAAAATATAACACTTAATTGCATTGTATAGTTTGCACAAATTAACTACTTACCTAAGGTTGATAGATTTATTCCAACTAAATACATATGATATGAAGCTAAGCCGAGTTGACAAAGACCAAACATAGCAGCCACAATAAAAAGGAATAACACTTGAAATCGATCAACTGAGATATTATTTGGATACTGAAAACAAAAAATAATCAAAACATCAACAAATTAACTTACTACTAATTAAAATTTACGGAAGTAATTATATGAACAGATAGCTACGACATACAAGTCTCTCAATCGGAGACTTGGTACAGACGAACATCTGTTTAAGTTGCTACACTGTAAAATATCAAAGTAAGAAGGAATTAGCAAGATGCAAAGTAAAGGAATCTAATTTGTATGAACTAAATATATAAATTATAGTTTGGAAGGAAAGAATGAAATGTAATGTTGAAAAAAAAGTTATGTAATAACAGTTATAATGACAAAAAGAATTCAAAATTTAGAGTAAGATAAAGAATAAGTACATAGTCATCACTGCTACCAGTTATGAGGCATTTTGATGAATTATTTAACCGGCTTTCAGTTATACTGTTTATAATGAGGATCTACTAATGCTACTTGGTTGCTGAAGCTGAAGTAGGTGGTACAGAGTTTAAACCAACTACCTCAATAGTTGGAAGTTAAATAGCTTAACCACTATATAAAATGTAGTTCATTTAAAAAACAGAAATAATTTCCAACTCTTTATTTACATGAACACCAAAGATGTTTAATAAGTCTATACAAAGAATCTGTCGCCGCATTTATGAAGACCAAAATTACTATCAAAATAATGGAGATAATTGCCAACTCAAATCGTCTTCTGATATGAGGAGAGGAATAAAGAAGCAATGACGAACGATGGAAGCCATTTTCTCGAGAAAATGTCTCACTTAATTCAAAGTCGGTAAAATACTAACATTTAGTTTCCATCTCTTTTTTATTCCATGACAAGATGATCTCGGGTAATGTCAGAGTTACACGGGTATGAGTGGTGATAATTTAAAAAAATTATGGTTAGTTAAAACCTTATGTCCACGCGGCTACCAGTACCTGATTCCATTTGTTTCAAAAAAAGGCAAAGAAAACTAACCAATAAAAATAGAATATAAAGTCGATGTTTTTTTCAAAATGAGTATGAAATTAATGAACTATAGAAAAAAAGGATGAAACAAAATAAATGTTGATCCACATGCATTTGCACATACACCTTTCTATTTCCATGACTTTAAAATATTCCGTCTGATACTTCATAAACGAGCACTAATTCTAACAATGATCTGTGACTTCTCCCTCTTTCTCATTTTCTATCTCTGTATTATCTTACACGAATCACCAACTGCCTGTTACATCAAATAGATTTTTTTCTATTAAATGTACATCGTTTATCTATTTTTTTTTTTCTTTAAAAGTTTTTATAACTGCTTTTATTTAAAACAAATTCAGATCGTAATAAAAATTATTTCTAAGACAGTTTTGTAAAACCATGTATCAGTAAGATAACCGGTAAATATATACATACGATATTTATATTTAAATATGAATGAAGAGTATGATTTTTAATAAATTCTCATTAGGCTCTAGAAATGTAAATCTAAATTAGTATTCCAAAACGAAACCCAAGTTCAAGGTAAAAACATTGTATGAAACTATCGAACATGAATTCGATTTGAGAATACGAATATTTAAACCCTCTTTATGTGTTTAAAAGCAGCTTGCTGCCACCATAAACCTGCTCTGGTAATATCGTTTTGTTATCCAGAGTAGCGAGTTTCACTTTGTTTTATTTTCCTTTTTATCCTTGTTTCCTCTTACCTTCCGTGTTTCTAGCTGATCTTCTAATTTTTCATACACGAATGTTCTTAACAAGTATATGTGTGATTACATTATTCAAAATGCATTGCGTTAATATATCACACACATCTGATAATCTTATTACACTATCTAAATGATGAAAGGACAAAAATGATATAAATCACCTAAAAGCAAATCATACACAGTGAAAATGAAGCTAATTTCAATAACTTACTCTCCAAAACTCTGCAAAATACGACGCTGACGTACAAATAATAAAAAAACAGTATACGACACCCCATGATAGAAAGACAATAAAGTATTTGTGATTATGAAATCCAATACAATTATTCGTCCTGGAGTAAGAAGTAAACAGAAAAGACATAAAATAAAGAAACATACATATGAAGAGAAAGAACAATAACTGGGTAATAACCATGTAAACCATTGGCATTTGGTTTAAGACATTTCTTTTTGTTAGAGCTGGTGATACTACCTGACGGCCTAGACCTTAGTAGATAAAGCGTGTCCATCATGATCTCTATCGACTTTTATTCTGAGCCATTCCTATCAAAACGGTATAACCAGGGAAAATTAATAAAATTCTTACTGTTTAGGCAACAGGTTACTGTATCTTTCAGTATATTAAACGATCATGATTTTTTTATCATAAGGAAAATCCTATTCTGTAAACTTAATACACTCTAAACAGAGGATGAAATAACGAATAAGATCTTCGTTACAGCTCTTAATAAACACGGATAGACAATCAAAAAACTCCAATTTACACTACCAGTTATTCGGTAAGTGAATTAAATGTCACAATTGTGGTGCGAGGCATTAAATGCTCAACTTATTTGTCACTTAACATAATTTTTTCCAAGTAATACTAACTATCGTCAACCCTTACGTAACGCAAAATTTCGGATGTTCATTGAGCTTCAATAGTAAGAATAATACTATAAGACCATTTACAATGGTATTTATTGATTTTGTAACTGCACTAAGATAACTAGTGAAATTGTGTTGACAAAAGGCAATGCATAAAAGAAAGGCATATTATTATACTACCACGAGTTATTGAAAACAAATCTGCTCGGGAAAATAATCAGAAAACCAACTTTTTAGAAGATAACTTCATTAATTATAATCTCCCAGTAGTCTCATCATTTAATCCTAACAAGTATAGTCAGGCATGCTTAAATATTAAGGAACTTTAATTGTCAATTTTCAGTTGATAAGTAATCGCTTATATTCTACTGGCTACAATCAATCGGCTGACAATATGATATACAGATAACTACTGGCAACCGTTTCTAGGCGATGTGAATGTCAAGAATTCAAGAAATCCAAGTGAAATACAATATGGATTCATCGAGCTACTCCAAAATACGTATTAATAAATAAGTAAATCAGCCTTCATTATCATACATACGTATTTAGCATATAATTATCTCAATCATCACCGATCTGTAAAAAATTGGTACAACTACTAAACACATGAATTCTAGGACTAGCACCACAGTAAACAAAAAATATTTTTTTAAGACTGAAGAATACATACGCATTTATTTAATAAGCCAATCCACAGGTTTTTGTATACAAAACTTTAAATATAATATAGGAAATGTGATTCATGTCTTTTCACTTCGATATAAAATATTATACAGTACGGATATGAAGAGTTAGTGAAAACAAACTATTGAAGTCTGCGGAGCACAAAAGCCGATATAACTGCATCAACAAGTATAAACCACAGATTTATCACCGATTTACCTAGTCTCGAAGACCCCATTGTACATTCTACAGTTGACATATATCCAGAAAAACTATAAACGCTATATTTTCATTAACTTCATAAGACCTCATTGAACCTAATCACTGACATGAATATCCCTTGTGATAGATGGGGATATGTGAGCGAATTAGCTACTATTCTCAATGACGGAAGTTAATTACTTTGTCTGATGATTTGCTCACTTAGCCTTATATTTGGCTAAGCAAAACTGTTCATTCGACAACGCTAACAGATCTCAGCAGTTCTTCAAAGAGATAACTGTCAAGCAAAAATACTAATTTCACATCCTCAGTGCGCGTAGTATTTCATAACCACCTGACACTAAACACTGAGTCAATAAACCGAAAATAAATGAAAGTTCGGGTAAGATTTATTCTTAGCTTTCTTGCGTGTCAATAAAAAATAAAATGTAAAAACTCGGTAGTTTTGACAATATAGTGAATCATAATCCTTGAATATATATATCATGGTTGAAAATTAAGACTGAGGCATTCAGTGTTAAAATAACACTATCGGATAATCATAAACACATGTCAATGTTACACAATGGCAACTGCTGACCAACAAATCAAAACACGGTCCCATCTATACTATTTTGTTTAGATTCCTCTCCAATTACTTTAAATTTAGCATTAAAACCTATCTCTGATAGTTGGTTGATAATAATCAATCAACATAAACTTTACTCATATATACTTTTAATTGTACAATAAACAAAATGATGCTTCATTTATCTTTAGCCGTAGCCAGTGGCCCCTTCCGGTCCCTGAATTTTGATAACAGTAGTATATATCATGCATATATATGTCACATTCTGAATGTCTAATATGCTTACTTTTCACAAAATTAAAACTTGAACAAGATTGGACGAGTGTTCACATAGACTTGTTGTAAAGATAAATTTTTGATATTTAGATTTCAAACATTTTTCCGAAGGAGCCCGGACCTGTTTGCCGGGCGAAACGTTAAAACTAACTTCGATATAATCACTGAGATTATTTCAAACATAGTTTTTACATCTAATGTCTTGTATGTACTTATTACCCGATTTCTGTCAATTTGTTAGTTCAAATGTTGACGAATTTTCATGTAAGTATACACTTGATTAAAAAGTGCCAAGTAAAATTTGCCTACAATCTATGATAACTTAAAAATTTACATTGCCTTGAAACGTAATATCTAGGATAACCATTGAAAACACTTTGAAGACACGAAAATTATTACTACAGAAGTTACTTACCATGGACAATGATGATCCATTTTTAATAAGCATCTAAAATAGGAAAAACGGAGGACACAAAATAAAAAATCACTGACAGAAATCTGGATTTACTTTTGAATAGTAAAAGGATAGTTTCAAAACGTAACCTAACTTATTCAGGCTTTTGTTTACTCAGCATAGATGATCAAGGATGCTATTCCACACAAATGTTTGAAATTACCTAAAATATCAGGTATAACTGAATTCGGTCAATTCATTTTAAGATGTCTAGCATTTTTTATTAATCATATTATTTTGTTATGACCCTTTCATGATAACTCCCAGAAATGCGAAAATAACCTAATTGCAAATACGTCCTTTTACTTTTAATATAACTCAAATATCGAACACAAGTTTGTGTATCCTGCCTTATGTGTGAACCCTGCCGACCTAGTTGTGTGAAATGGGTTTTCAAACTGTGATAAACATATCCATCTTCCAAGTACAAAAATTTAACAATAATAATGTATAAATTGAAGTCCAAAAAGTTATTTTATAGACCAACTGGTCCAGATGGATTGGCTCCAGAGGTCTTTAAGGATGGTGGTCCGGTTTTAGTGATGAGGTCAACTAATATTTTAGCTAAAATCTGGGAACTGAATGTAATCACATCTGACGGGTCGCAATCGCTGACTGTCCCAATATATCGACATCATCCTATGATAACCATAGAGGGATTAGTTTGACTAGTATAGCGTCTAAAATACTAGCCTCAGTAACTATCGGGCGCCTAACTAAGACTCGTGAAATGCAAACATGAGAAAATCAAACTGGTCTCAGACTTGGTCGTGGCTGTATCGACCACATATTCACTATTCGTCAGGTTTTAGAACACAGGCATGCTTATTGGCGTCCAACAAAGATAGTTTTTCTTGACTTAAAAGTAGCATTTGACTCTGTAGACCGAGAGGTTCTGTGGCAGTGTCTGTCATTGGAAGGTGTACCTCAGAAGTACATAAACCTTGTGAAGGCTCTTTACTCGGTCATTACCAGTCGAGTGAGAGCTTATGGAGAACTTTCATCTGATCTTGCAATCTCAGGTTCTGTCCGACAAGGTTATCCACTTTCTCCATATTTGTTTAATTTCATTGTGAACCTATTGATGGAAATGACACTCGTCGACTGAATTTTCAGGAATTGATCTCCTACCAGGATGTCCACTTATCGACTTAGATACGCAGATGACATAGTCTTGTTTGGTGAAGATGCTGATAAAATGCTGAGTCTTTTGGTAGCACTGAGTAACAATGCAAAGATGTTTTGGATGCTCTTCTTCCCTTGCAAATGTAAATTGTTGCTTCAGGACTGGCCTGCGTCAACATATGAACTAAGGATAAGGAGTGAAGTAGTCGAGCACATAAAGGACACTCGTAAGTTACTAGTATTTGACCACAGATGTCTTAGAAATATTGCTCATATCTGCTGTGGTCACCGGGTAAGTAATAGTAAGGTTAGACATAGGGTTTCAGGGAATGATGGTAAATCAGTTGATGATGTTGTAAATCTTCATCGACTGAGATGGTTGGGTCACGTATTACGCATGCCCAACCACCGACTGCTACTGTGTGCAATGCTGACTAGTTATGGAGATGGCTAGAAGAAAATTAGGGGCGACCAAACCAAAATGTGGCATCAGTGCTTGAAGTCACTAACTTCTTGTCCGAGCCATGTTAGTAGATGCAGACTAGTTGGTTGGAGTCCGTGCGACTATCATAGTCAATGGTTGGAGACCGTGGGTGACATGGCTCAGAATCGATCACAATGGCGTAGGTGCATGCGCTCTTTGTTTTCCCCTAAACCGTGAGATTAAAACTGTTTCATACCTTTCTTTCTACGAACCAATTTTTTATTCTGTACTATATCCTTATACTTAATCTTTCTTTTATATATTACTAACATTGAAGTAACTGCTTCTATGAATTTGGTGTTCATCTGATTATGCTAATGAGGTGTGGCAACTTGTGCCGATGCATGTATGTGCCTGGTCCTACGTTGTAGGTGACTAACTATAAAAGGAACTAAACCGACGGTGTTGTGTTGACATGAGTTCAGCATAGCGCACATACGATAGATGTCTCATAACCTATAGAAAATAGACGTTATCAAATACTAAACTCACACTCCACAGGTAGAACAGTGATGTGAACGATCGGGTTTTATTAGGGCACATACGTTGCACACACGAATCTTCCCATCGGAACCGGAAAGATAAACTGGTAGGTTTCGTTCTGTTACTATGGCTTCTAATATTGCATTTTGTTCAGATTCCTTCCCGACAGCAGCATTCAATGACTCCCATTCACTACTTGTTAGGTGGAACTATAGTAAGCAAACAAAACAAGTGGACAGAAATTTAACGAAAAACGGAGTTTCTAACCACCACATAAAAGAACAGACAGGACGACACCAAAGAAACTTATCTAATGAAATTCTGTTAAGGTTAATGTGTGTAAGCTTTATCTAGAAATATAAGATGACACTCACGAATCAAATTCCCAGTCGAGCTGTCCACTACCTATGAATTCCTTAAACAAACACTACACATTACTATTATCAAGCAACTTTCGTATTTCATAACTAAAAATATAAGCAATTGGATAGAAATGAGAGAAAACTGTCACTAAGCAACCAAACTGACGAGTCGTAGTCCAGTACTATAGGTATTTGACGTTAAGAGAATATGTCGTGAGTTTTAATACGTCCTACCCAACTAGGTGTCGAGTCTTGCAGTATTGATGGAGTATGAGTGGGTTGAGAGAAAATGGTCAAGCCAAAACAATCCCAATCCATAAAATCCCTAACAACTGGATGAGCCGTGTTGGCAGATATAGACTATTTGACTAAGGTTTTAGCAATGATCGTGGGAAAGTTAAACTTGGAGAAATTGCTTTAATGCATGAGATATTTGTAAAGGACTTTAAAAATACTGCTGACTTCACTGGGCAATTGGCATGGAAGAAAGCCGCAAATGACTGGCTTCTTTTAGTCCTTCATGACTCCCTGGCTGGGGTCCAAGAGATGGTGCAATACAGTGGCTACAGACGTTATCAGAAATGGCCCAGAATAGAAGCCAGAGGCGATCCTGCTGTAACCTCCTCTTACTTTCTTCATAAAGTGATCATCTTACCTCTTTTCTCTTTTCATTTTCATTGTTTTGTGTGGTGCATGTATATCTGGTGCCCGTTGTACCAATATTTATGTTTAAATAAATAAATAAAATCTGGGCAATTAAACTACAACCGTGTTTCGTAACAAAGAGTCAGGGTGAAAACTTATTAACACACTCAGATAACTGGCAGAAATTCAGATTCCAAAATTAAAGTCCTTTTTCTCAGTTTTTGATTACCAAATATAAGTAAAATATTTACTGAAAACCTTAATACGAAATGCATTCAGTCTAATCAGCTGACTGACACTATTAAAGCAAGATTTACAGTCAAAATAAGACATAGAGTTAGGGTGTTAAAAATGACTAATAAATTAGTAAAATCTACCAAAGCAATCCTAATCCGGCAAACAATATAATTTGTGCGTCTACAATGATGGGAACACATGTAGCCCTACCGAATTACCAACGCATAAATCGGCAGTTTACAGATATAAAGTACATTAAATCAAACCTTGGTTGGAAAGGCACAAAAGGGGTGTGATAGACACTGACCTGTTTCGGAGGCTGAATAGGAGGCACTAGGATAGCCTTTAAGTATGACCAGCAAAACAATATCAGGAACAAGTGAAAAAATATCAGAAAAAACACTAAAAGTAGAACTCAGCGTATTAAATTACCTTTTTCTACCACGGAAGTAACCTGTACTAAATTAAAGTAGTGAAATATAGCTTAGGCGAGTTACCTATACAAAGTGAATACACATACGCATAATACGACCACCCAGCAACTAAAAGTATAAACACCACAGGGACCCA
This sequence comes from Schistosoma mansoni, assembly GCF_000237925.1. Lineage (NCBI taxonomy): Eukaryota > Metazoa > Platyhelminthes > Trematoda > Strigeidida > Schistosomatidae > Schistosoma > Schistosoma mansoni. Next base: position 19,380,352 of record NC_031498.1, on the reverse strand, counting down.
TCCGAAAATCTTTTGGCATTTGTTAATAGCGCCTTTATTGTTACAACATGCCATCTCTAGACCGATAGATAACTAGAAAACCCAATCCCTTGCATTGGCACTCAAGGTCATATATTTCAAATAGCACTCGAAAACAAGTGACCTATTGAGTTCATAAAATCAGTATCAAATCTCAAAATTTTCTTTTAGAAAAGTCAGAAACCTTTCCGTCGCTTGAAGTCTGTTACTGAGTAGTAGGAGAGAAATCCTAGTTACCGAGAGGCACAATTCCTCTTATGCCTCATTTGAAGATCTAGATTTGTATCGTAAGAACAGAAGGCCTAGGGCCTACGTTAATCCTTTTCTAGTAAGCTTCAATGAGTAACTAGTCTTTTCTTGAATTAGTAAGTTGAAGGTACGGACACCATTGCTTCGAGTTCACATTCCAAGAATTAGTTACTCGGTGTAAAATCTGTATGTCACGGGTATTTTTTTCGTTCTCGATTCTCCTATTCGCCTGCTATGTCCTCTGAGTCGTCCCACTCTGGTAGAAAGAAAAAGAGGAGATATATTAGGTTCAAAATCACTTATTAGTACTCTGTTAACCAGAATCAGATTACCTCTTAATTCGCGGTATGACAGAGTGAGGACGTTGACCTTTTCAAGCCGCTCTTTGTATGGTAAATCCCAGAGTTCATAAATTGCACGGATGGCTGCCCACTGTATGTTTTCCAGGATATCTGAGTCACCTTTCAAACAGGGGCTTGCAGCCTTAACTTAGTTTCCAAGTTCTAATCTCATTAGGGTTGTGTATACTGTAGTGAATAAAGTAGTATCTAACTTGGTAAATGTCCATCTTGAAGCCAATAGAGTTCCATACGACGATTTGACTGGTTAGTTATAGACATAACTAACGTGTTGTCCGCTTTTTAACGAGTTGTCTTTCGTAAAATGTCATTTTGGTCTTTTTGACTATCTTTTCCAGTATTTTAACCATGAAACTTGTGAGGATGACAGTACTGTAGCTTGATGGAAGTTGTCTTGATCCTGTTTTATGTATTGGAGTGACAATTGCATCCTTCCAGTACGTAGGCAACTCGCCTCGGTCAAGTGACATATTTAATTTCACTGTCAATGAGACATCAATATATTGTGCAATTAGTCTCAAAACTTTATAGTGCAGTCCATCCAGTTCTGCTGATTTTTCTGTATCAAACGTGATAACAGCCTTAAATACATCGTGTCAAACAATGTTCACAGTGAGCAGACGTCTTATAGACTTTGTATTTGGGTCTAGGTTTTCGTCTAGAAGAGACTCCTGAGTGAAAAAGTTTCCCATAGCCCCTGCTTTCTCCTGATCATCCTCCATCTTTTAAGATCCACTCCCGTAATTAGGTCGGAAAGCCAATGCTGTTTCTTTGTCCTGTAATTTGTGTGCGATAACAGTCACTTAGATCTCTCGACTACAGGTTGGACCAATTGCTTTTCATATTTTCGCTGAGCTTCCTGAATTGTAATTATATACTTATTTCTTACCGACCTGCAGCGTTCCATCGTACATGCCGTGCCAAGGCTTATGATGACGTTCCAACATTTCTTCTATCATCTTAATAAACGTCGAATATCCAGATCTATCCACGGATGACCGTGCTGCTCCTTCTTTGGGACTATTCAGGGTATAAATGGTTGGATAACTTGATTGTACAACTGATGGAAATGGGCCCATGCCTCTTCTGATGACGCCTTTGAGTCGACCATCCAGTTTTCAGCCGAGGTTGCAGAGTTGACCGCCTTTATGTCCGCCTTCTTTACGTTAGGATGGGCCAGCGCAACTGTTTTACAGGCCATCTCAGTCATGAACTTGAATAAGATGACCTAAAAGTGGGAGGAGACTTATTCGACTAACTTATGTGTGAAGATTAGGTTCAAGAGAGATGAGGATTTTCGCAGGTCAAATCTAGTTGGATTGTAGTTGTATTGATCCCTAACCACATGGTCTTCGAGACTGAACATATAAACACTTAGAAGATTCACTTTCAACATGCAACACTAAGAGAAGGTCAACAATCATGAACACGAGGATAATTAAATTAATCGGAAGGCATGGCTCAGTCTTGTAGGCGTGGTCATCCTTGTGTAACATATCTCTTATTCATATCAAATATATTGGCATATCTCCAACCTGAACGTGTTCTTTAGAAACGTTTAACATTGTATTACTGTTTGTTATGATACGACGAATCAGAATAGACAATGATTTGACTTCAGGGTAAGATTTTATAGATTGAGTTTTCACATCATGACAAACCTACAATTTCAGGATTAGGTCTATTCTAATAGAAGGACTAATAACGAACTAGACAATAGTTCTACATGGTCTCTAATGTGTTGGGACAAAAATGGGACGATCGTGGTTAATAACGACTCGCAATCAAGTGATGTTGTTGATGACCTTACTTCAAGGCCTTTCCAATTTAAAGACGGTGCATTGAAGTTGCTTACCATAGGGCTTTTCCCCTATTACACCGGAATTTAAGTTGACTTAGGAGGAAGTCATCGAATACAGACTCTGGAAAGCGGTATACTACAACTATTTCCATGTCTTGTTTACTAGACTTCAGCCGGAGACGCGCCAGTTTACATTTTCTTGAGTTCTATGCCACTATCTCTACAGTTAGCATAGTTAGAGTGCTTTTCATGTACAGGATAAAACCACCACCCCTAAGGTTTATTCTGTCAGCCCTACTATACAAGAACTCAAGCAATGTGATTTCACTGTCATACAATGCTGGCGTGAACCATGTTTCTGAGATGGCGATGAAATCAGGGTTCCCCGTGTCCACCAATGTTTTGATCTCCGCTGTTTCATTGGACGAACTGTGAGCATTGGCAAAGCATAACTTTAACTCTGTGGGAACTTCTCCTTACCACCCAGAGTGATTTGGAGATCATTTTACTCCGAACTTTTACGACTTAAAAACTCTTAAGTACGAGATTTCGTCAGCATTCCGGTGGCGCTCATTTACTCCTACCTCTGCCGATCGTCTTTTAATACGATGAACCAGGCTGAGAGCATCACGGACGGATATTCCGGATCCTATTAGTTGGTGTGAGTTTCTGAGTATTATATTGCTTTCTTCAGCTGAAGAAAAGATAACAATTTAAAGGCAGCTCTTCTGAGTACCGTGAGAATCCAATTTCTCTCGTATTCTTTGCAGCTTGTAGATCTCAAACTCCTGCTACTGTTTCTGGGGGCAGCTTGCTTATTGTAGTTTTAATGTGGCTGGGGTCTTGTTTAAATCTAGCCGTCTGTTCCTGTTCGGAAGATTCTCTTAGCTTATGAAAGATAACGCACCTGTCACACAGGTCCATTTTAACAAGCTGTAAACTTGTCTCCTGAAATCTCATTCCTGCAGTCCGACTTTACGCCGGATGAGAAGGTCCCACTCTGATTCCTTTCTTTTCTGAGAGAAACAGTGAGCCAAACGTCAGTCTCGATTTGTCTCTTGATCACATCATTCACACCTCCCAAGCTTTACTCCACCATAGTCTGTTTTGCGTTGACATATGAATCTGGAGCTGAAATCGTAGATTCACGTGTCTCAGTACTGCCCATAACTTGTTTCTTTTTAACTTACTTTTTTTACCCTTAAATCACGCCTACATCTTTGTGTTTGTTGTCCGTTGGGGTCCACCTTCATGGTCTCATTTAAATCTAGAGCTTGACTCAGGATAGCTCCACCTGCTTACCTGGGGACTGAAAGCTGCTCACCAGCTGCTGTCTGTTCATCTGAAGACTGCTTTATAATTATGTTCATCAGCCCAATATCTTCGAGAACTAGCAGAGATTTGTGTTACATTGTGCTCTGAGTAACCAACGCTACAGCGGCACGTAGCACCTTTAATTTGCAGCCGGCGTGAGTCCAGTACACACGTTATGATACCACGTGTTGCAGTTGTCACATTGCATTCCATTGTCGACCGATAAAGGGATGCTGGTCTACCACGATGATGTTATACCTGCGCCACTAAAGGTGTTGAGTGAGAGAACAGCCAAAAAACTAATCTCTAGAATAAGTGCTGTTTGAGGCCTCAAGGTGATCGACACTGAACACAAAACGCTAAGGATATATTTGCTGTGACTGAAACGAAAAAACCGAAGTTGGAAGTAAGATAGTTATTCATGTAATTTTAAAAGAACTGCAACAATTTAGCGCGTCCAATGATTTTTCAACTTCATAGTATTCATGTTTTAAAAATCAATCTAAACTAGTTCTTCAAATATCCTGGGCTAATACATAATTCATCATCAAATAGCCTAATTGGGACGACATCAGTCTTTATTCTTCTTCACTTCAAACGACGTGAATCAGCCTCTACCTATGCAAGACATGTTGAAGCTAGTTTTCCATGGTTAGGCTAATTAGCCATCCCTGACATTCCTACTTCATAATAATTATAAACTCGCCGTGGCTATTGATTGCCGTTTTTCCATGAATTATTTGCTCCTTGGTGCCAGCAAGCAATGTATGAAAACATTTCGAATAAGAACGTTGCTAATTGATAGGCGACTAAAACACGGCTTTTGTGTAGGTCACATATCAAAGCACTATTCGACAGTAAATAACCACTGAATAACTTTGTGCTCTTTGTAAAGGTTATTCGTAGGTAGTCGTAAAAACTTCTTACTAATTGTATACTTATTATCAGAGCAAGTAGAATTACTTTCTTCTGGCTAGGTATTATATGGTTTTCACCGGAGTCCAGATCGACCACATCTCCATCAGTGAAATTCTCATAAGGTCCATCAAAGACGTACGAACAAAGAGAATAGCTGACGTAGCTTCAGATCACCACATGATGGTGATCAGGAGGGAAACAAAGTTACAGAAGAACTGTATGAGTGGACAAACGCCATTTCAAAAGTTCAGTACAACCTTCTTCGAGATACTGAAAGACTTAACGAATTTAAAATAGCTCTCAGAAACACGTTCTAAACCTTATAGGGACTATTTCAACCACTATGGAGAACAACCGTAAAGGGATAAGAAAAGCATTCACTTTAATATGAGAGGACATGCTGGACCGTAAGAAGCACTATCACGAAGAATTGACCACTGCTGATGCCCTGGACAAGAAAGGAAGAACAATAAGACGGGGATTAACAAGTCTAAAAGAACAGAAAAAGCCAAGGCATAGACAGAATACACTGAGGCAGACAAGAGTGTGAAGATAAGCATTGCAACCGAAAAGAGCTCTATGTGAAACACTTGTTGTTTCTAATATCACAACAGGACAGGTTAATGTAGACAGTGATGAGAATTACAGGTAAGATCGAATAGATCAGACAGTCACATAATGACAAGCCATCAATTCCGGGATGAGGTCAATTATTATAGTAGTAAAAATAAACTAGACGATAATTCTATACACCTAGCAGTGCCAGCGGAAGAAACTGAAACAGGAGAAATATGAAACGACTATATGACACAACGAAGGAACTGGCAGGGAAATATGGTAAACCAGGAAGACCAGTCAAGGATAGATAAGGTAAGCCAATCACTGAAATTCAAGAACAGAGGGACAGATGGGTAGAACACATTGAGGAACTCTTCAATAGACCAGCTCCATTGAATCTACCGGACATCGAAGCAGCACACACAGACCTTCCTAGAGATGTCACTACTCCACCAACGATCAAAGAAATCAGGATGACTATCAGACAAATCAAGAGGGAAAAAGCAGCAGGACCTGACAACACACCAGCTGAAGCACTGAAGTCAGACATAAAAATAACCTCAAGTACGCTTCACATTCAGTTCAGGAAGATTTGGGAGAAAGAACAAGTGCCAACGGCACACTGGAAAGAATAATACCTCATCGAGATACCAAAGAAGGGAGATCTGATAAATGTGAGAACTACAGAGGCATCACACTAATGACAGAACTGGGAAAAGTTTTCAACAGTGTTGCTGAACCGGATGAAAGACACAGTAGACGCCCAACCTCGAGATCAACAAGGCGGATCCCGTAGTGATCGGTCGTGCACAGACCACATCACAACACCACGGATCATTGTTGAACAATCAGTTAAATGGAACTCGTCACTATGCACCAACTTCCTTAACTATGCGAAAGCATTTGACAATGTGGATAGGAGGATATTGTGGAACCTTATTCGACACTATGGAGTGAGTAGCTGAGGAAATCATCAATTAATTAACGCTTGCGTTTAAAAAATGGTCAAAATATATTTTTATTTAACGGACAAAGATAATAGTGGTACAGCACCAGTGGCGGAATCAGACGTCTTCCTATCTGAAGTGAATTTATATCGACACTGGCAAAGCAATACCTAGCGAATGTATAAGAATGAAGCAAATCAAGAATTACATTCGGTTTGTCTGATCTGCATCTAACTGAAGTGTATCCTGACTGTCACATGTCTTCAATGTTTATAGATCACTATAATGATGGAATATAAATGACTGGTTAATAAATAGATAAGCACCAAAGCTAAAGCATATTATTGGGATTCATACATAAGCCATTCAAAATAGTTACATGTCTGAGCATAAGTTAACCGATAGCATTGGATTAATGCATTTTACAGTTACATGCTCGGCTTCTGAAATTAGTATGGTTGTGTGAACTGAATATATTTATACTATTTACCGTAGAGATCTGTTATTCACCATTTGTATTCTATGTCAGTCGGTGTTGGGAAAAAGGACCTTTCATATGAAATAATATATCACATTCATTCTAGAAATTATACAGAGCTGGTATCTCCCTTCAAATCCCCAAATAGTACTCTTGATATGCGTAAAGACTTTGAATAAAACTTACCAAAAAGACTTGAACCAGACTGCCAAATAAAACATTGGATTTATTTCACGATCGATCGCTCACATCTTTACAAAAATAATTTCATCTCTAACTCCCTAGACTCATAATTTCATTAAGATATCATCGTTGCTTTGCTGGGACAAGACGACAAGTTTTTGCCTTACCACTCCCTTTCTGATATTATTTGTCAACTCTCTTACTTAGGACACACTTCGTTTGCCCCAAAGACTAAGATGTGAAAAATGTTCTCCTTATACACACTCGAATGATCGTTTATACAATATACAGTGATGATTTGCCTAGAATTCTTCTTCATATAGACACAATGCTCTTTAGTCTAAGTGTATTTCTAGACGACAAACGCTGATCCATTCTTTCGACTTCAACCTAAAATCCTTAAACGATTTACATATCCGGTCGAAACATTTTTAGTAGTATATGAAGATTATTGGAACTATTAAGTGAAATTCAGTGTGTGATAAGACTCCAGAGCTTTCTTCCTCAACAACTACACGCGAACAAGTTGTTCTTGAACTATGATAACCTTGATGTGATTGCTACTAACCCTCATTTTTCGGGGATCATGCGTAGGATGATGCTCATTGGTTATCGGAGGAGAGTATAATCCTCAACTGTGGCCCACAATCACAGCAATTTTAGATTTATCAGGTGCTTATCTGGCGTATCTTTCAAATATAGGAACACCTTCGATTATATTAGTGTGAGTTACTTTTAGCCTTATTTCGGGATGATGAGGCTTTACGTTGTCTAAATTACAAAATCCGGCGACCAATTACTCATAGTTTACTGCTGCGACTTCTAAACAAAAATGAGATGACTGGGACTAGTTCTCCCATCATGTTACATTATATCACTCTAAGTAGGAAGCGGCTTTTTTTATGTCGATTGGAAATTTATAGCTTTCTAAGATATATATTTCAGTATTGCTTAATCACGTTTGCAACAGTGAATACAAAGGGAAACCATTTGTTAAACCCCAGACCCAGTGCTAAAGCCCTTGGTCCAAAAGCGCCAATCTTTACTCTATTGGCTGCATGGAGAGTAACTGTGTTTGTAGTCCTAGTTCAGTCAATAATACCAAGCTCTGCGTTTGTATCCGCAAGGACACTCATCCCCAAACTTTTGTCTCTATAGTAAAACGAGTGACGGCCTAGACACCTCTCCTTAGTCCTCACCACTAACAGAGGGGTTTATTTCCCGTATGTTTCACAGCCTATTCATATCAAGTGCGTGGTTGATGACACTTGTCGGATTCGGCACTCAACTTCCAGCGTCACCATAAAAATTATCATGCTGTCAGAACATTAGTGAACTGCACTATCTTTTACCACCTGTTTACATTTGAGTGGCAGTCTCTGAAGGCTTCTAAAACAAGCAATAGGTTCTGCTGTGGTTAAGTCTATCGATTAATCTAAGTTTTGTGTAATGTGCTTTTTGAGAACCGGCCGAAAGACCTCTCTTCATAATCCTGTCCACAAAGTGTTGAGTGAGCTGAGCAGCTGTTCATGTTTTATGCATATACACTGAGTTGAAAGTAGTTTGGTAGAGTTCGTACAGTGCCATGCAGTGCCTGCGAGAAACAGTAACTAAAACCGTCTGAATAAATTTAGTAGGATTTCGTCACGCAACTCTTTATTTTCAGCGTGAACTACGATGCCATTCTGACACGGTTCAACATCATCAAGACCTGTAATAATCTAATTTATAACATTCTGCAATCGTTCAGGCGGAACATTTAATCTGGACGATGTGAATTCTCATCCGAACAGTTCGAATGCTTTATTAATAGTAGTTGGCTCACCAGAAATTACATCCACTGGAATTTTAAATAATCATCTTTCAGGACTATTTTATAAAATACCTTGACCGTCGCTATTTATATAGCATGTCTTTAGTTTTTTCAATGGTACAACTCTGTTGAAATGGCCGAGTATTTAATGTCAAGTAATAGTAACACAATTTCCAGGTATTTTTTCATCTGTCAGAATAGGAGTGAACGAACTGGATGACTTAACTGAGGTCATTGTTTTTTCCTTACCAGTTTATCTAACTCATACTTCATAGTGTTTCTTAAACCATACGGACTTCGGCGATGCTCAACGAAAACGGGCTGCTCTTTCACTTCTAAATATACGGGTTGAATTTTCATGCTTATCACAGCATACGAACTTTCATTTGTACTCCTACTACTTGCCTCCTCATTGTCCTCATATAGGACATTCTCATCTGCGTTCGAATAAAATAATCCCGTTTCAACGTAATTTCCATTCCTCTTCACCTATTTCCCACGTTACACTTACAAAAGAAGAGGATCCGATACACAGGAAAATACCACATTTGTCACATCTGTCTAACGGTAGCAGCAGAGACAGTATCATCTGTTGCATCCCATGATAACCAAAATGTGTCGTGATCGATTTACTTACTTGTTTTACTGCTTACTCACCTAACGAAACGCTTGCTTACTCAACCACCCACCATCAGTAGATCGGAAAGTACTTTAAACCTAAGTACAGATGGGCCACTCACTAACTAGGAAAGGAAGACTGACACAAATGCCTTTTTCTTTGTTCAAAGGAATATTAACTGCACTACTTGTAGGTTTTAAATAGACATTAGTACAATGGTACGAAAAGATTCTCTCATAAATAATTGACTCTATGTTACCAATATCAACAACGAAAGGGTGATGCTTGCCTGTGTTTGCAATTAATTTTTGGATTAAATCCGAAACACCTCCGCAGATAGTTTTAGGCGACCACGAACCTATCCTTCCCTCCAAATAAGCTGGTCTTAATCCATAATCACTCGGTGTTTTGGTAGTAAATGTCTTTGAGCTTTTATGGACTTTTTGTATACGTCCAACCTTCCGACATTTACAGCAACGTACATTGAAATAGCTACATGAATTATAAAGATGCAGTTTGCTACATAGAGGTCAGGATGAGGCACCGAAACACAGATTAAAAGGCTTTCTAAATTATTTATTCTCCTGAATGAATTGGGACTATTCGTGTTATAAGAAATCTGAGATTTCTGTCGAATGTTAGATTTACTGATATTTGACATCATCCTGTCTCGTAACGGCATCTCGAGGATCACCAGTGATATCATAAGTAAAGTAAACGCATTATACTGTTTAACAATTGCAGAAAGGAGTTTTCATAAGCTTCTTTTCTAGTTTCGGATCATTTATACGAGCGATCAGGGGGTCTCGAGGTTGGGTGTGCAGTTGTTCACCGAAATTTTCCTTTAATGCTCGTTTGATGCTGTAGTATAAAACGTCTGGTGGTTTGGTTAGTCTCACGGAATAATTTTTTGAACTGTGCTCTTCAACGTATCTCGAGTTATGTTACGTGAAAACGATCGCTTTATGGTGATATGCAGGATTCTGTGACAAATTATTTTCTTCCCTGCCAATAACAGTTACAAAATGAAATGAAACACTATTTTCCCTGGAGTTATGTAACAGACACCAAGCATCAAAACACTTAGAAACTACCCACCACCCACAGTGACGCGTTGCCAGTATAAGGTCACCTAGCGTCCTACGATAAGACAAGGGGAAACGGTTTAGACGTTTCAAACGCTCACCATAAGGGAGTTTAGAAAGACCCTTCACTAATTTCGTCCCTACACGCTGGACACACTCAGGTGAGTTAGTATCCTTTTTTGGACATGGGCTAGCTGCTTGGATACAGTACTCTAATTGTGGTCTTACGTAGGTGGGATATAAAACTCAAAACATCTCCTCATCAAAGCATTTGAATGCTCCACGAAGTGACCATAACGGACGATAACCTTTGGAAGCAGCTGCGTTGTAGTGCGTAAATGTTTTCAAGCCGTGACTTATTATTTCTCCTAAGTCTTTAGGTTCTTAAACTCGTGGAAGAGATGTACTATCAATAATATTATGGTAACTATTACCGTGACCGTTATGCATGAGCACGCTCTTCCTGGAATTGACTTCCAAGCCCCAATCATGAGCCTATCTAACTAAGTCGTCTAAGTCAGCTTGGAGATAAAAACCATCAGCCTCACTTCTTATTGTTCTCTAGATTTTGACATCATCCACAAACAATGATGTCGACATCTTAAGCAATAGCGGTAGTTCATTAACATACAGAAGGAAAAGTAGAGGTCCTAAGATGGTGCCTTGGGGTAGACCACTTTTGACCGGTTTCCATTCGGATAGCGTTTCATTGATCCTTACTCTCTGTCTGCAGTCACATATGAAGTTTCCTATCCATTCCTGTGTAGCACCTGCTATTCCAAAGCTCGAGAGCTTCTGGATAAGATCTAAGTGTGAGTACTTGTCAAACGCTTCGCTAAAATCTATGAATATCACGTCGACAGACAGGCCGTTGTCTAGGGCTACTGTTCAATCCTCTCTCGCAATAAGTAAGTTAGTTACGAAACCCATGTTGCTCGGGAGTTAACAGATTGTACGAATCTGTGGTGGTCAGGCTGACAGGCCGGTAGTTAGATACGATCTGCCACTGACCATCCTTAAATATAGGACTGACTATAGCGTCTTTCCAGTCTCTAGGTAGTTGAGGTCTGAGAAACCCTCCACCGCAGTTAGGAAAAGAGGTTCTCACTCTTCCCCGTAGGAGAAGAATGTGGGGGAGATTTAGACTACTGCTCACTGTAGAGACCAAATCTCAATATCGGGAAATTTGAATCGGATGTTCCATCATGGTTCCCATCTTCTAAAGCATAGAATTTACGAGAACACTAAAATGTTCACAAGCCGAGAACAAATTACGTATCAGTTGACGGTCGACTTTCTCATAGAATCATCAACTAATGGAACTCGTAACATTAACATACTGTTGAAGCTCTATAGATCGACTCTGAAGGTTGGATCTACTGAAATATTGTCATCTCCAAGACATACATAGCCCACTCGGACTCATATCCTTTTCAAACTGAGATCAAAATGGCAACAGCTACAATGACTTCGTAAAAACAGCAAAACACAATCAATAAGTGAGACGCTTAGTCCGCAATACCCTATAGAGATAAATGAACTACGAAATCCAGTCATCGCAAAGCATTGGGATTGAACATATACTCACAGATGCTTGACCTTAGTGCATCACTCAAAATATTTGATAGCTAAGTGGGACGATTCTGGTTGGTCACTTTTGGGATAGCCCAAGGACGAGACTCATAACCTGAAAAGTCGGTAAGTCTAAGCGTAGCTGTTGGCGTGGTGATATTTCTTTATTATTTATACCTTTATTTCACTTTAGGGTCATATCCATTCTAAGAAAACTCAGAAAGTCTTTCCTTCACTAACGAAGATATTTTAAAGTTTATGGAATCCATATCACCAAATACTTGGTGTTATGGGCATAAATTAAGTTCTAAAACATATGGATACAGTGGATGATTACAATTTATGAGCATTTCTGGATGTTTTCAGACATGCTAACGTTATAACTAAGTTTTGCGAAATAAGGGAAAAGGCACCATCCAGTTTGATCGTAGAATTTTGACATATTAAGAAAAATTTAGGACGGAAAAAGGGGAGTATATAATATAAATGGTCTGTATTTAGATCAAAAATCCAATGAACTAGTACACAACTTTATCCTAGTCGGCCACAAAGATGAATTAAAAGGCTTCTGTATGCAGTGTACACACGAAAACCAATATTCTAATTGTTGCATCACCATTAATGCCAGGGAGGAATTTAAATCGCGAAACCCGTCAAATTGATTCTTATTTAGTTTGCTGAGATCCACTAAGCTATGGGAAAGTTAGGAAAACTAAGAATTTTCTCTATGGTAACTACAATGTCGTTCATGGCCTGTCATCTCACCTAACATGTATTTCTAGTAAAACTGAGTGGAAATAGCGCTAGTTGTAACATGAAAATCTTTCCGACACTTCTTGATTGGCCGTGGAAGGCATGTATGTTAATATGGAGAATTAGTTAAGTAAGGGATTTAAAAGTCCTAATTTCATTGAATGAGACTAATTTATGGACGACCTTTGGGCGACGCTAGACTGATCTTAAGAGTGTTCATCTAATAACTAGGACCAAATAAGGTTTATAAACCTGTGTGAGAAATTCGAATTATGATTTACAGTTGATGGTTAAGGTTAGCAATTACATTTAGGGTTTTCATCACTAACTGACATCAGCTATAATGTTAAAACTCTGTTTAGCTAAATGGATGAGTGAATTTTGCTCCAAAATCAAAAACCTGTTATTTTATGTCATTGGCTCGTCCATAAATTATAGTCTCTCCTTTTTTTCTTTTAAGATGACGATATATAATGTCTTGAGGAATCCCCACGGGAATTACTGTGATAGTTGAAGGTATTTTAATTATTGTACGAACTAGGAATCCCAGTAATAACGCAATTTAAACAAAAAAACTAGATGACCACCAATAAACGTATTGTATTTGGAATTCGAAGTCAGGCTGATATCAAATACGAAAGAATCGTTAGTTCATACAAATACCACATCTTAAATGAAAATCTGAATTTCTGCAATCAATTGTACCTCTTCTCCTTAGGTTCATCATGTGTCTGTCCGACCGGGTATTGGGTGTAGACTTTATGATCTAGAATATACTCATCAGTACTAGGATTAACAACTGAAATTGGAACGGACTCACCTGGGTCCTAGAATTGTATACAATCACCATGTCGGTTGTGTACTGAAACCACTGATATCTAGGATTTGAACCATAGATTTTCCAACACTATCCTGCCCCACGAAATAATGTTGGATTTTCATATCCCCAAGTTATAAATAATGTGGCTTCATTTAAAACATATTTCTGACATTGACTAATGTAGTCATTAGAAGTGATTTCATGATAAGGATGAACAACAGTTGATATGAAATCATCTTAATTGTAATCAAAATTGAGCTCATTTAGGACTCGTACTTCTCATCGAACAAGTTTCCCACAAGAAACAAATGCATTATGAGGACAAATAACATTTTATATGATATCAGGATTTGATTTTTTCCCCCGAGTGTGCAAGCTTACGTAAATTTCGAGTGAAATTTACATAAAGAATTGGATTTAAGTTCAGATATACCTATCTTTTGACCATTTCGTCAATTCATATCCATGTATCTAGACAGGTATTTCTACATAGTTTCAATCACTAAAAGACAGAAACATTTCGGGGGAAAGTCGTATGAATGTGTGAGTTTACGAAGTGAGCTTCAGACTGCTACGTTTTTTCCATTTCAGAAAGAACTTCAGTGACGTACATTTTATAATACGACAACACGTAAACTGCAAACTACTTAGTGAATACCACTATTATAATTAACTGTTAAATGATATTATGGACGTGCAATTGTGGGATGGTTCATTGGATGATGAGGTAATACATTGTTTTTATCATCTGAAGATTGTAAAATATAGAAAGATGGTGCAAACCCTTCGGGAACTATAGTTGAAGAAGATTTTAATCGAGACATTCCAAATGTGAATTCAAATATAAATGTACGTGATGGTATGGAGTACAAGCGAAAGCGATCCGTTATAAAAGAGAGGCGTTTTGTAATAAATGGTTAGTATATTTGTTATTTACATTTATATGTACATTTTTATGTAATAAGTTTGGGGCAACATATGTTACAAATGCACTTCACACAAAAAGTTACCACTTGCAGTTTTTAATGGAATACTAACTGGGTTCATGTAACTTAGCGGTTTCCACAGAATGTAATTTTAATTCTTGGTCTCATTATTTCTCCAGTAAAATAAAACTTGGTATTCCGGTCTCGTAATCGACAATGATTTCAATGTGTTTTGCATGTTCAGGTTGACCATAATTTCATTCAACTAGTGTTGTAAAGGATATGCGAACAATTTAGCTTGTTGTTCCACATACACACATCCTGAAACAATTCCTAACCTAGTTCCTCTCTTCTAACGATCGAAATAGAAAACTGGTACAAGTCACTCAGCCATTAGTGAGATTGAAAAGTCTAAAGCAAGGAAGAGTAACGGGCCCTAATGGGTGGTTGTGGTTCACTCTTAGTGGCTAAGTTAACTGAAATAATGGTTAGGGTTCGGAAGCTGGACATAGTCCCATCTCATTGGTCTCGACCCCTATTCGTTCCAGTTAATAAGAAATGATATATATCCGCTTGTGATAACCACGGAGGAATCCGTTTAATTAGCGTAGCATTTAAAATACTAACCCCAAGGATCACTTTGTCGATATAAAACATGGTCTATGAAAGTAAAAGACATACATAGGCTGCAGGGTTTTGATCATAGATGTATTCGAAACATTGCTCCTGTATCGTAGGACGATCTAGTGAGCAACATTGAGGTTAGACATAGTGTGGTAAACAAAGGTGGCAAATCGGTTGAAGTTATAAATCCTAATCTGGTTAGGTAGTTAGGGTATCTGTTATGTATGACTAACTACCGCTTACCTCGACGAACAATACTAACTGGTGTAGAAGTATGTTGGAAGAAAGTGTGAAGCGGCGAAGCCAGAAAGCGATATCAGTTTATGAAGTCAATGACTTTCATGCAATTAGTTCCCTTTATGAATTTAAATAAACCCAGAAGAAATATTGATGCAGAATAATATGAATTCATTAGATTTCGTAGCTTCTCGTCAGCTACTTACAACCAAATATGTATTAGAATTTTAGCATTAAGGTAATAAATAGTGTAGAACGATTGACATAGGTGAATGTAAAGGATTGGAATGACAAAAGATTATCAATGATAACTATATATATATATATATATATATATATATATATATATATAAGCGGCTGACGAGAAACTACGAAATATAATGAATTCATATTATTGTGCATCAATATTTCTTCTGGCTTCATTTAAAGTCAGTGACTGTTGTTATGATATATGTTTGCGAATTCAGACTACCTGGTTGGGGTTCACATGGTTACCGCAACCAATGGTTTGAGGGTTTGGGTCACATGATTTGGAACCGTCCAGATGCACTCACTCCTCATCTTTCGATCTCGTATTCAAATATTCCTTCATAAACCTCTCTTCACTCTATCTTTCTGAACCATATTCTCAATGGTTAGTCTTTTTCATCGTCATTGACACCGCATTATTTTGATTTTATTTATTCATCTTGTCATTTCCATCCCGCCACGATAATATGGTATGGTAACTTGTGCCAACACACATCTATATCAGGTTCTGTCTTGACGGTGACTAACTCACCCCTATCTGGGTCGTAAGGAAAAACTTTTCAGTCGTTTGATATTGCAGATTACCTATTTAGTAGTGGTTATAATTTGCATCATGAAACTATTGTTACTACATTTTTATTTGTAATATATTTACATCTCTCTAATAAATGGATCTGAATTAATATAATCGTAATTATTCAGAATCACGGTTTGCAAACAACCATAATTAAACGGTTATGATATAGTAGTTAGAATATTGTTATGGCAGCTAAGTAACTACACGTTGTTTCCCATTTAAGGATGTAAACCACAGCTTTTTAGTGTGGGAGGTAATTCTGTTCAACCACGGATAAATGACTACTACAAAGGTCTTTTGTGTTCATAACTCACTGTTTCAGTATGTATGGATGAAAAATTGCATTTATTGTTACTTTCGTAAGATGGTTTATGCATACGATCATTTTTAAATTTATTATCTTTGCATAAGTTTTATTTATTATGAATAAGACATAATTGCTTGTGCCACTTTAAACATCCTTCATTTTCTTAACAGTTTCCATAGTACACAGTCTATATGTAAGGAGGATATTTAGAAATAAGTATACAGATTGAGATGTTATTAATTATCTACACCCCAGTAAGTTAGAATAAACATTATTGCACACCAACCCTAAAGTAATATTCCGAACTCGGAGATAGGGGAACGTATTTCAAACATTTTCTCATCTGAATACAAATAAATTCACGGAGTTTGAATAGATATCTGTTCCTTATTGAATGTAAAAGCGCTAATAACGATTTCGGAAAGATGGAGTTTGTCCCGGGTTTTGTGAAGAAAAGCAAAAATATCATGGAATCTGAATAAAATCCTTTATAATCATCAAACTAGGCAAAAAGGATACGCAGGAAATATTCCACATATTCATTTAATTTGGTGTGACATAAGTAATTATATTTAACAAGACTCGTTTAGACTTGTTTAGATATGTAGTGGTGGAATTTAAAGATTTGAGTGTCTGGAGACTAGATAAAGTATCCAGTCTAGTAAGACAAAATTCAAGAACTTAAGATAATCTACGTCATTATAATCAAAACATTTGGTAACCATCTGATTATAGTTTTCTTCGTAAATCGACATCAGCTAATGGATCACTGATTACTAGTTTACACCACTCATGTTTAAAAAAACAGGTTTCCTTTGCCGAAATTCTTATTCTGTTATGTACATCATCCACACATCAAAACAAATATTCTCGAGATTTTCTTGTTGCACAGCTTTACAATTTTCTTTATTCGATCTCAAAGTGGGTTATGCGCGTGTGTTTCCGAGATATTCTACAATAAGATATGTTCTACCTAATTCTTCCTGACCCTTTACTGAAATCGATGTGATGAAAATCACTTAAAATGTCATGAAGAATATCTAAGTCAGTGAGTTGATTCTGATTCTTGCATAAAATGTTGCTTTTTCTGAAAATGAAGTAGTACTTTTCTTTTTGAAAAATTTTCACTTCGTATCATTGACATTTGAATACACAGTTGGAACCTAAGTAACCTCATTTATATTAGTGTGTATAGATTAATTTTACAATAAGTTTTTTTCCTAAACAACAATAGATATGGTTGAAACAGTTGATTTTGGTCTCCTACCTGAGGGTTGGCTCCAACTACGTCATATTTCTGGACTTAATGTATATTTACACAGATCAAGCCGAGTGGTGACACTTTCAAGACCATATTCTATTGGACCGAGTAGTGTACGTCACCATCGGATTCCTGTATCGGCTATTCCATGTTTAGCTTATCGTAAAGCTAGTGGAAAAAATTTTTATCCGACTGAATCTCATAAGGTAAATTTTCAGCCTTTTTTTGATGTATTTTGGTGGGTGATCATTCTTTTTACCTTGGATTAAGAAATCGTACGAAATTAATCTTTTCCAATGACCTTTATCATGTAATGTTTTAATTTATTAAGATTCTTTCAACAATGATTCATAACTTTCCACACAACTGTCCATTCGAAACTGATAAGTTCATTTTTACTTCGTAATTTATGAGTTCCCCTTAGTTATGGCACTCACCATCAGACTGAGTATTTATTTTACTCCTCTCTTAGTTACACCCTCCTTCATCTTTGAGCAGAAAATTATTTTGTCGTTGTATCTGTACAGATATTTGTCCATAATATCAAGATTTTTATCGTTAGCTAAACAAATACGTTTGTAACTTTCATCATACTGTTTCCGGTGGTCTGTAGTCACATTAAAAATAAGTGAGTATATATGGTTGTATTTCCTGAATTCACATTCAGTATGTTGACTTTCATTTAAACTTGAAATCAAAGTTTCCACAGAGTCGTTTAAGGATTTTTTTACTTAAAGACAATCACTAGTTACCAGCCATATTATAACAATAATAATACGAAGCTGTAAGTTGCACCTGCGTAGGTACTTAAAATCAAGTCCATCGAAAGTATACAGCCCCGGTCTTGATTTAAACACTTAGCTTACTATGCTATACTTATTCTTACCATGTCTCTTAGACTCATTTTGATATTTTTACTGTGTTGCTACGAAGATTGTTGTCTATCCTTCTTTCTCAATCGTTCACTTATATCAACGTAGAACCTTGGACATGTCAGATAAAATTAAGAAGATGAATAAAAAAGAATTTTAAATGATTTTAGCAGAAATGACGGTGATAAAAATTAAACACTGAAAATAGAATTTTCAAAGATGGAATGAAAAAGTATTTGTAAAGCAACACGAGGACTTAAGATCTAGAAAAAGATAAAAAGCAAATTTATTTTTGCCATTGTGAACAATTTTGAGCCAAGTTGCTCTCAGTCTCCAACGACTGGTCGCTGTTATCAAATGAACCTCAATAAGGTAGTCTGAATCTACCAGTATGGCGCAGATCAACAATCTATGACTGGGACTGATGTCACCCTTTAGTTTGACCGCCAAATGTAAATATAATAAGTAATAATATTAAATTTAGTGTGGGATAAACAAACTCTTGGGTCTGTCCAAAAAATGCTCCACCGTCTACGAACGGACTAGTTCACAAAAATAGGAAGAAGACTATGAATGCATGTGGTAGTGTAATGGAATCAGAACAAGATGCTCATTTATGTACGAAGCAATTGTTGCTTCATACGAACACCACATTTACTACAGGTTAAATACAGGTATGGATTTTTATGGTTTACCGTACGTTTTCTACGAAGGTTTGTTGTATGTATAACGGACTCTGAATGGGTGATGGTTTTTTTATTATCTGGAATAGAGTCATTAGTTACAGAATTAAAATTAGGAATCGAAACGGACTTAGTTGGGCCTTTTAAACGTGTTTCATCAACAAAGCGGTTATGTGTACGAAGGTTATAATATTTTTTGTACGGAAACCGTAGACTTGGTAATGTCATTGAGTAAAATTCCACTGGATAGTTAGAAATCATTATCACAATAATACATAAACGTTTCAGACTGCAATTACCTCATATTTTGATGGAGAGCATTTGCTTTTTTTGGTAATTTTGCTGGAGTTTTTGTCTCAGAATGCTTGGCATTTCTGTGTCTACTTTTGTCTCCAGTTTGTTCAGTGTTATAGTAAAAAACGAAATTAACATTAGTTTTCTAATTTTCGACAAGATTTTCTTCTTGACCATTGAAACAAAGATGTTTGGCAGTAGGGTACGAATTTTTACTATCTATACTGTTCAGCCGAGTACTAACTGAGTATGTCGCAACACCCATATTAGTTTATTTGGTTAATTCCAGGTTAAATTACTTCCCAAATTAAACTTGTCATATCTACGATCAAATTAGTCAATTGCGAATAGTGAAAGTGAATTAATGATAGGATATTTATGTATGCGTGTAAATATGGTACTTTTGACTACACTATATATATATGTAGTAGTCATAACACCAAAAAGTATCATCATTAACTCTATTCAGTTTTACCTAGTAAGCCAAACAGTAATCTTATTTTTTTATTTTCGTTTTCATTTTTTTGTTGTCTTCTTCCAAATAATTAATTCATCAATTATGATATATATGAAGGTCCCTTCAAAATTCACTAGTCCAGTAAATGAATTAAATAATAAAACAGTATGTTGTCCTTTTGAAAAATCACCAACAAATATCCCATCTGAAGATATACAAACAATTCAAAAATTAGACCTATCTCATGAATCGTTAGAAGATGAAGTGTCAGTGATAAATAACAAACATGAGGATAAGCTACCAATTACTGATGATATTTCAGTATCATTCACTTCTAGTAGAAATAACTTGTTTTCATTACCTGAAGATAACAATAATCACGATTTTGTTGATGTAATGAAAAGTAAAAATTCTGATAAAGAAGAAGGTGAATTATCTTCTGGTGATGATGAAAGAGAGAATTCATTTGAAGATGATAGTCGAGCTAAAAAACCACATTTGAACAATGATAACGATGTTAGTGGTGGTGTTGGCGAAGATTCAATCAACTGTTCATCCAACGAAACATTATCTTTACGAGGTAAGAAATTTTTCATTATTTTTTGTTTATTAGAATTTTCCTAATTAAATATTTAAAAATACCCATAGATTTTAAGACTAACCAATTTGTGATTTCGAAAGGAAATCAAAGATTTAACACTCACCAAATACAAGTTGGTGTACTTGACTGCTGGCCGCACTCCAAAAATGAGAGCCGAAGATACTTCCCGGCTGTCCAAACTGAAATCGTTGGGGCAGGGTTTGAACCTACTATATAGTGGGTGTGTTAAACCCTTTGATCATTGAACCACCCCTTAACGAGTATTTATAAAATAATCAGGTGATTGCTCCTTATCATGAAATGAATAGTAAGAATGAGAAAATAACACTACTTAAAATAACTTAACTCTTTCTTTACTTAACGTAATCGTCTCATGACTTTGGTTTCTTAAGGCCAGGTAGAGGTCAGTTTCGTAAAACTAATTTAAGTATACTATATATATAGATTGGTTATAGAGATTTGTTTGATTTGATTATAGTTTTCACCACTGACTGTCGCTATATTGTTGTTTCGCGTTTCAGTTCAGCCACTAATGCACGCTCCTACTTTCAACCTGTCTAACTATACAGGTGAAAAGGCTTAAAACTGTACAGGAGGTTTTATTTTCGAAAGTGGAATGGCAATGTTTATAACTCATGATTATATTTATAGGTTATGAGATTAACAGGAGTATGTTGTCTGTAGTGACCTTTGCCGATGAACGATTCATTTATTCGTTCGAGTTTCCATTCATCTGCCCTTTTTTACTCGTTGTCTTAAGATAGCATGAAGTTTGTCATGGTTTATCCGACGTACAACTTATGATGAGCTATTGAAAAGCAGGTTCTGTTTACTGGTTGATTTATCATAGAGGTTGAGATCCCTGAGCAATATCCATTAAATGTATTTTGCGACGTGGATTTCTGGACGTCTGTTTCCCATATTAAGCACAAGATTTTCTTAAACCTGTTATTTGGAGCTGGAAGTTCCACATTTCTAACTTCGTTCATTTATTTGATTTTTAGCAGTTCTCCAGCGTATATCAGTCTGTAATGAATAGATTTACTCAACACGTGTTATTATCTCTCTTATGACGACTCAGATAGTCTTACTGCTTAGTATTTATTCGAACACTACTTCACTCAACTAGTCCCTGATTCGGGACACAGTTGGACGGGAATGTGATTATGTTCCAAATAAACAAGGTTGACTGAAAGTGAAATTCACAATAAGAAGGATATGAGTATAAGTACAATTTTACACGGAAAGATTCTAGAGTCTTCTCAAATTGTCCTCTATCTCTGGCTAATAAGTGACCAGTCAGCGTACTCCAACACAATTCTGCATGGAACATGCTTTAATCTAATTTATATCCCGCCAGCAATATGACTCTAGTTACTATTGTCCTTAATGATTTTATCAGAAGAGATTTTGTGGAGATTTTAGTAATTTTATAGTTGAATTCATGAAACAATTGAAGCTAGACCATCGTGGAAAACCTGGAAGCACTGGACGGCCGTTTCGTTCCAGTGTGGGACTCCTCAGCAATGCGCATCCACGACCCCGCCCCGCGAGATGTAATGATAAAAAGCACTTTTCTGGTTTGCCTCTGACGACTCTTGATTATGTAATCAAAGTCTTAGCGATTTCAACCAATTCCCATGGTGTTACCGATGATAATAAACTTTTATAGCTTAGCGTTTACAATATTTTCAAGTTGGTTTTTAAATCGTTTGTTTTTTACAATTCTTATCATTGTTTCCATTATATTTACTGTAGATTCGTTACCTAAACTAGTTGAAGAAGTGCCAAGTACTTGTAATAACGTTGTATATAATAAACCAACTCATTTTGGAAATAGATATCGTAAATTTAGACGTGGTAACCTAACCAAAAGATCTTGTTTAACATCATCAAATATTCAACTGTCAGAATCTGATCATATATCCAACCTGTCTGCCAATACACAAAATGAGGCACCCACTGGAACTCAAGAAATTGTTGCTGTTAAAACTCAGGTTAGATGTGAAGAAATATGAAATTGATTATTACTTACTTACTTACGCCTGTTACCCCTCGTCGAGGAGCATAGGCCGCTCACCAGCATTCTCCATTGAACTCTGTCCTGAGCCTTCCTTTCCAGTTCTTTCCAGTTACTATTCATCCTTTTCATATCGGCTTCTATTTCCCGGCGTAGTGTGTTCTTTGGCCTTCCTCTTTTCCGCTTCCCGTCCGGATTCCAAGTTAGGGATTGAGTCGTGATGCACATTGGTGATTTCCTTAATGTATGTCCAATCCACTTCCAACGTCTTTTCCTAATTTCCTCTTCAGCTGGAAGCTGGTTTGTCCTCTCCCATAAGACGCTGTTGCTGATAGTATCCGGCCAATGGATGTTGAGTATTTTGCGTAGACAACTGTTTATAAATACTTGTACCTTCCTGATGATGGCCGTAGTAGTTCTCCACGTTTCAGCTCCATACAGTAGGACTGTCTTGACGTTCGTATTAAAGATTCTGACCTTGAAATTGGTTGAGAGTTGTTTTGAGTTCCATATGTTCTTCAATTGTAGAAATGCTGCCCTTGCTTTGCCAATCCTCGCCTTTACATCTGCATCCGATCCTCCTTGTTTATCAACGATGCTCCCCAGGTACTTGAATGTTTCCACCTCTTCCAGAGTTTCGCCATCAAGTGTGATTGGGTTGGTGTTCTCCGTGTTGCATTTGAGAATCTTGCTTTTTCCTTTGTGAATGTGGAGGTATATCGATGTGGAGGCTGCTGCTACATTCGCGGTCTTCATCTGCATTTGTTCGTGTGTATGAGAGAGGAGGGCTAAGTCATCTGCGAAGTCCAAATCATCTAATTGATTCTGAGCTGTCCATTGTATTCCGTATTTCCCTTCGGATGTCGAATTCTTCATAATCCAGTCAATCACTAGAAGGAAGAGGAATGGGGAGAGTAAACAGCCTTGTCTGACTCCGGTCCTTACTGGAAATGCATCTGTCAGCTGTCCTCCATGCATGACTTTGCACTGTAGTCCATCGTATGAGTTTTGGATAATGTTGACAATCTTTTCAGGAACTCCATAGTGTCGAAGAAGTTTCCATAATGTTCTCCTGTCCACGCTGTCAAACGCCTTCTCATAGTCAATGAAGTTGACGTATAGTGATGAGTTCCACTCAACTGATTGTTCAACGATGATCCGTAGTGTCGCAATCAGGTCTGCACACGACCTATCCTTACGGAATCCCCTGTTGATCCCTAAGTTCGGCGTCTACTGCGTCTTTCATCCGATTCAGCAGCACTCTGTTGAAAACTTTTCCTGGTACTGATAACAAACTGATGCCTCTGTAATTCTCGCATTTGCTCAGATCTCCTTTCTTTGGTATCTTCATGAGATATTCTTCTTTCCAGTCAATTGGCACTTGTTCCTCTTCCCAAATCTTCTTGAATAGAAGGTGAAGCATGTTTGCAGTTATTTCAATGTCTGACTTCAGTGCTTCTGCTGGTATATTGTCAGGTCCTGCCGCCTTCCCACTTTTGATTTGTCTGATGGCCATCTTGACTTCTTCGATCGTTGGTGGAGTGACATCTATAGGAAGGTCAATGTGTGCTGCTTCGATGTTCGGTGGATTCAATGGGACTGGTCTATTCAGCAGTTCCTCGAAGTATTCTGCCCATCTTTTCCTCTGTTCTTGAATCTCAGTGATTGTCTTTCCTTCTTTGTCCTTGACTGGTCTCTCTGGTTTGCTATATCTCCCTGCCAATTTCTTCGTTGTATCATATAGTTATTTCATATTCCCTTCTCTTGCAGCTTTTTGCGCCGCCGTTGCTAGTTCTCCCATGTATTTCTGCTTGTCGGCTTTAATGCTTTTCTTCACTTCCCTGTTTGCTTCTGCGTAGTCTGCTTGTGCTTTGACTTTCTCTGCTCGTGTTCGGCTGTTGTTAATTGCTAGTTTCTTGTTCTTCCCTTCTTGAATTTTGTCCAGGGTTCCCATAGAGATCCATTCCTTGTGATAATGCTTCTTAGGACCAAGAACCTCCTGACACGTTGAAGTTAGTGCTTCTTTTATCCCTTTCCAGTTGTCCTCTAAAGTAGTTTCTTGTTCTTTCAGTAGATCCTGTAGAGCCTGGAACCTGTTGTTGAGAGTTATCTTGAATTCATTGAGCTTGTCAGTATCTCGAAGGAAGGCTGTATTGAACCTTTGTAGTGCTGTTTGTCCAGTTGTCCAGTGTTTCTTTAGCTTCAGTCTCATCTTGGCCACAACCAGGTGGTGATCTGAAGATATGTCAGCTCCTCTCCGGGTTCTCACATCTTCCATTGATCTTCGGAATTTTTTGTTGATACAGATGTGATCTATCTGGTTCTCTGTGGTGTGGTCCGGTGAGATCCATGTAACTTTGTGTATGCGCTTGTGTGGGAATATTGTGCCGCCTATAACCAATTTGTTGAATGCACATAGGTTTGCAAGTCTCTCCCCATTTTCATTTCTCTCTCCTAATCCATGTCGTCCAATTACATCTTCATATCCTGTGTTGTCCACTCCAACTTTAGCATTTAGATCTCCCATCAGGATGGTGAGGTCCTTTCGTGAGCACTTCTCTATAATTGATTGCAGCCTTTCATAGGACTGATCTTTATCATCGTCGTTGCTATCATTGGTGGGTGCATAACATTGGATAACGTTCATTGTGATCCCTTGCTTCTTTGTTCTGAATGATGCTTTGATTATCCTGGGTCCATGAGATTCTCATCCCACAAGTGCGTTTCTTTGGACAGCATCAGAGCAACTCCCTGAGTGTGTGGAGCATTTTCCCCTTCGTGACCGGAGTACAGCAGCATCTCTCCTGTACCTAGCCTTTGTTGTCCAGTTTGTGTCCAATGGGTTTCGCTGATTCTGAGTACTGCCAAGTTGTATCTCCTCATTTCCATTGCTATTTGGCTGGTCTTTCCTGTCTCCCACATTGTCCGGACGTTCCATGTACCTATAAAGAGTGTTGCTCTGGTTGTTAGAAGGTGCATCGGTCTCGTGACTTCCGAAGAATTTCGGCTTTCATCATGAGACGTCATAATTATTCCTTTAACTCCCAGGGCAGAGTTTAAATGGTCTGAATTATTTTTTCTGGTTAGCGTTTTTTTAGCGAGTTAGCTTTTCTACGGGATGGGGTCGCTAACCCCATGCCCAACCCTCCTCCTTTACCTGGGCTTGGGACCGGCAGTAACTCTAGAAGAGCTACAGGCGGAGTTATGAAATTGATTATTGTCTGCTAAATATTTTTCTTCTGTCTTTAGTTTTGTTCAAAGTATGTTTTAACACCTTACTGATTTAGAAAAAAACAGGCTTGAAATTTTAGGTATTGTTAGACGTGCTGGAAAACTTACCCAAGACTGATGGACTCAAAAGAGTATCTTAACTTTAACAGAGACAATGTTAAAAGTGACCAATTCAAATGGCAGAGCTAAAAATTAATACATTCACCAATGAGAAGGGTACCGGTTTACAACTAACCTATAATGCACGAGCAAGGAAATCGTACAGTTAACTAGTTGCTCATAAATACTATAATTAATATATATATATAGGCTTTGAAAAAAATGTAACAGAACTACGTTTAACGTTTAAATTGATTACGGTCAAAGTAGTTTCCCTTCTGGTTAAGATTATTTTCACACTGCATTTAATCTTATTTTTCAAGGTGTTTTCTATTAAAGACAAAGAAAAAGAATCCCTGTTGACACCTGATGATATTCGTGAATATTGTGGACGTCTTTTTGAAATCAGAGTAGAAGATACAGTATTTAAAAGGTATCCAAATGATTGTTTAAATTGTAGTTTTTAGTTTAATTATATTCATCCAATTTTACTTTAGATTGTTTTTTTACTACACTGTTTTAATCTGTACAAAGGAAGCTGTTAAATCTGCACTTGAAACAATTGATGTGGATGATGATTTGTAATAGAATGAGAACACTATGATTCCCATAACGTCGACACAAATAGTTTATAACAAAACGAATTCTGGTGCGAACCGAATGTACTTTTCCAACAACAATAACAGACTTGATAAAATATCCACAAACAACCTTATATCGATAGTATTAGGTGATTAAAACCTGAGAATACAAT
This sequence comes from Schistosoma mansoni, assembly GCF_000237925.1. NCBI lineage: Eukaryota > Metazoa > Platyhelminthes > Trematoda > Strigeidida > Schistosomatidae > Schistosoma > Schistosoma mansoni. The sequence continues at coordinate 19,353,673 of NC_031498.1, read as the reverse complement.
ACAGAAAGGTTCAATTTACTTCTAATTTTTTTTTCATACCATCCACACGAAACCACATCAACGCTTGCAAAAATAATATCTTCCTCGAGAACAAGCAATGGCTGTTGCGTGAACGGAATTAAATGTAACCAAAACGGTCAAGGTTATTGATAGCATTAATGATACAGGGTTTAATTAAAGTTAGGGACAACTTTCTATGAATAACTGGGGAATAGTTAATGAAGTAAACGGTAAAATACTTCTTCGGAACCTCAAGTTTTCAAATAAAACTTTTATTTCTCTGTTAAGCTTCAATTTTATTATACTCGAAGTTCCCCTGAATCATGAAATAGTTTAAATCATGAACTTATTTTATCTGAAAACATATTGGAAATCAAGGAGTACTATAAACCTGTTTCAAACTCGCCTAGAGCTTTCTACCTTTTTGCAACCACAATCACACTAAAGATCTAAAACATTACCTTCAGATTATGTAGCGAAATTCAAACGCAATCGTTCACATTTATAAGTAAAACCGATTTGTGATGTATCATTACGATTATCCAGCTTTTACCGTATAGCAGCTCACGTACAATTGAGTTTGTTCATATCTAATTTGGTTCAGCTCTTTAGTTAACTTCGTACAATAACAACCTATTTTACTATTGTACTTTTATCATGTACGCTTGAGCATTGTTTACTGCATACGCATATATTCATTTTGCTAGCCTAATCGCTTAATTGATTCGGTGATTCATTCATTTCACTATGTATATATATGTACATCTTAATCCTGTTCACTTACTCGCTTACTCATTAACTCACACACTGACTCACTTGCTCAGCGGCACTACTCTTTCATGCTTGCTTAATGTGCCTGTAATATGGGACATCTGTGCGTGGTTCAATAATAAACACAGTCAACACTTCGTTTTCGCCTTCTGATTTATACACCGTTGGGGCGTTATCGCGTAACAGTTATCAGGACGAACAAATTACGAGGTTTAAGGATAATATCAAATATCGACCACCACAACCGGTTATACCTATTTGATATTGATGCTCTTCACCAGTTCCAATCATATTTGCTACTTCTTCCCAGTGTTTGAGCTTGCTTACCACAGTAATGCAGTGATCTATATTAATTAGCACACTTATTCATTCTTGTTCCACTATCCTAAACAGGCTTGTTGAATATCGGGAAAACCAAAATTGACAAAATTAAGGTTCAAATGAGAAGTTAAATAACTATTTGGCTGCAGCAAGCTGTTTCTCGTAAATCACCACAAACTTCTGTGATATTAACTTTCTACAATGGAAGAAAAGGTCACAAAAGTCTGAACCTTAAAATAGTTTATCTTATCCTACAGATTTATAGTGCATTCAGTAAGGTTCGATAATTATACGGTCAGCTCAATAAAACCTATTCACGATGAAGTTGCTTCGCCTCAAGTAGTTTACCCCTAAACTGTGCGATAACCCTCTCATATCATCAAGTCCATCTATGCTAATCTAATTTTTTTACAGGTCCCTCAAACACAAATATTTTGAAACTTAGTTTATGGGGGCACATGCTTAAATGTTTAATCGTTCACCTTCACAGATATGTTCCATGTTTAACGCTAGACAATCAGCTATTACTTCGAGTCATACACATTTATTACTATATCGAATTTCTTTAGTTTTCTACTGTTTGCAAGTAGTTTAACTGTGTTCAAATTTGAAGTGACTTACTGTAGAAATTTGATTTTCCGTACAAGTTAAACAATTTTACTGTTTTTTTTCAAATTCTTGTTCACTATAACTATCAAAATAATTTTTTAACTACAATCTAGTGTTTAAAGTATTCACTAAGTTTTCTAACCTAATCTCTGTGGAGCTGTGATTAAAATTGTTCTCTCTACACTTCATCCCATACAACTTTTAGATGGTTTCCAACTCTTCTGTAGTATATTTTACCCATGATTTAGCACGCTAAATTGCATTTCCTGTCACTATGTTATTATGTGGTGTGGGTTACTTATATCTACACAAGTAGTATATAACGATGGTCGGGCATTGAATGTATTTCAGTAGAAGATCGATAAGGGGAGAACGGGAACGGGATGCAATTAGTATGAAAATGCATGAACAATAATAATCGGACACTATGGACTGATATTTGTAGAAGGAATAGTCAAGAGTGAGACAATTGATTGGTTGTCAGATTTTAGTGAGATAGTCTGTAATTTTCGTGTCAAATACATTCGATTGTCCCCACTCGCCTTCTCGTTCGCTACAATTATACTACGCTGTATTCTGTCTGGCTTTTGTTGCAGAGTAAAGCAACTCAGATGCACAAAAATGTTGATTCATTTTGTACCTTTCCCACTCGTACATACAGTACTTATATATATATATTACTGTGAAGTTGTATCTCACAAACAATACTCTTTCATCATTGGAATCGAATCTGTTATTGTTCGTTTAAACTGTTAACTAAGTTATTAAAATTTATGTCATCAATGTTTTCTTTACTGGAGTAGATTTTTGATTACGTGTCTGAGATTAATTAGTCAAACTTTTCAATAGCCAGTAGTGGTAGTAGTAGTAGTAATAGTAGAGATGTGTCAGCATGAACTTGCCAGTGTAGTTTATGCACAGATTTTCTTTAAATCAATATATATTTCATGCCGATACGAAACTTTTTTTTAATTTATACTATTTGTTTTTTTTTTAAACGAAGAAATCGTGAACATCATTGTCCAACAGATCTTACTACCAAAGAATCAGAAGACACACAGAAACCATTACTGATGATGGTAAATATAAAAAACTTTTATTTCTCCGTAGCGTTGATTTTTTTGTTTTCATTTCTGAGCTGTATGTGAATGAAAACGATAACGAATAGCATTCTCACTTTCGTTGATTATGTTTTACTGTCTAACATCCCTTGAACACTTATATTTCAATTGACTCTTCCGAAATCAAACCAAGAACTGGAAAGTAGTAATGTATGTTCCAGTAAACTTGAACAGCAAAGTATAACATTTCAGTTCTCTGGTTTATTGATTGAAAATGGACCAATTAGTGTATTCTGATTTGTGCCTGACCAGAAAATATAATAGCCATGACTCTATCCTGCAAACACGTAATTTAGTCACTTTATGCTCTTGTTATGTTGAAATTTACACTGTTGTAACTTAATTTGATAAACACACTAAGTTCTACTTATTTTTGTTAGTGAGATATGAATCTATTATAGATTTCTCAAACAAGAATATACTGTCCAATTTTGTGTTTAGCATCAGTAACCGCACTTAAGTGTTTGTTTTAGGTAGAATTATATTTATAGAAATCTTTGTCCCTACACATCTACAGAGGCTTGACAGGATCTTATAAATTAATCATTCTTAATGTTGTATGTAATCTGTAATGTTCTTAAGGCAGTTTTAAAGAAAGTTTATGACTAAGACTTGAATCAGTTAGCTGAAGCTAGTTTCCGTTGTGGACGATGTAGCTTTACCGTATGATATGATGACTTGAAATCATTCGGTAACCATCATTTAAACGTGCAAATGAAGTATACGTACAACCTCGGTAATAAACTTTTTTTACATAATTGAAAATTCTATGTATCTAAGCTGTTGAAAGGGATGTAGCAAAAAAATGTTTGTATCATCGAATTTCTGAATACAGATCAGCATACACTTAATGTGTGGTAGTGAAAGTAAATATGATTGACCACTGAGTGTGAAAAATCTGACGTTCAACTTACCGACTATTAAATTTATGATTTCTTTTCCTGTTATCGGTTCCCACTCTGGTCTCATTAGACGTGACTGCTTGTAACTACGTTAAATTAAGTATTGTCTAGAGTATATTCTGTCTCCCTCTTGCTGATCATGAGTCGTGTACTTAGTATAACTGGATCCAGTGTATCAATAGCTTATCGTTTTAGTATTCGATCTAGTGATAACAAAATCTCTATCCCCAATCCTATTATCGTATAACAGTAGTATATCGCAGAAACAGGAAATATTTTTATTCTTCCGTTTTGTCAAAACTGTTATTTATAAACTCACAGTGTCCGTTATTTAAATGGTCGAATGCACAGCATTTCAATCCATAAAGTTTGGCTTTACAACCGTGGTGATGGCGTTTCACGCTGTCTTTGAGCACGGTTGACTACATAGAATCGCTATACGTAGACAACAACAGTTTTGGTTGAATAAATTTTATTATTATTTCGTGCTGAGAATTCCATATTGTACCAGATTATAATATTGGATAAAGCCATTAATAATAATAATAATAATAATAATGTCACTTACCAGGTGCAGGTTCATGTCATTGGTTTTAAGAGACACTAAAAAATGTGACGGCTAGTGATAATACGCAGATGCCTATACCAAATATAGTAAGGCAAAGTTCGAACCTTGGACGATAACTTCTTCGGTTTTCTAATGACTACAGAAATATTCAGACAACTCTAATAATTTTAGTGACGACCATTAAAGCATTTGTTATCTGATTAGGAAATAAATTTACAATGATTAGCTAACATTGCAAAGGATGAAAATTCTCAATACGTTTTGTTAGACAATGTCGTTTACTTGACTCTCACAAATTAGTCAAGAATCTAAAAACTTAATAATCCAAGTTTCAACATGGGAAAGATTACTTTAATGTTTATCAATGTTCGTTCTGCTGCACAATTATTGACTATGAAATTTCATAGACACAGTCATGAAACATTGATGATCATTCACTTAGTAGTGTTACCCCACGTCTTATTTAGTTATTGTGAATATATCCCATTTTTACTGGTGTTGATGAAAACAGTTTGATTACTTACGCAAGGAAATTCGACATCGATTTAGCGGATCGACTATTTTATATATGTTTTCTTAAACACACGCATAATCACATCATATGTATATATGTAAACAGAAAAGGATTTTTTTGTACGTTTTTATACCATATATACCCCTTAAAATCTGTTGTATATCCATTGTTAATCAAAAGTTGTGATGTATAGTGTACTATATCTCTAGCCTGAGAGGATTGTATTGATATGTATTACGTAAAATACAATCAAAAGTGTCTACTATGCGAGTCATAAATTCTTGCTAGTTTTTGTATTCCACCTTCTTCATATTACATACTCATTAGTTGATTATCAATGTTTTAGTAAATCAAATTAAATAATCTATCTTTTGAAAGTATTTTCTCTTACAGTTTTCTTATTTTTGTGTCTAAACATCCTACATTAATGTCTTTATTTTTATGTCTATAATTTAAGTCAGAACAGGCAAAAGTTATTCGATATCAAATACCATCGACTGACGGAAACATTTCGCAAAAGCAGCCTAAAGGTAGATGTTACTTTATATTAGAGTTGTCATGGAATTCATTGTTCATGCTAAATATGTCTGTCTTTATCTAGGTCAAGTAATCACACTCGAGGGATTTCAAACGCGAGCACATCCAGTTGATATTTAATTAAAGTTAAATGCAAAGTACTGAAACCAGCACTCTAAACGATACAAAATGCCCTACTATGATAGACATACAAACAAAATGATGAATATCAAACTCCAGTTTGTAGTTTTATGAATACAGTGGATCGAAAGTTACTCAAGTGCACCAATAAGGACCGATAAGCACCTAAAACAAACCATACTATTGAATAACACTATAAGATGATACTAGCTTGAAGAACTGGTCAGCTAATATGGCGATTTATGGGAAGTCCCCTCTCAAATATAAGAAGTCAAGTTTAAAAAGAACATTCTTCTGATTAACTAACTTGGTAGTGATGGCTAATGTCTGGTGAATATTTATCAGTCAATATTTAGAAATCCATAAAGGCTTGGACGACGACTGTTGTTGATGTTCTGACCGACTACGATCTGACTTATTTTTATTCATACATTATATCCTTTGTGCTCTATTTTTTTTAGAGCAGATGAAATGTATCTAGCAGTAAAATCCATGACGCACGTTTTATCCTATTTTGGACCTGTCAGTTGGGTGCATCTAAATCCTAGAGTTGATGTTCACTGCGGGACGAACCTATCACCGTTTGCTTCAAGCGCCAACATGCTGTCCACTTAACTACTGAGTCCAGATAATCAATCACTTATGCAACGGACACGGATTTTAATTTAATGTGTAATGATGTGAAGTGGACAGTATTGTGCTCGATTCCCAGAGTTAACATCGACAACTTTGTAGATCCTTAACTATCACAATTTTATAGATTCGGAACATAATTTCAAGCTAATAATGTTTATATCATAAACTGTTTGCTGTTTAAATGATTATCGTAATAACACCAAAAGCTGCGAAAGTTTGTTTGATCGTATTTTTGTACTATTCTCGTGTTACAACAATCTTTCTGAAATACCTTCGAAACACTTTTTAATGTATCAAACGTATGATATTCACTTTGTTGTTTATGAAGGTCTGTTTTTAGTTTGAGCCTACTTTACACTGCAGATCGTCATCATCTCCATAACCACTAAGGATATCTACACAGTTATCTTTTACAAGTTATGGACTCTTCGTCAGTCTTCGCCATATTTTCACTTTAGATAACTTTTCACCGGAACCCAATTCGAATAACAATCAGGTATTCATCACTGACTTGCTTCAAGAAGAATTCGCAAAACTCGATAATTTGGAGTTGTGACTTATGAAGTCAAACGCTGTCTGTGATAAGATGGATGTACATCGATAACACTAAATGTCGATTGATGCTAATAACTAGAGAATATTGGACCTTAACTAGGGTGGCCTATTCATGACATGCTGTATTTGATTCGCGGGTGTTTTTATATCCGCTCTCGTGTGACGTAATGATTACATGTTTCTGAGAAGCCCCAAACTTAGACAAGTTTGTTCCGTTATGTTGTATGATTTTTAATAGTTCTCTAACTTACAGCAATCTGTATCACGTGGATATTATGTGGTAAGTAGAAGAATTAAACTGTATGGTTGATCAGATCCCTGATTCATCTAACTTTTATTTTCGTCTTTTTACATTTACCACTTGATATATTTTCTAGAGGGTATGATCAATATGACTGGTAAATCATATGTTTGCATTCTTCATGAATATTGCCAAAATGTCATACGTCGTCCGCCGACATATCAGACAACAGTTCTTGAAAATGAAAAAAATCCCTATCAAATGACTGTTTTTATTAACGGTAATCCATATGGAACTGGTGCAGGACAAAGTAAAAAGTGTGCAAGATTAGAAGCGGGTATGTATATTCTTGACTGTTGAAAATGTTAAATGTCTCAAAAGTTATTGTTAGAATAAATTGAATTCAGTAGAGAATAAAGGATATTCAGAGTCATGGATAATTTCGATGATTTTATGTACAGACTTAATAACTATCCCGAAACTTTTCGTTTGGCTTGTTAAAATATAGTTTGTAAGTATTAGTCATGGTCAGAATATTAATATCTTATTTGATAACTTTAAACTTTCTATGTTCTCACTCTTCACAATTATACATTCACTTAAAATAATATCTTATGTTTGCTTTATTTTATCTTGTGAAGCTCGTAAGGCGCTTGAAGTTTTAATTCCGGATTTTCAAAAGATTGTATGTAATGATTCACATCAAACAGGTCCAGTGGTAGCTTCTGATCGTGATATGCAGTTGTTCGATTCCATTTCAGTGACTGATCCACGTTTATATGAATTATCTGTGCGTATGGCATTACCTACTCCATATAATCTACTTGTTGAATGTTTAAATCGAAGTTGTGTTCCTGAGTCTGATTTGAAGTCAAATATGATATCTCAAGGACGCAGTAAACACTTTTTCACTTTACAACTGAGAGAACATACTGTTAAGGTAGGCTTAACTATTCCTATAATTATAATGATAGTATTAGTTGTAATTTACTTATAACTTTGAAAAGGCCAATACAAATGAAATGGCATTACATCTACACTCTGAACGTGATAGCCATTAGGAAAAGATGTAAAGAGTGTTTATAGTAAGATAGCAATGTTTATCTATGTATCACATTTGTTAAACTCGTTGACTAAATATTATTCGAATATTCTACACTACACTATTTGTAAACGTTTGTTATAACAACCTGTTGTCCAGTTTTATGAGTCCTAAGCAAACCATACAATGTCAAAAAATAAGACCTTTTTGGCTTTAAACATTCACAAGTTGATTCGTTTATTGTTTTCTCTTTTATAACCGGACTACAAGTCTTATTAGCTCTTAAAGTCTTATCTTTGTTCTGTTTGTTTACAGGGAAGTGTTTGGTATCATTTAGTTATTTACTTATTTCTAAATGGTATTCTTGCTTATTTAAAACAGCTGTGCTGGAACCTTTATGAGGTCTGTAATGAATATAAAGAGGTTGATTGTGTGATAAAATAACGGTTTACTAAACTCACAAACTTGATACTGAATCAACCCTTTCTGTCTTTCAAATAGGCTTTCGATCAGACAACTAATTATACATGCATGTTACCTACAAAATTACACTTTTAAAAATTAATTTCACTGTATTAAATTAGTACGTATGTGAAAGAAATAAAACATACGGAATAAAATGAATCCATTTCGTTCTACAATGTTTGTTACTCTTGGTTTACAGCAGTAGATGATATCTTATAGAATTACCTTACTGGTATAAATGTATCAACTTTTTATAATTATTTCTTTCATTATTTTGAAACCTCCTTAGTAAATTCACTATTATTAGTCACTAAATAATTCTGATTGAAATTAACCATCTCAATAATCATAGGTTAGATGTAAAAACAAAAGAGAAGGTCGTCATTTGTCTGCTCAACATCTTTTAGCCCGTCTACATCCTGAAGTTAATACCTGGAGTGGTCTTTTGCGTATGTATGGTCCGGGGAGTAAACCAGACAAGCGAAATGAACTGGAAACAATACAAGATGCACAGACTCAACAGAAGTCTGCTGTAAAAGCCAGTTTAATTCGTTTATTGAAAGCGAAAATGAGTGAATTAGCTGACCAATGGGTAAGTAACTGTTTTCAATAAAAGATTTTGTTGTAATATGTGGAGTTGAAATAATCTCATCTATCTTGAACTCCGAACTTTTCTATTTTAACTGTTAGGTTGTTGAAGTGGTTTTTACCTAAAGTTTACCAGCTTGCATAGTACGATCATTCTTATGACGTTATTTCTATCCGTTTATCTGTTGAGTTCTTTTTGATAGAACACCCAAGTCTCTCTTTTGATATCACACTCTTATCTAGCTCACAATGTTAATTATCTGAAAAATATGGAACACTAGTCAGTATATGTGTTATGAATTTAAAAAAATAATATAGCTGTCTCCAATTCGTTATGTCCGGATTTTTATCACGTGATTTATTCATCAATCGAAATGCGACTTTTCCAATCTTGACACTGTGCCAGATCAATGACGTTCGACCAGTATGAGCATTCTAGCGTCCTTATTAGCCCTTGTCCGCCTAGCCCTTCCAATTGAGTCCAAAAACACTAATTGCATCTTCTGCTATGCGAATCCTTTATTTCAAGCATACTCGGTTTATATACCAGACAGACAGACAGACCGCATCATATCATAAAATAAAAAATAATATTTGTACAAGATCAAGCTAATTGCGGCTGTGGACATGGGAGACAATAATCAATAAACTGAGTATAATTTAGGAACAGTAATTCCTATAATAATGATTCATAGGTCAGAATGAAGCTTATAATAAGATAAATATAGATATACACAATTTAGTTACTCAATAGTTAAGCAATAAGAATATATATAGAATAATAGTCCATTAATAGGTCCTGGGAATTACCCGTACTTCTGTCTTCACCAGGATATAACAATATGTTGTTTAAGATTTAGATTACTATTGTTATTTATTTCGTTATATAGAATTTCTCAGTTATAACCAATCCCGAATGAATGGATTTATTCAAGGAAAATCATTTGTTTATTTCATGTAAATATACTTTCTTTTATAATGTCTACGTCTTAGATATTTCCCCTCTCCCTAAAATGGTTTGATAAAGTTTCGTAATCAAATATCACTTTATTGATGCATGTTTTTAACAAAGAACACGTATAACATTCTGTGGTAATTACCAAAATGTATCAGATGTGTACAAAACATCTACTGTTTAAAATATATGAATGAGGCTTTTAACCACTGATTAGTTGCTAATCGATAGCCAAGATGATGTTCAGTTACTCACTTGTTCTGGATTTTCATAAACCCAGTACTATAGTTGGTAACTTTTATTTATTTAATTACATGTAACTCAGTAACGAAGTTTAAATTTGTATACTTAGGTTTCAGCTACACTTTTTGTGAAAGTTATTGCCACTAACTACCCTTAGCTTCACTAAACAGCGGGGTTTAAACTTTCAGAATCGACTGTTCAAATCTGAGCGCTTTAGCCATTGAGTTATTACTTCATTATAAACATTTTTCATGTGATCATAACATTCGATTTCATTTACTTCCGGTATAGATTTTTTGTTTATAAAGCAACCAGTAGAAAACCCCGAACTATTTAGTTACAATTTGAGTATTTTGATGATGACTTTGCTACTGGTGTTGAATGATGTGTTTACAAGTATTCTTACTTATGTATGTTACCAAGCAACCACTCATACTCCATGTCTTTGGGAAATTCGATACATTATCCAATTGGTATTTATAGTAGTGGTCCTGCGCTTCCACATTACCTTTTGTTTCCATGATCAATCCCAAAGTTGACGGTATTTCCTAGAATTTTTCATTATAGTTCTATCACATTTGAACATGTGAACACATTATATTACGTATGTCTTATTAATAAATAACTAGTTTTGTGTCTTTCCATGAATACTTCCTGTTGACACAGCATCATTGTTTGCTTCCCTAGTAACATTTATTCTTTCTTGACTTTTAATATCAATTTTGTGACCAGCCCAATGTAATTATTCGAATCTCCCTGAATTCCTTGATACTTTGTTTTGAATTTAGGAAAAGTCTGGCGGGAGTTTGAATCCGAAAGGGAAGTTTTTTGTTTCACCCTACAACCTTCCTGTGGTCGCTTTCCATCCCGACTCTGAGGGTGACTTGTACAGTTCTGCACCAATTGCATCTTCTTCCTCACCAACCATACAACCCTCAACATCAGATTAGTCGATTTTGTGTAAAGTAATTTTCATTTCCCATAATAAAACATTATTTCCATTATTCTTCCGGTACTGTTTGTTGATTTTGCTGTATTTACTTTCTTACTGTATTGAATACAAGTCATAATACATAACACATGACCGGTTGAACATTTTAGCTTGATTGTCGTTCAGGTGGAAAGTTGGATAGTGAGGTAGTTGGTTGTCTAGATTTTTCCCTTTCAGTAATAATTATTTAATGCAAGACATATATTTGACTTGCTGTTACTTAGCACTTCGTTATTCGATTTGTGCGAGAGCTGGAATACTGTCCGGATGCGCAAACTGAAAGCAGATAGTTTTCTTAAATGGCCACTCCCCAAGCCTTCGACCTAGAAGTCTGATCCACAAGGCAGTGCAGCAAAGTCAGGAGATACAGTCCGATGGTAGCCGGTGACTAACAGTAGGTTCATACGCCATTTGTTCCTTCAGGATTCTGGAGCCCATGTGCACCACTGATTTGGAATCAGGGTTTTCAAACTCTCTGAAGTGAATTCTCCATATCCACCAACAACCTCTCCACGAAAAGGCAGTGAGTAGGACGTCCCTAGCAATGTCTATATACTCGTGGACGTTTGAGAGCATTTCAAGCCAGAGAGGGGACTCTCCCCCACCCCTAGCTATAACAGAGCATTTTTGGAGCCACCTAATTCACTTAATATGTAAATGTTAGAGATGGGTTTCAAGTATGATATGCCTTGATCTTAATTGGCTTGACGAGATGGTATGATCCTATATGATTTCAGGATGGTTAATACCTTCGAATCCTTTAGGTTTCAATTTGTTCCGTAAGGTCACCAACAGGAATCGAACAGACGAGAATAGTAATTTCTTTTTAAGTTAGCTCCAAATTACATTAAGCATGCAATTTTACGCACAATGTCAAACTGTTACAATTATTTTACAGGAGTTACTATGGGCAATTATGCGGCTTAGTTGTTGTGTTATGACATACATTGATATTTTGTAACATGGAAACAATTTTAGAACGTAAGTCTAAATGAAAACTCGGCATACACGATACATATTGTGGTGAAACTGAAGTGCACAATTTGATAGTTATCTGCATAATTGGGATCATGTAAGTGTTAACGCGTGTTATAGCTGTTGTGTTGACCAAAGTGCATTACTTTGCTGATTGCAATTGTCGCTGAAATTCATGTGGGTTTTTATGTTCCATTACTAGTCTGTTATTATCAACTCTTTTTACCGTGAGTTATTTGTAATGACCAGAAATTATCAAATTAGCTTTGCTATCTGGTAACTCCCAGAGCTGTCTAATTCGTGCTCTGATAGTCACGTATAGACCAGTATCGAAGTCAAAGGGAAAATCGTAAGCACAATCGAATGTATTGTATTTTAAATTCGAATCTGGCTCAGAATAACGTATAAAAGAATTATCATTTAGTTAAATAACCATAGCTTTTCTTCATATGTTGGGAGTAATGACATTCACTCGTCGCTAACAAAAATAATCTGCAAATTGAAAAGAATATTACATCCTATTCAGCTTCAACACAAATATCAAACATTATACTTTCAAGGAAATAAGCAAAATTAGTTTTTGTATGGTGTAAATATATAAAGAAATTACAGGGGACAGGCAGACTAGAAGCGATAACCAGCCGAATGTTTGTGACTTAAATAAGTCCTTTATACGTCAGTCATCTGAGATAATGCTCCCTATATCCAAGGGTCTGAAGAATAATTGTGTTTCCAGTTTCACTGAAAGTGATGTCCGAAATGTCTCCAGTCACTTAATTCATCCCCATGTTTAGGACCTGATGGTATCCCAAACCTCCTTTTTAAAAAATGTGCTGATGTTTTATGTTATCCATTAACGAATATCTTTAACAGATCCTTCTCAACTAATGTCTTACCGAAAATGTGGAGAAAGATAAAGACAATCCCTATATTAAAGAAAGCTTCTGGTGATAAAAATGCGAAACTTAGACCCATTGCAATAACTTCACCTTTCCTCAAAATAATGGAAAAATTACTGATACAACCACTTCAACCTGCAATAAAAGAGCACTGTGATCCATATCAGTTTGCTTACAAATGCAAAAGAAGCACTTTAGATGCCGTTGCTGTTCTGCATCACACTATAGTGTTCGGGTTGGAAAGGGGTAGGTGTGCCACAAGGAGCTGTTCTTTCACCTCTACTCTTCTCTTTTTTTTGGCAAGATTGGCCATTTCCCACAGAAGACACTTGTAAAATATGCGGACGACCTCACTGTATGTATGCCAATTTCTACCTCCTTACATCCCATAGAAATGAATGAGTTCTTATCTCGTATTGAAAGGTGGTCTGTTGGTAATGGTCTCTTACTCAATCCATCTAAATGTCAAGCTGTTCATTTTAGCTTGAGACATGGACAGAACCTATACTCTATTTTGGGATCTCGTAATGCTTGTGCCATTGGAGACTCTTTAATAAACACAGTGTCGAAGGTCAAATATCTTGGTGTCATTTTTTCCTCTGATCTTTCTTGGTCTTCTCATGTTTTACTGCTATCGAAAAAAGTTTACCGTTTGACATACTACATAAAGAGGCTGCATGCTTTTGGGATTACTCGCCATTTACTCTTACAATTTGTAAATTCCTGCATATTACCTATTATTCTATATTGTTCTCCATTATTCTTTCCCGGGCTTTTGAGAAAAGACTTTGCTGTTTCGCGTAGAGTGCTGAAGGCGGTTTGCAAGGTATGTGGTGAATCTTTTGAAGTCATTATTAATATGCTTGTGGACAGACATCTTAAGTCTTGCAAACTCTTGGCAGGTGTTATCTTATCAGATACTAACCATCCGCTTCATTCATATCTTTCTTCTTGTATATCTTCTGGTAGAACGAGACGTAAATACATTAAAATCCATACACGCAAACAAGTCTATAAAAGTTCTGTAATACCTTACCTAGCAAATTTACTTTGTGACGAACAGGCTGTTAGAGTTGACCTAGTAAATAACCTGTATTCTTAAGCATGTCTCAAATTCGATAATTTGTATAAACGCAGTTTTCTTAAAACGTTTTTTAATCCGTTTTCTGTTTTTTTTGTTTTTTTTTTGGTAAAAAACTTGTTGAAATAACTCATGCTGAGAATTCTATATTGTACCAGATTATAATATTGAATAAAGCCATTAATAATAATAATAATAATAATAATAAAGTTCACGCAATAGTGAAAAGAATCTTAGACCATTTACGAACTTCTTGAAAAAAGATTAGGAAACATGCTGTCCGCACATCAGATTACTATAAATTAGATGTTCACAATTGTTGAGAATAAACTTTTTAAACATCTTTAGAATTTGAATGTGTCTTTCCAAACTTAATAATTCCTTTGTAAATCAATCAGGATCCTACCAAATAAATCTGTCTTAGCATTTGAATATCAATTTTTCGTAAAGATCTTTTTTGCGACCTTACCGAATGCAGTCTTTATCAATGTCCGCAAACTGTGAAGAACTCATTTCTGAAGTTTATTCGTATGTTTTGTTCCTTACACGCTCGTTTCAATTGTGATATGCCTCTAAAGTTTTCTTCCGACAAGTCCTCCCATTGTATCTTTATATTCTGCTAGAAATTTTTCCACTCTACGTTTACAATTGTAGTGTTACTATAAGCATAACTTTTACGCCATTATTTGTAGAGGTTATTTCCTCTATATCTGACTTCAATAAGTAATATTCTGTCAACTGAGTATTTACGCAGGCTAAATATCATAGCAGTATTATGAATTTACTCGAGATTATTCCGAAACCAGAACACCAGCTATAGAAATAGTTTATTGTTAATGATTAGTAGAAATTCGCGAGAGCGCAGAGAGCAAGCACACTGGCAAACCAGTGAGTATATATATATATTAATCGATTGTGGAAAAGTTAATTATTGTTTGTGTTTTCAACCAATGGGAGGATTCCATGTGAGGGCTTGCCTTGTGATTTCCTCAATGTGTGTCCTATCCACTTTCAGCACTTCTTCCTGATTTCTATCTCCACTGGATGGAATTTAGTTTGTTCTCTCCCACAGTAGAATGTTGCTGATAGTGTCTGGCCAACGGATCCGAAGTATTTTGCGCTAAAAACTATTAATCAACACCTGTATCTTCTGGATGATGGCTTTCGTAGTTCTCCAAGTTTCCGTCCCATACGGTAGAACTGTCTTAACATTTGTATTGAAAATTCTGGTCTTTGTGTTGGTTGACAATTGTTTTGAGTTCCAGATGTTCTTCAGTTGTAAATATTCTGCTCTTGCTTTGCCGATCCACGTCTTCACATCTATACCAGATCCACCGTCTTCATCAATGATGCTGCCTAGTTATGTAAAGTTTTCACATCCTCTAAAGCCTCTCCGTCAAGTGCATTTTGGTTGTTGCATGCTGTGTTGTGTCGGAGAATCTTTTTTTCCCTCTTTGTGTATTGAGACCTACTGCTGCTGAGGCTGCTGCTACACTGGTCGAATTCTCTGGCATTTGTTGTTGCGTGTGTGACAGATGAGCCAGATCATCTGCGAAGTGTAAATCGTCCAGCTTCATCCTAGCTATCCATTGTATCCCGTGCTTCCCTCCAGATGTTGACGCCTTCATGATCCATTCGATCACCAGGAGAAAGAGAAAGGGTGAGAGTAAGCAACCTTGCCTGACACCGGTCTTTACCTCGAACGAGTTAGCGAATTCCGTATGATATTGACTATCTTCTCAGGCACGCTGTAGTGTCGAAGAAGCCTCCATAGTGTTGTCCTATCCATTAAATCAAATGCTTTTTGGTAGTCAATAAAGTTGATATAGAGTGATGAATTCCATTCAATTGATTGTTCCACAATGGTCTGTAGAGTTGCGATCAGGTCACTACACGATCGATGCTTACGGAATCCAGCATGTTGGTCTCAAGTTCGTGCGTCTACAGAGTCCCCCAATCCTTGTCACAGTACCTTGTTGAAGACTTTTTATGGTATTGAGAGAAGAGTGATACCCCTGCAGTTATCACACCTGCTGAGATTGCCTATCTTTGGCATTTTGATCAGAAGTCCTTCTTTCCAGTCTGTTGGTATTTATTCTTCATCCCAAATCTTGCTGAAGTGAATGTGAAGTATCTGGGCACTTACTACTATACCTGCTTTCAGTGCTACTTCTGGAATGTCGTATGGTCCTGCTGCTTTGTCGCTCTTGATTTGTCTGACGTCCATGCTCATCTCTTCGAATGTCGGTGATCCAAGATCGATTGAAAGGTCCATAAATGCTGCTTCGATGTCGGGTGCGTTCAATGGGGCTTGTCGATTCAAGAGTTCCTTAAAATGTTCTACCCACCTGTTTCCTTGTTCTTCAATGTTAGTGGTTATCTTGCCTTCCTTGCTTTTCACTGGTCGTTCTGGTTTACGGCAATTTCCAGCGAGTTTCTTTGTTGTATCATACAATTGTCTCATGTCTCTTTCTTTTGCAGCCTTTTCCGCCGTCATTGCTAAGTCTTCCACATACTTACGCTTGTCGGTTCCGATGCTCCTCTTCACTTGCTTATTTACTTCTCTGAATTCGGCTTGTAGTAGTAGTCCCCTCTCCATTGAGTAGATCATAAAGCGCTCGGAACTTATTATTGAAGGTTATCTTGAATTTATTGAGTTTGTCAGTAACCCAAAGAAAGGCCGTATTAAACTTTTGTGGTGTTGTCCGATCCGTTGTCCAGTGCTCCTTGAGTCTCAGTTCCATCCTTGCAACCGGCTAGTGATGATCGGAGGCCATATCTGATATTTCTTGGTTCTCACATCCTCCATCGTCCTCCTGAACTTTGCGTTCATGCATGTATGGTCGATCTCGACCGTAGCTGCTACCTTGACGTGGTGGTCGAGCTTGCCTATCTTGATGACCCAATCGAGCTATATAGGCTGAAACATATGTTCCTGTAGGTTCTACTATGCCAGCCATGTCAATTGAAGAACGGTAAAACTAAAGGCAGCAAATCAATGTCTGAGGGCGAAATCGTGCTGCTGACTGTACAGAGGTGTGACGGCAGTAAGGTGTTTTCTTCGAACAACCAGCAGCGATGCCGCCTTCTCACAAGGAAGGAAGGGGTTAGAAAAGGTCGACCCTAAAAATGTCACGCCTCACCTTACCTCATGGATTTCCGTCTCCGGCGGCAAGGCCCTATGAAGAACGGAGCTAACACGTGAAAAAAAACCTCCCACAAAAAGGCCTAGCGACCGCGCCCGAATTTGTCCAAACGTTGAGCCCAACTAGACCACATCGCTCTCAGCCACAGATGGAGGGGCTCGATAGAAGACTGTCGCTCATTCTGGAGTAAGTGTTTAGATTCAGATCATGCTGCAGTGCGAGCATGTTTCTGTCTACATCTAACTAGACGTAGAGAAAACGCTTCAAGGAAACCGCACTGATAGATGCTCGAAAACTCATCCCACCTGTCTCTGAACATAACGAAAAGCGGAGTCAACTTAGGCGCAGGCTGATAAAAAGCAGGGCAAACGCAGGTTTAATGCAGCCGCGTCCCTGTTAATACCATACTTGGTACCACGTAGACCGAATTATAGTCTAGCATGGATAAATAAACAAGTCAAAAAACTTCTTAAACATAGGAAAAAGCACTGGGATATGTTCATCTCTACTGGTTTGGAACAGTACTGATCCAGTTATCGTAAGATTAGGAATACTTGTGAAGCGTTAATGAGTAAGACTAGACAGTCATATGAAAAACAATTGATTAGGGATTGTAAATATGGTCCAAAACGGTTATTCTCGTATAATGGAGTCGAACTCAGATAAGTGATGGAGTCCCATCACTTTTGGTACAGAAAAATCCGTTAATATTGGCAAGGATTGATATCGAAAAAGCTGAGGCTTTATCGGAATATTTTAGTAAAGCTTTTTCTATCCATAATGAGGAACGACCACCCATTCATTGTGATTGTGGAGTCTTGTTCATGGACCCTGTAGTTATTGAGAAAGATACTGCCTTAAGACTACTTCAGCATCTCAAACCTGATAAATCCAGTGGTCCTAATGATATTCATCCTACAATTAAGAAAGCCCCGTCAGATGTAATTTTTGAACCTTTAACGATACTGTTTGATATGTCCCTGAAGCAGTCCAGATTGCCCAGAAACTGGAAAGACGCGATAATTAGTACGGTGTATAAGGCTGCGAGTAGAGATTTAGTTAGTAACTATCGACCCGTCAGTTTAATTAGTGCAGTTGTAAAACTGATGGAAAAAATAATTCGGATGGCTGTTATAAACCATGTGGAAGGACAGGATCTTTTATCCAGGGAATAACAGGGTTTTCGGAAGGGCCCATGATGTTTGACAAATCTTCTCATTGCAAGAGAAGATTGGGCTGAGGCAAAAGATCGCAATATTCCTGTAGATGTGATTTTTACAGATCTAAGTAAAACCTTTGATAAGGTTTCACATTCTGGTCTTTAATTAAACCTGGAAAGTTTTGGGATTCATTAGGCAGTCATAGACTGGATAAGTGACTTTCTTCATGACAGGAGACAAAGCGTAAGAATAAATATAGCTCTCTCATTGTGGGAACCAGTAAAAAGTGGAATCCCTGAAGGCACAATCCTTGGTCCTCTTCTTTTTTTACTTTATGTAAATGAATTACCAACTGCAGCTAGTTCATCCGTCCTATTCTTCGCCGATGACATAAAGATTTGGAGACCCATATACAGCCATCAGGCAGAATAGTATTACAGGATGATCTCAACTCATTAGCGGCACGGATGGATGGGTGATCGCTGGAAGTGAATCCTAACAAGAGTGTGGCGATGCAACTAAATGACTAAGATGATTCGTATCACTACACAATATGTGGATTTGTGTTACCCAAAATAAAAAACTATAATGACTTGGAAGTCATACTAAGCAATGATCTCAAAACAACAAGCCATTGTAAGGCTTCTGCTGCAAAAGGCTATAGGGTATTATGGCCTATTCGTAGATCATTCCAGTATTTGGATGAGGACATGTTTCGATTATTATACCCAACTTTCGTACGACCACATTTGGAATATGGAATTCAAGCAGCGAGTCCTTGTTTCAAATATGAGGCGGATATGCTGGAACGAGTCCGACGTCAAAAGACTAAAATGGTAGAAGGTCTATCTTATGAAGACAGACTGAGACACCAACTTATATCCGTTATCTTACCGTAGAATACGGGGTGATCTAATATTGGAATATCGTATCCAGAACGGTAACTTTAATACTAACATGTCCTAACTTTTCCTTTCATCTAGGACTGATCATTTGAGAGGACATTCGAAGAAAGTCCAAAAACTGAGATCAAATCGTCTGGAGTTTCGTTACTCGCAACGAGTAGTAAATTACTGGAATTCTCTACCAGAACACGTAATATCAGCACCTTCTGTTGATATATTCAAAACGAGATTGGACCTCCATAGTGTAACAAACTGCAAGGATTAAAATAGGTCAATAGACCTCCTATCCTTATTACTGAGGTCTTATGGCCTTGAAACTCACGGACTTATTGCGCGTCGGATTAGAAATTTGCGCTTCACGGTCCTTACCAACATCCTCCTGATGTTTCAGTTTCCTCCAGAGTATAGTAGAGTATCAGCCGTTGAAATAGAAAGGATGGCAGTTCAACACTTCCGCAGAGAACTTGCCAGTTTCGCAATCTCGGTCGCAGCTATTTTCATAGGTAATATAACCTAAAATTATATAAGTTTGCTTATTCTTATAGTGGGTTTGGTTTTCACGGACAAATAGTTCTCTAATCTTTAGAACGCATATACAAATAAAATAATGCTTCCAAGTTACTGATTTTTTGTCCACTGTGAGGTTAACTTCGGGGATATGTTTGGTTTCCAGGTCAATGGAAAAAGAGAATGTGTGTTGCCTTACTGTTCTTGACATCATCCTCCTTATCATCTAAATCTTGTATCTCATACATATTCTACTTATTCGGAATCAAGGATGTCAGTCTAATGAGTAATACTTATAAGCTGTCCTAAAATGTTTGGACAAATCAGAGGACACTTGCGCTTACCGACTCTGTTTCTTCTAGCTAAGGATGATTGATACCTCCAAAAACAAACCTGGTTTCTTCAAACCAGGCCTCAGTAACAGCATGTTTGGTAGAATAATGTGAGATGCACTTTCTTGTGTCTTGAATCAGATACATAATCTTACAAGTCCTTATTTTTCTTCGCTCATCGATAAGGAATAGAAATTTTTAATGCGTCTTCAACATTTCAAGCTTGGCTCTCAGTGAAATTTGAATATACTCACTCAACACTGATTCCTTGTTTTTAGTTGTTATGGGAAATACTTCACCAGTTAATGCAATCGTACATTCGAAGTCCTACGGAAATAGTTCCTGTCATTTTCTCAAGTTCTGCATCTAGCTTGTGAATTAAAGATTACCAAAATGACTCAATGTTTTTATCGTTGAGGCGTCCGTTTGACAACCTAGTGTGAGGTAAATTAATGACAAAAAAGACTCATTTTACCTGCATCTATATAGTCGTCAAATATAGCCCCTTATGAGCTATTGTCGCCAGTTGGCTTCTGAACCGCGTCGTTTTAAGTGCAGAAAGCCTATTTCAAACCATGCCAACTCTATGTATTCAGCGACCAGTTCTTTATGCGTAAGATTTTTGCTCATCTGTCAACTGATCTCCGACCTTATGGTTGATTAGCTCCACTGGTCGGCACAGCAGTTCAGGTTCATGTCTCTATCTGTTGTCTAACGACCAATGCCTTCCATGTCTGCCCTCATTGTATTACTGGTATCGGTGACAACATATTTCCATAACTATTTAATGTTATCATATGAGTAGGCTAGACGGTCACTGAAAGGAAGATTCGCCCTCCTATCAATTAGTGACTGATTAAACTACTTAGTTAAGAGAATCAACAAAATACGGAAACACTGCGCATATACCACACTGCTGGCTCTGGACGTCGCATCGGATCCTCGGGTTGGTTATGTGATTGCACTGAAGACGATGATTTACTGTGCTTCCCCACTCTGAGAGGCATACCACCCAAATCAGATGACGTTGTTGTGATCGTTAGTATACTATCATGTATTAAATATTGCATTTGCTCGAACATACCGTAAACACTGCGAAGAAGTGTTCCTCATTACTGTTTGTTCCTTTTCCAAATATATCCAATCATTGCGTGCATACATTTTCGAAAATATTAACTCATATGATTTGGTCCTTAGCTGTTTGCTGGCATCCCTTAGTTAACAAGTACTATGGAAAGACATCAAGTTACTTAACTTGTAGTCGAAGTATGTTTACCTGTGTCTAACATTGTGGTACTGTTAGCATATTGTGACATGAGATCTTAGATTTGGAGTAGCTAAATGTTTCCCACAGATGAATGTCTTTTATACCAAGGGATATTGACTAGTGATAAGTGAATATCTCTTATAGTACTGGAACCCTGCCAGCAGTGTTTTGACATCTTATCATAAACTTTAAACTTCAGTCATAAAGGCTCAAAAACCATAGGTGGTCATTTTTGCAGTATATTTCTTTGAATACACACGTACATAACTATGCAACAAACAGCTGGTCAATAATCAAATCATGAGTTTCCGAAGGGATATAGTCTACTATTTGTTCCTCAAATGCGAAGGCGACTAATTTAGCTCTTTGAAAAACCCCTAAATGACACTGTCCGGTGTACCATTGAATGTAACGGTCGTAATATCCGCCACCTCGACCAAGACGATGTCCACTTCTTGTGAAGGCCAATCCAGGTACAACAAATAAATCCAATCCACCTGTAAAAGAAACAGTTAGAATATGAACGGTGTGCTCTAAACGGGTAGAAACAGTGACCGCGAAAATAACACCAAGCTTCCCTCGATAAAACCTCACTGGAAAGACTTATTTCGGAATAAACTAATGTACAAAATCACATTTTTGTTAAGGGATAACAACATCAATCGGTCTTTCAAAATGCTGTTATTTGTGAGTGTAAGGTTTGAAGTTGTTAATATACTGTGCTAATGAAGACTGGGAAAATGACGGCAAGTAATATGTGAATTTCCTACACGTCAGTGAATTACTATGTGTTATATCCCGATAACAATAGTGAATGGTAACTTTGGGGTCCATTTATGGACCAATATTATGCATATAATTTTTATCGTATATTTGCTAAATAATTAAACTACTCATATTCATGTTCCTTTCATTGTGAGCTTTATTTTGACCCTTGGACTATTATTGTACGATTTACCATTCCTGAGTTATACCCAGTCTATTAATTGCTGTTCCCCCTATTCACAGCCACATTTGGCTGACTCTTGTACAAATGTTATTTTCCATTTTATTGGTACGATGTGGTCAGTCTGTTTGGTATGTAAACTCAGTATGTTTGAAATACAGTGGTTCATACCACAGAGGCTGTTATTGGTTTTCTGGACTTAACTGGTTGGGCTAGGCAGAAGCAGGATCGATAAGCGCTCTAGACTGCTCGTACGGTTTTCGTGTGTCACTGTTCCAATCGACTGTTCGCTGCTCTCTGATTGGCGGTCTTATTACGTCATACATTAACTAGGCATCCACTCGGCCACAAGATATAACACTATGGCACTGAGTCAGTGTATCCTGATTCATCTACTCTGATAAATAAACTGAATCTGAACTCAACTATCAAACTTTACAACACATAGTTAAAATATCGAACGGTTTGATGTTTAGACAAGCCGTTCGGCCACCGGAAGTCAGTAGTCTGTTTCTTATCATTTACGAAATGTCTGGAGCGTAGACAAGACTTCTAAATACTAGTTAGATTCCTTAATTACTATGAATATTTGTAGATCCGCTTATCTCGAAACCGAAATATTGCTTCATTTTCTGGTTAGAAGTTTTATCACTGTCATGTATATAAACCAAACTTGCTGTTATTCTATGATTTAGAACCACTGTCGTTTTGGTTGATGCCCATCCATTTATACAAGCTTAACAGGAAACTACTAATCCATTGATTCCATCTATATATCCTTACTCGAACTGACGAAACTCTTGGTTTACGAGGTCTGTTTCTTGGTAGCTTCTATCGATCAACATAACTGATAATTCAAGGAAAAGTTGTTATAACCTTAGCAATATACAATTGTACACAATATTTACCCTGTTTTGTAATTTCATCCAGCTGTTCAACATACGAAACTGGTTCAGGTTCTTTAATTCCCCATTTATTAGACTTCCAGGATTCAATCTCTTTTAGTGATTTAACATGACGCATAGACATAGGAGGATAATCGTCTGACGCAGAAAACATAATTTGTGGAACAAATATACTCTTTCCATCAAGAAGTGCTTTTTCAATTAATGGTATTGTGTCGGGTTCTTCAGGAAGGCTAATATAAACAGCTAATCTTCGCGAAGCACAATATTCAGGACTACTTAAAAACTAGAAAAATATTAAGCTAAAAATGTGGTTGAGTTTTTACAAGATAAACTTACGCACAAGAAATGGAATCCAGAGGGTGGTTGCATTATGATTCAGGATGAACTTCCTCACCGAAAACACTGAGAAACTATCACCAACTAATCATTAATTACAAAAATTAATTCAAAAATAGTCATCGGTTAGTAGTGGTAAGCTTTTAATAATTGATATTGTGGATCTTGTTAAGCCCTAATCTGGAAAAGTTATGGTTTGGTTGGCAGCTGAACCTGTAACTTTAAGCTTAGAGTCGGAGAAAACTGCAAAACATTCTCGGACTATAATATTCCCAGTATAATGGGATTCGCACGGAAGAAACATTGTAAACAGAAATAGTTTTGCTTGTCGGAACAAAAGCCTGACCATATTGTTGTACACATGCTGTAATGATAATTGCTGGTAGTGTTTTATGATAAACGGATCTTAACGGTTATTTTTTGTTAGACTATACTGAGAACGATTATATTCAAAGTTTTATAACAGAGTAGTTAATGTACTGAACAAATTAGACAGGTGAGCATGTACTATGTATTCAATCATAGGAAATATAAATGACAATTAGAGCAGTAATGGGGTGGATACCTCTACCTACTATGTGGCACATATATATCTGGTTTCCCCTTGCACCAGTAGTGATGCGTTCAAATAAATAAATCCCTACTGTGATTAGAAAATTTGTAAGCAAAAATCACATGACTTTCTCGCAAAAACCAGTCAATGTTTAGACCGACAAAGTTATATAACCTAGATAAATGTACTGTTACAGATCTTATTGAAGAATTTAAAACTAAACAATTTAATACAATCAAATCTTCATTCACCAATTTCTCCTTTACTAAGTAGAAGTGAACTAATTAGTTGACATTGTTATTTAATGATGCAGTTAGGAAGTTATTCCATTGTTCAATTACATGGCCTGCTTCAACCATTATGAAAATTGAGATAATCCATGTGTAATTCATTATATGTTAGAGTAACGTGTTAATCAAAAAATGTAGGTATGTGTAATATACTTTCAAATTATTACCTTACCTGTCTTAAGAGATATTCTGATTTCTTCATGTGTACTGATGGTGATATATGTTTCAGTATTTTTCGCATTCTTTGTCTGATTGCACTTTTACTAGTCATAAAAATTACTGAAACAGCAAAAAATACGGACTAAATTAATAGTTAGAATTCACTGATATCTATAAAAGAAAAACGGTGAAGTCAACTGGAACTATATTTGGAAAATTATACTTTCGTAAAAAGATACTGTACATACATAAATTAGCATAAAGATGACATAAATGTTGCAAATGTATTAACAGATGACATCGGCTTAGTTTTGATAGGCATCGTCGTTGTATGAAAAGTCTCTGCCTTGACAATATTCATTTTAGATTTCTTCTTCTTCCTATTAAAAATAATATTGATTAATGAGTAGAAATAGGAAAAAACAGAAATATGAACCAACTTTGTTTTTTTCTTTGTTTCTGTAACAGACGTTTCTTGCGAAGTATTTGTCTTCTTCACTGGGCTAAGGTTTTAAATAAGAATGAGGGAGTTTTTTAAAAATTAAGTGTTAAATGAAACAAAGTATCAGTTACACAAATATAATATAGCTAAAGTTGGTTTGTGAAGATTATTGATATAACGAGCCGACCTAAGCTAAACATGGCCCCCAAATGCCCTGGTATGGCCGAAAGTGGGGAGAGTCCGCTCTCCCTCTCGAAATGCTCTCACATGGCCACGCGTATACAGCCTCTGCCACAGAAGCCCACTCACTGCCTTCTCGTGGCGGGGGTGTTGTTTACGAAATTGAGAGGACGAATGTTCGGCGCTTTAACCCGGCCACTGGACACAGTGAGTCCACCTAGGGGAGTTGGGTAACCCCGATTCCAAACCAATGGTGCACATGGGCTCCAGTATCCTGGTCGAACAAATGGCGTATGAACCAATTGTTGGTCACTAGCTACCATGGGACTGCATCTCCTCACGATGCTCCACTACCTTGTGGGCCAGACCTTTAAGTCAAAGGCTCGGAGTGTGGCCCCCTAAGAAAACCACCTGCTTCGGTCTGGGCACCCAGGCAGTATCATAGCCCTCACACAATTAAATAAAATGACAATTTTTGTGTGGTGCATATATATATATATATCTGGTGCCCCCTTGTATCAATATTTATGTCTTCAAATAAAATAAGCTAAACATTCATTAAAGGCGATGGGAGACGGTTGCAAAATATCACAGATTAGTGGACTTTAGATATGTACAGCATTCAACCCCGGTTCAATAGTCTAGAAGTTAATCATTTGCCGCGGGGCCAGGGGTTTTGGGTTCGATCCCTGGCGAGGTTGTAGAAGTGCGATGCTGAGGAATACCATACTGTGACGGAGCAGCTGTTCAGTGTTTCCTGGTTTTCGTTGGATCGCTAATTTAGGTAAGTTTATGATACTGAAAGATGATATGGTTTGAGGGAAGATATCATCATGAAATGATAGCAACTTTAGAGCCATTAAAAACCAGAGTAAATTGGGCAACAGCTTCATACTAGTTCGAGGTTCCTAATAAGTATGTCCACACAACCCGAAACTTGATCGATCTCAGGTCTTACAGTGAGTGAGAACTATCGGCCTAAGGGTATCAGTTCATGGCGAAGATAATTTTAGACAGATGTAAGACTCTGCACAAGACATTTTAGTCAGTTTAATATCACACTAACTATTGAAATAGTAATCTTGAGGTTATTCCATTGGGTTTATCTTGATATCTCAATATACAGTTACAGAATACTTGAACCAGTGAAAATTCCGGTTTTTCTGGCTTCAATATACAAATTAAATGTATCGAGTTCGAGTTATACGACTTGTTGTTGCATTATAAACACCTATTTATTATTTTAAACTGTTATCGAGGTTATTTTACTCGGATTCCTTGGTTCTCTCTCTAGTTCTAAAGATAAATTTTTTAAACCATTTGATTTACAACAGAAGATAATGTTTATTTACTTATTTTTCTTCTCTTTAGTTATAAGCATCCACTAGACGGTATGAAATTTTACTTTACACTTTCTTTATCATTTGAATTTTACAAATTATTACTGATACTATTATGATAATAGTTTGTTACTGAAATTCTGCAAGGAACTTGGAATTTTAAATCTTATATATATACGTGGGAATGTGCAACTTAAAAATGGATCTGTTTCGTGAGTAGTCAAAAACCATTTTTCCTATCAAAACACTGGCAAAACCAAACCTTTGAAGTTTTCGCCAGGAAACTTTTGCTCACAACTTACCTTCATGTAATAGGAGGATTTTCACAACAGCTGAAGACCGGTATGCTACCTAATATCTTCTCTTCCCCTCCTTGAGTGAATAGGCGCAAACATACGTCTTGAGGATTAAAATAACCCATCGTGTCATTGAATTTTCTTTATTTTTATACGACTTGAGTTTATTACTCTACTAAATGCCGAATACTTCTTCACAATTTATTTTTCATGATCCCCAAGTTTAACTGCAGAGAGCGGTTTGATTAAAAGCATCTACCATTCCATTTATTTGAAGAGTGACAGCAACAATGACGTGTTCGTAATTAACATAACCACACAACATATACAAAAAAGGAATACTCCCAGTACCACTTGCACAAACGAGATGCTTATCTCCTTAACATAAAATGCGCATACTGCTCAGTAATCTACAGTCAAATAATATATTTTCAAATGCAGAGAACACCCAATGTTCTTTGTGAAAATAGTATAACTGAAATCTCAACCATCCGCCTTAAAAAATAAGCTACATTGCCTGTACCCGAATCTGATTCACATTTTAATCAATTATCTTGCTTGCAACCCTGTTATCATGCCTTAAAAAAGAAGTAAATCATAACTGGCCATGTCATGTAATTATGTAAGGTTTTTAGTTTATTGAACTGACTGGAACAACACTACATAAATCACAGAGTTGTGAGAAAAATGTGTCTGATTACTGACGTTATACAGTTACTACAAAGTACAAGTAGGATTACTATATTGTAGATAAAGAGAACTGAAAAAACAAAGCTCAGGAGAATCGTTACTAATTAAAAAATGTGATACTTATTAAGTGTATCTGTAGACCACAAGTAGCCTTAGTAACCCTACCCCGAAAAAAACTAGTTAAAATATTATTAGCTAACCACATAAATAAATTTCACATCACCTACCCCTTATGTTCTTTAGGTACAAATCCACGAGACACTTCTTTCGCACCACACAGTTTGCAGATGAATACCTAACAGTTAAGTACTATTTTGTTTTCATGTTACTTGATCAATTTGAAACGATGAGCGACGACGAGCGACTCTCTTTTTAATTCGAATAGTTTTTTCAGTAATATTGTGTGAATGGAAGCAACGCAAGCATACTGTGCGGCAACATGGAGGTTCTACATAGCACGAAAAGGGTAATTTGTCAAGTGACCCATGAAATTATTAAGTAATTGTGGATAAATACAGTACAGTATTTTGGGTTGCTTTATACAATAGGCAAAGTCTTTACTTGTTTATTTAAAAATATGAATATTGGTATAAAGGAGCACCAAATACATATGTGCCACACAAGTCACTTGATTTGTGTGCGGGATGTGATACTGCCCGAGCGTCCAGACCCGAGAACGATTGACTCGCGAGGAGCAGGCTGGTTTTCGTTATGGTCGAGGATGCATTGATCACATCTTCACCCTCCGCCAAATGTTAGAACACCGTCATACTTATCGCAGGCCAACAATCGTAATGTTTCTTGATATCAGGGCTGCCTTCGATTCGTTGGACAGGACTGTTCTCTGGGATTGTCTATTGAAGAAGGGTGTGCCTGAGAAGTTCATTAACATCTTAAAGGCCCTGTATACGAACACCTCAGGCAGAGTGAGGGCATACAACCACCTTTCTCCCTTGTTCCATTCGAGCAGTGGGGTTAGGCAGGGTTGCCCAATCTCACCATTCCTCTTCAACTTTGCCATCGACGACATCCTGGAAACAGCTCTGATGGATGTAAGTAATGGCGGTGTGGATCTGCTGCCTGGAGAGCGACTTCTCGACCTCGAGTATGCGGATGATATTGTCTTACTGTGCGATAATGCCCAAGGCGTGCAATCCGCACTTAATCAGTTGGCAATCAGTGTCCGCAGGTACGGCATGTGCATTGCACCCTCCAAGTGCAAGGTACTCCTACAAGACTGGCAGGATTCTCATCCTGTACTCACCCTAGATGGTGAGCAGATTGAAGTAGTTGAGAAGTTCGTGTATCTAGGTAGCTACATAAGTGCTGGTGGTGGCGTGAGTGATGAGATTGATGCAGGTATAATGAAAGCCAGAGCGGCTTATACCAATCTGGGCCATCTTTGGCGCCTTCGTGATGTTAGTCTGGCTGTAAAAGGTCGGATCTACAACGCGTCAGTGAGAGCAGTTTCGCTCTATGCTTGTGAAACCTGGCCTCTCCGAGTTGAGGATGTTAGACGTCTCTCTGTGTTCGATCATCGTTGTCTCCGAAGGATTGCTGACATTCAGTGGCAACACCATGTTAGTAATGCAGAGGTTCAGCATCGTGTGTTTTGGCGCAAAGACGATAATTCAATTGGTGTCACCATCTTGAAACACCGACTTCGGTGGCTTGGACATGTTTTACGAATGTCGTCCAAGAGAATTCCACGTCGTGCATTATTTGCCGACTCTGGGACTGGTTGGAAAAAGCGGAGAGGTCAGTGTATGACATGATGTCGTGGTATGAAAGAAAGCTGCAAAGGGCTAGCTTCTGTTGGTCCTTCACGACTCCCTGGTTGGGGTCCGAGAGATGGTCCAACACAGTGGCTAGAGACGTTATCAGATATGGCTCAGAATAGAAGCCAGTGGCGTGCCTGCTGTAACCTTCTTTTACTTTCTTCATAAAGAGTGGCTATAACTTTCCTAACTGAGAGAGTTCTTCTGGTTGTACATTTCAGTTCCCTCCATCATTACTCTTCTCTTTTTTTCCTTCTTTTATATATACACATCTTCCTTCTCCTCTCATTCTCATTATTTTGTGTGGCGTATATGTATCCGGTGCCCTTTGTACCACTATGTATGTGATTAAATAAATTGCAAAAGACGACGTATATAGGATCATTAAAATAAAAACGAAAGTTATTATTTCCTAAAATGTAATCGGGAATGAGTGACACCCTACAGGTACTATGGTAACACGATGTTTGAACACCTAAAGGACAATACAAGTTTTATGACCAGTTCCACTGCCATATTTGAAAAATCTTTTTATAAGCCATGAGAACAAATAAATAGCTAATAAGTATACTTAGTATCAGACAGAAAATTTGAAACTAACTTTTGAGTACTTCACATTCTTTAATTTTGGAGAATTCATACAACAATCTATAAGTTGCAACAAGTTGAATAATTTAAACCAGTTACCGATTATGATAATGAGACAGAGCTGTGTCTTTTGTAACTTGACAAATCTTTTGAGTAAATATTAAGTTCCGTTTTCCCATATAACGCCGCTTCTTATGTTCCTGGCTATACACAAGTTCAGAAAAGACACTTCGGTAATAGAAAAACAAATTGCAAATAAACTATATTCAAAGAAACAACACATTTAATCAGTTTTTGACTAATTTAGTTTAATTGCTATTGAATCTTTAGAAATTATTAAATCTTATAAACCAATATGTTATATGATGGGAGTATTTAACTTTAAAAACGTACTGACATTTTATTTACAGTAGGATGCATTTGTTTGCGCTATCTCAAGCTTTCACGTGAATGACAAGGAGCTGAACGTAAGTAGAGAAATTACAACCAATGAAGAAACAACCTTTTAACACCATTTAAATCCATACAACTTCAGATGCAGAAGTGCTGTGAAACTAAGTATTTTCGAAGAATTTCCAACCCGGAACATGAAATGTATTCAAAACTTCACACAATAGTATGTGAATGGTGGAATGGTAACAGAGCACTGGTTGACTATTTAGTTAATGTCTTGGAAAATCACGGTTAGTAAAAGCAACCAAGGATAGATAGATAGAAAAATACAGCAAAACCCACTATTTCATAACTTAAAACTGACGACTTGGTAACTACTGCCATAGAGGATTGAACTATACTGGTCACGGCTTCTCACGAGAACTCCGGGATTTGAATCTAGAAGCTAGTCACTAGTGGGCATATGGTTATTATTAGTATAGGGATTTTGTGGAGATTGTAGTTTTCTCATGGTTCAGTGTTTAAACTGAAAAATTTACAATCTCCACAAAATCCCTATACTAGTAATAATGATGTGCTCACTAGTGACTACCAGATTCAAACCCTGGAGTTCTGGTGAGAAGCCGTGACCAGTGGAATTTAATAATTGTCGTGTGTCACTTACGAAAAGAAATGGATGAGAGCTGCGCAATATCGTGCATCAATTGAAGTTATACATCGATATCATTGATTGCCGGCTCAGTGGTTTATATATTAAGCGTCCGTACGCGAGGCCTTGAATTTGATTTCAAAATGCAGGGTCATGAGTGAGTTCTCTAATTCAGATTGAATCAGTGAATGAGTATAAAGTTTGCGTTAACTAATTTTACTGGATACATAAAAGATGAAAAGCTTCATTGTACGCTCGCTCACTGGAATCACAGTTAGCCACGATGACCCATGCAATCGTCTTCTTATTTCTATGAGGACTAACACCGTATGAATATTTCATGCACTTTCATTTACGTTTTAGAGGCAGAAAAGTCCATTTCGAAAAAAGTCTCACGATACAACTTAATATTATTATGGTAGGTATTTCTGTTAAACACTATTTTTGGTGAAAATACCTACTGACAGATTTTCCCTCTTGTACTAAATGTATATTCAAGTGCTCCATTGTAACCCAAGAGTGTACGTGGGTTACACCGACGTATACTTTGCAAGTGCATCTGTATCCCCACACAACATTATTAGGTAATCATTCTCCTTTTGCACACATTTCCATAGATAGGATGACACTATTCCTTAAGGTCTATCGCAAATATAATAGTTTGGTGTAGCAGGTCTGTATGTTGGTTAGTGCTTTGGCATCGTTCACCGGGAACTTATTACGAATGTTTTGGTTTATGAACGTAATAATTTGTAAATTTTCTAACACTTACATTGATTTATAGCATCAATCCGGACAGTATATCCTCGTTAACGACAAGGAAAGAAAGCAAGTTTTGGTCATCCCGAGAAAATAGCTGCCGAACAAACAATTTTTTCTCTACATGTATAGTGTTACTGTAACCGATATTCTTGGTCGTATTGATTACAATAGTTGCCTTTCCTTGAGAAAATACACAGTATTGCATCCTTGTAGAAAGTTGTCATCATTTTAAAATCATTGCTTTCAGATGACCACCATATTCCCAAGGGACTAAAAGTACCATTCACTGGAGTACTCAGTTACAAAAGCATAAATGCACATGATGACACTCTGCCGTATGGAACAAAGAAGTCGAGGAGGTAAGTTGATAAACATACACAATTCATTTATTGTTAGAGCTTTCAAACGTACATTGAAGGACTACTTGTGCACCTATGAAGAACTATAGGTTGCTGAAACGGAAGCTGCATGAGTTTCAGTCGACTTTCCAGTTGTCAACATTTTATCTGGCAACTTTTCCTTTATAGCTAAGTATCTACTGAGTAAATGCTTATAAAGCAGTTCATCGAAAACAGGTGTTCTGACCACCAATTCCGTCGACTTCAAAGGCAGTTAGTAACCCGTAAATTTAAGCATTTGTAAACATGATAGCGAAAGGTTGCACAATCATGATACCAAAATTATTCTGCGAGCAATCAGTGATCTGTCTGGTAAGATGGACAAACTAACTGCTTACATTAAAAGATCATCCATGGATGTGAAGGACAGGTATAGAGACAACACAGACACTTCAAGTTACTCATTCCCTTAGAAAACACCCGAGGAAAATATCGCGGATACATTGGGGAAGACCCACCCCAACCCAAAAAATTCCAACGATTCCCCCACGTCTAGATAATATTTAGGTTTGTAGCAAAAAAAACACCAAAATTTGCAATGGTGGCTCCACCAAAATCTACCCAAAATGGACAAACTTTTCCCCGAAATCGGGAGATAGGGGACTGATACACAACTTATGATATAGTTCACCAACACGTCAATAACTGAAAAATTTCTAGCAACTAAAACCCTACTAAATTAAAGCAAATGAAAAACACGATCTACAGAAAAATACAAAAATCTCGCAAATATAAAACCGGCGAGACTACTACTACCGCTGTGTCAAATAAGCTGATATTTTGTGTACGTTATAACATTGAATAACTACAAAGAAAAACTGATGTATGCATAGCTTCATAACCAGCTATACTACGCTAAAAATTAAATTCCTGAAAGTACTCACACATTCATTTTGCGCTCCAGCCACCAAGGTCACATAACAGTAGCGCCTTATTTGTAAACGCCACCTAGATTTATGTTCGAATAAAAAAATAGTGAACTTGTTACTTTTTCATTAAAGTTATTACTCATATGTACTGAAAACACATTTGAGATACTATACTGTGAAATCTTTATACACAATCGTTGGTTCATCTACTAGCATATTGATATTAAGTTCAGTCTTCAGTAATAAGGATAGTAGGTTGATGAACCTGTGTTAATCCAGACAGATTTCCTTCCAGTGAAGGTCCAGCTTCTTCTTGAAAATGTTCACTGATGGTGCTGATACCATTTGTTCTGGTAAAGCCTTCCAGTCATTGACCACTCGATGAGAAAAACGGGACCCCACCTTTAGTTTATTAGATCGCGGTTTCTGAACCTTCTTGCTATGACCTCGGAGATTATTAGTGCTGGAGGGAGCAAAAAGATAAGACATATTAACACCCAGATCATAATTAAAGATACGAAATGCCAGTATAAGGTCACCTCGCGTCCTACGATAAGATAAGGGGAAAAGATTGAGACGTTTTGAACGCTCATCGTAAAGGAGTTTAGAAAGACCCTTTCCTAATTTTGTCCCTACACGCTGGACACGCTCAAGCGATTTAGTATCCTTTATCAGACAAGGGCTAGCTGCTTGGATACAGTATTCTAAGTGTGGCCTTACATAGGTGAGATATAAAATTCGAAACATATCCTCGTCGAAGCATTTAAATGCTCTGCGAAGCGACCATAGCGCGCGATAGCCTTTGGAAGCAACCGCATTACAGTGTGTAGTAGTTTTTAAGTCGTGACTTATAGTTACTCCTAAGTCTTTGTGCTCTTGAAAGCGTGGAAGAGATGTACCATTAGTGGTATAGTGGTAACTAATATCGTGCCCGATGTGCATGAACACGCTCTTCCTGGAATTAACTTCCAGGCCCCAATCATGAGCCCACCTAACTAATTCGTCTAAATCCGCTTGCAGATAACAACGATCAGTCTCATTTCTTATTGTTCTCTAGATTTTAACATCATCCGTAAACAATAACATCGACGACTTAAGTAATAAAGGTAGTTCATTAATATACAGAAGGAAAAGTAAAGAGCCTAAGATGGTGCCTTGGGGTTCACCACTTTTGACCGGTTTCCGTTCGGATAGTGTTCCATTGACCCTCACTCTCTGTCTGCGGTCACATAAGAAGCTTCCTATCCATTCCTGTATAGCACCTGTCATTCCAAAGCTCAAGAACTTTTGCATAAGACCTAAGTGTGAAACCTTACCAAACGCTTTGCTAAAATCTATGAATATCACGTCGACAGACAGGCCGTTGTCTAATGCTACTGTTCAATCCTCTCTCGCAATAAGTAAGTTAGTTAGGCATGAACGCTTGTTACGAAACCCATATTGCTCGGGAGTTAACAGATTGTACGAATCTATGTGACTTGGTAACTTAACCCGAACTATCTTTTCAAGTAACTTAACGACTATGCTGGTCAGGCTAACTGGCCGGTAGCTAGATACAATCCGTCTCTGACCATCCTTAAATATAGGACTGACTATGGCGTTTTTCCAGTCTCCAGGTAGTTGAGCCTGTGAAAGGGACATGTTGAAGGGCATCGTGAGCGGTCTTGAGATAATGTCCGCAAGCGATGACAGCAGACGTGGGTGTAACCCATCGGGGCCCGGTATCTTACAAGGTTTGAGGTTAGTTATCAAAGGAAGAACAATATCCTCTGTCACGTGTAAAGGTCCTATGGCTGGTATCTCGTTGTCAACGGGACAGGTATTTGTAACACTACACGTAGAGTAGACTTCACTGAAATAGTTAGCAAATGTCTCCGCTTTCGCTAGATCAGATTCGGCCAATAAATCTGAATTTTCGCTTAACAGTAACGGGGGGATACCATCACTACGTTTCGTCCATCTTTTAACGTACGAAAACAGTCGCTTCGGACAGGTACGGCTATCGTATGCCAACTGTCGTTCGTAAGCGGTACGGGATTTAGCTATGGTCTTTTTACATATATTTCGGGGTTTTTTTTTATGTTCACACTTAAATGATGCCTGACCTGTTGACAAGAATAAATCCCAGAAGTGTTTCCTACGCTTCAACAGCTTCCGGGTTTCCTTATTAATCCATGGACGGCAATGTGATAGCTTACGTGCTGACCATGGGATAAACGGTTGAGTTACGGATTCGAACGTAGACTTAAACCTATTCCATGCATCATCGATCGATCCATCAACATCGACCGACCAGTCAACCGAGGTAGCATAGTTCCTGATTGCCGGAATATTAGCTCTCCAGATATTAGGACGGGATGGAGCAGATTCAAATTCTATACCATGTATCCGGAACTTAAAGGAAAGTACGGCATGGTCACTATTCACCAGTGGGGGAAGGTGTTGGATGTCGACGATATCTTCACAGTGGTGTGTGAGGACAAGGTCTATCAATGACGGATTATGTTCCAAGTCAATATGTGTCGGCTTAACGATACATTGTACAAGTGCACATTGAATAATTGATGACAGAAGGACGCTATCAAAACCCCCACCTGGAGCTGTGAGCTCTATCCAGTTTATGTGGGGTGCATTGAAGTCTCCAACGATGAGACAACATTCTGCCTTACTCCAAGGACAGACGTGTTTTAGGATAAAGTCGACAGCGAGACAACACGGACTATGATATATTCCTCCTATAGTCACTAACCCGTTTCTAGACCTAATTGTACAACGTACTACCTCACACGTACCACTTACATGCGCCTCCGATATGATCGAGTTTATGCGAAAGTGGTCCATAACATATAATATTATGCCTCCTCCCTTGCGACTTATAACTCTATCACTTCTGATACAGATGTAGCCTGAAATGCCTGGAGAACAGTCTATATCTACAGTGAGCCAAGTTTCGGTGACAACAATTATATCCGGATTTAATTCGTCTACCATCAAACTTAGCTCAGATATCTTATTCCGAAAACTACGGGCATTCGTGTAACACACATTTAAGGGGTTTTTGGAGACATGCGTTCTACCCACACAGGTTTCGGAAGCATTGGAGATATGTACCCCTGGGGCCTCATCGGGCAGTACATTTCTGATGAGAGATCCCACTAACTGCAGGTCGTGGGCATGTCTCTTAGCAGGATCGGTGTCTTTTGATTCTTCCAAGTTCCAGATGATTACACTAGGGACCTGTTTAACTTCCTTAAAAGTCA
The DNA here is from genome assembly GCF_000237925.1 of Schistosoma mansoni. Taxonomy (NCBI): domain Eukaryota; kingdom Metazoa; phylum Platyhelminthes; class Trematoda; order Strigeidida; family Schistosomatidae; genus Schistosoma; species Schistosoma mansoni. The sequence continues at coordinate 19,317,385 of NC_031498.1, read as the reverse complement.
TGTTCACGGCTTTCGACCGTGATGTCAGATCCTGCCGGTTAGCTACTGGCTTCTTACTGTTAGCTTTCTTTATAACAGTGTCGTGTGAGTCGAGCGAGTGACTCACAACAACATTTGGTGAACTCAAAATGTTCCCATCCACAACAGTACTAAATATTTTCTTACATCTGGACTTAAGCGGAGTTGCCTGATGCGCAGGACGTGAGTCCAACAAGGAGTTGTCGACTGTACGCGCGCTTTCTTTGGGTATTTTTCCTTCTCTTTTACGTTTCCGCATAATCCATTTCCCACTAGTCTCAGCATCCAGATTGGAACTACTCTGGACGATAGTGGTTCTAGCCGGGTCATCAGTCGCTGCTAAAGCAACTTGTCCCTCAATACTTAATAGCGTGTCTTTCATTAGTTGTATCGGAGTAGAAAGTTCTGTTCCGTGTTGTAAAATTGGGTGTCTGGTACCTGCCATGGCAGCATTTACGACACTAATACAATCTTCGTTATCAGTATCCATGTTGCCGGCACGGCCTACGTCGACCTTCTTAGCTAACGCTAGAAGGCTAATGGCTTCCTGAATGAGTAACGTTTTGCTTGAACAACAAAACATACAGAGCCAATGAGAATTGGGTTTCGAACACCTTTTATAAGCAGTAGCGCTTAAGAGGGTGAACATTTTATGAAACCACTTCTTACATTCGTCACATTGCATCCCTTCTTCCACGGAGAATAAGCAATATGGCTGTCCACACTTGTGTGCAGAGCCGACCATCTTAGAATGAAGCAAAATGATAGGCTAGGTAGATATGTAAGACAAATCACAACCTTGATCAAATAATCAAGCCGCAGTCGACCAAGAATGCTTTGATGCAGTAAGTACACAAAAGCAGGATCAAAACACACAAATATAATGTCACGTTGACTGAAATAAATTCAATTAAAGTGTAAACAGTACTTTTGATACGTAATTTACGACCAAAACAGTGAATTTAACTCGACGAGAAACAATACCACTGTCCTTTTAAATAGCGCGAAGATCAGTTACTCTGATCTTTTTATTATTTAGTGAGGTTAGTCTGACCGATAATTAATAAAAGGTATGTTTATTCACTTTTTGCTCAGTAACAGAAAATGTCTGAAACTTATATCATATACAGTTAAAAGACCATTATTGTAACTCCTAATTATACACACATTACTTTATCAAGCTTCACACACTAGATATTGTGAAGGTAATGAACATGAACTTATTTTGCGAGTAATTTTCGTTATTATTCGCGGATTTAGACTCTGCTCTCCGGGTTGAATGATTTTCTTTCAGAAGTATGATGCTGAATTCCGAATGTCGAAATTCTCCGGAAGTCACGAGACCGATGCTTCTTCTAGCAACCAGAGCAACAAGTAATATAGGTAGACGGAATGTTCGGACAAGGTGAGAGACCAAGAGAACAACCAAATAACTGCGGAACTAAGCACGTGCATACTTATAGGATGAGAAGCTCACGGATCCAGAATCATCGAAATACCATTCAAGAGAAAGAGGGTGCGAGTCACAATGAAAGCTATCTAATGTTATGCACCCACCAATGATAGCAACGACGAAAATAAAGAATAGTTTTACGAAAGGCTCTAATCGACCATGAAGATATCCCCCATGAAGAACTTAACCATCTTGATAGAAGACGGAATAGACAACAAAATTTATGAAGATATCATGGGACGAGAAGGACTGACTGAGAGAACGGACGAGAATGGCGAGAGATTCATAAACCTATGTGCATTCAACAAAATGGTTGAAGGTGGAACAATATTCCTTCACAAACGCATATACAAACCTTCATTTTTCTCACTGGATCACACTATACAGAATCAGATCGTTCATATTTGCACCAGTAAAAAATTCACAAGGTCAATGGAAGATGTGAGAAACTGAAGAGGAGCTGATATAGCTTCTGATCACACCTCGTAGTTGCCGAGATGAAACTTAAGCTAAAGAGGCATTGAAAGACTGAACAAACGGCATTACAAAGGTTCAATAAAGTCTTCCTTCAACATGCAACTAATTCAAGATAACAACAGGTTTAGAGACCAACAAGATCTCTCAGAATAATAAACTGCTATGGAGGGCGATTGGAGGAACCAAAGAGGCACTAACTTCAAAGTGTTGGAACGTTCTTGATCGCAGCAAGCATCATCATCAATAGTGAATCTCTGCCGAAACCCTGGATAAGATTCGAGAAAGGAAGGACAAGAAGGCAGCAATTAACGACAGTCGAAAAATAACAGGGGAAGTCAAGGCGCAAGTTCAATAGACTGGAACAAACAAACGAATGAAGAGGAGCATTAGAGATGACAAGCGGAAATATGTGGAAGACCTAGCAACGACGGTGGAAGAAACTTATAGAGAAGTAAATATGAAACAACTATATTGCACAAAGAAGAAACTGGCCTGGAAGTATGGTAAACCAGAGAGACTAGTCAAGAACAAAGAAGGCAGGCCAATCACTGAAATTCAAGAAAGGGAACTGATGAGTAGAACACATCAAGGAACTCTTCAATAGACCAGATTCATTGAATCCACCGGACATCGAAGCTGCACCTACAGTCCCTCCTATAGATGTCACTTCATCAACAACCGAAGAAATCTGCATGGTCATCAGGCTACTCAAGAATGGGAAAGCAGTAGGACCTGAAAAAGTACCGGTCAATGCACTGAAGTCAGACCTAAAAGCAACTTCAAACATGCTTCACGCTCTATTCAGGAAGTTTGGGGAGGAAGAACAAAGTGCCAACAGATCGGAAGGAAGGGTATCTCATCAAGATACCAAAGAAAGGAGATCCGAGCAAATGTGAAAAATACAGAGGCACCACATTACTATTGGTACCAGGAAATATTTTAAAACAGCGTCGGTGGATTGGATGAAAGATTCAGTAGACACCAAGTTCCAAGACCAACAGACCGGATTTCGTAAGGATCGGTAGTACACTAACCAAATCGTGGCACTACGGACCATCATTGAACAATCAATCGAATGGGACTCGTCACTATGTATCAACTTCCTTAACTATGAGAAAGCATTTGACAGTGTAGATGGGAGAACATTATAGAAACTACGTCAACGCTATGGAGGACCTGAGAAAATCGTCAACATCATCTGGAATTCATACGACGGACTTCATTGTGAAGCGGTGCATGAAGGACAGATAACAGACGCATTCTGAGTGAGGACCAGAGTCAGACAAATCTACACATTCTCTCCCTTTCTCTTTCTTCTGGTATTTGACCACATTATGAAGACCTCGACATCTGAGAAGAAGCATGGAATACAATAGACAGGTTGGATGCAAGTGAATGATTTGGACTATGCAGATGACCTGACCCTTCTATTCTATACATAAGAACGAATGCAGATGAAGACAGTAGGTCTTAACAGACACAAAGGAATGAGCGAAATCCTCAAATGCAACACCCAGTGCACCAACCAACCCATTCACATTTGATGGATCAGCTCTGGAAGATGTGAAATATTTCGCGTACCTGGGAAGCGTCATTGATGAACGAGGAGGATCCTATGTAGACGTAAAGGCAAGGATCAGAAAAGAAATCACATTCCTACAGTTGCAGAACATAATGAACTTAAAACAACTGTCTGTCAACCAATATCAAAGTCAGGATATTCAATATGAATATCAATACAGTTCTACGGTACGGAAGAGAAACTTGGAGAACTACCACAATTATTATCAAAAGAGTACAGGTATTTTCAAACAATCGCCTACGGAAGACACTCAGTGTCCTTTGGTCAGATAACGTCAGCAACAACCTTCTGTGAAATGGCGTTGGGAGTTTTGGAAGAGCCTAAGGGACATTTGCTGTTTCTAATCACCTGAAATTTCTGACAATTTACACAGGAGTGTGCTCACTCGCTCACATCTTTATTAACACCAGGCCAGAAAAATCGTTCTGCTATGAGCTTGATGGTTGCACGAACACCTGGATGAGGAAGTTTGTACAACGTATTGAGGACGATGCGCCGATATTGTTTCTGCACAAATAAAGTATATCTACCCATGGATGTCTCACATAACAAAGTTTCTTTACTTGTTTCCATCGGTTTGATACGTAGTTTTAGGGCTGTGGAAGAAAACTGGTGGTGAAGATCAGTGTCTTTTTTGAAGCTGGGTGAGTTAAAGAAGGTCGATTCCTTGGAAAATGCTCAAAAAAGTTAGACGACACAAGGCGTCTCCAACCACATTGTTGGCCCTAGAAATGCACTGTATATCTGAAGTGAACTTCGAAATTTAATCCAGTCGTTGAGACTCATGAGAAGAATACTTGTCTGAAGACGAACTGAAAATGAACGTAAGTGGTGTACGGTCGGTAAACAAGGTGAAAGTGCTGCACGGCACCATATGCTGCTTGAAATTCCCTACCGAATGTGTTATGCCTCGATTGAGTGTTTTGCAACCGTCTATTGAAAAATGCTAAACGTTGCCTTTTAATGTTTACCCATTGTTGAAGAACTCTGATTATCGAGCTGGATGTGTTTAAGGCGCTACTGATGGTTGCTTTGATGCCATGGCGTGCGAGCATAGATGCCTATGAGACAACTTCCATAAATGTTGAGGGTGCGTGTGCCACTCAAGTCGGTTTGTTGAGGGTCTCGTGGGGGACACGGAATCCGGCATAAACCATCGATGAGAACGTACCAGCCTGTTAAACTTGTGTGAATGCTTGACTGAGGTCGGTTCTGGGCAGACCGGACTGGCTATCAGCTTGTTTTATAGAAAGCGAACACCTTAGGGTCAATGGTGTACCCGATACAGTCGAGGAAGTCAGCACCGCCTCGACATTTGTAAATGTTCACAGTAGTGTCATGTTTCGGAGTCAACTGAAAACAAAGTTCGCTTGATGGGGCTAAAATTCTTTGTCCTAACTTGTAACCGCGCAGTCACCAACTTGCGCGTGCACGAAATCAAAATCTTTGGATAGGTCATCGATGAATCTTTAAGAAGTTTGTGCAGCATTTCTCAAACCTGATGATATACCTAGGAATTCATGATCCGAAAGGAGTGGTGATATCTGTTTTAAAAAAGTGGCCTGGAGTTATAGGAATTCGGTCGTAAACTTTAACTAGATCGATTTTCGAGAAAACGATTGTACCGTTTATTAGTAGCTGCCAGGTCGTGGATGTGCAGTAAGGAGTAGTGATCGGGATTAGTTTTCTTATTTAGTCACCGATAGTCATCAGCTGGATGCCAATCGTTGCTGTCCTTTTGAGAGACCATATGCAAAGAAGATGGCCATGAGTTGTCTGATGGTCAGATAATTCTCAAGTCTATCATACGCTTAAACTCAATATCACCCAAGCTTAGCTTTGCAAGAGCTAGTCGGAGCGCTTTCGAAAATATAGGTGGTCCTGTAGCCGTGATGTGGTGTTTAACATTACTGGTTAAGTACGTAGGTTTTGATAGCGTTTTGTTGAATTTACGGTACATATCGAGAGTCTGTCGGAGGAACGGATCGTCCATCAGCTTAAAAACGGCTGAGCATAACGTAAAACCAGAAAATCGAGTTCTACAAACGGACATTCTAGTACTTCCGCTTTCTAATCTCTGTTTGCCTGTGTTGACATGTAGATTATGGTGTTGTACCAGGTCTATACTAATGCTTGCCATAAAAACGTCTGGAACAACGAAAATCCGGTGAATGGGTTCACGCAAAGCCATTCTATCATGGACATATCTCCCACCATGTGTGGTGATCGGTTTTTTACTTGGCTCCAGTAAGTTAAAAACTGGTTACTGTGGACGGTCATTATTATTCGCGGGAAAAACATGTAAATTTATGTCCGTGTCCACAAAATGACAGACTTTCGTAATATATCGGTGGTGTACAACAAACGGCTTTATTAGCCAGCTGAAGTTGCCGTTAACACATCCCGGAGGTGAAGCTTCCCGAAACGTTCGTCGTGGCGGAACTCTTAGGGTCTGAGGAACTAAAGGATTTCCTGAGACTTCTATATTTTTTGTGGTGCAATAACAATCAGAGTTATCTGCCTATTGTCGTCTAAAGAAAGATATTTGTAGTGAAGGGCTTCTTCGGGATATTTCGGTGTGTCTGCGATTATAATGAATGTCAAGAAAACTAGTAAGAGTATGACATAGATCCATGATGTCATTTTAGTGCGTTTGAGGCTTTCCTTCTGCAGAACACGCCTCGGTGCTAGGTTCCTTGAAGATCTGCAAAATATGGTTGGCAGATATAGCTAGTTTGTCTACGTTGTTATTTATGGACGAGCCGAGAACCACTTGAACGTGTCGGGAATGCTTAAATAAGAAGGGTTGTCTAAGAGGCCTTTATCGAACGTCCCTTGACAAATGACCTTCAGCATACCCAGAAACATATCTGTTGCTAAACCATGTAGCAATTTTATATTGTAGAAAGCTGGTCTGACATTCGTCCATTGGGTTGGTCACCCCGTTTAAGGATAGCCATTTCTGAAGCATCTTAGGGCTCGGAAACAGCACTAGTAAGCATATCAGGTGCAGCTTGCCTGTTAAAATCGCGTGACAGTGAAATAACTGCTGCGAGGAACTGTTTACGTGGGTCTATCACGCCGTGGTCGCAGAAGTTAGTTTCCGTGCAGCGGAACCAGGCTTCGATAGTATCGGGCCTGAATGGCATAAATTGAAAGGCGGGGAGCGCAATAGCCTTTGCTCTGAACAGCTTGGGTGTCTATTTCGTTATATTAAGGATGAAATATATAAGTAACCGTGAAAAAATCCGAGGATACAAAAATAATATCATGATATGCAAAAATTAAAGAAGACATGATTTTACGACAAGGGACAGACTCACAACTAATCGTTTGGTGTACCAGGTCAAGTTAGGCTTAACCTCTACAAATGCCACACATATTCAGGACTTAGGAACGCTTTCGTCCGTAACACTGAAGGAGACCAGCCCAGTCAAATCAGAAGCCAGGGATGAATGAGTTCGAAGATATATTTGAAAGTTACCCGTATGTCGAGAAGCGTTTGATTGAAGCTGGCTAGTATTTGCCAGGCATATGTAGTACGATGCACCTACTCATGATGTGATAAGGGTGCGCAACCGGGCGCCTTCAGCTACAGTGCGGCTGGTAAATCTAATGAGGTCAGTTTCAATGTCGAAGATCTAAAGAACTATTTATTTTGGTAAATTATTTACCGCTACAAGTTTAGCTATAGAGTGACAAAATGATTTGGAGGTATGAGTGCCTTATACAGGAGGATTGAAGACTAATAAGTCGGAAACCTTCAATCCTCGTTCAACAGAAATTTATCCGGTATAGAAGTTACTCTGTCTGGTCCCCATTGAGTGTATTGATCTGTGTTCCAAGTTCAAATGGTTCAAATGGTTGAGGACGGAATAGAAGAAGCTTTCGCTTAACGGGCTTCCGTGTCTGATAGCAGTGGATCACCAATACCTCCAGGCAAGAACCTAGGTATATGAACGATAATAGAGGGAAAAAAAGTTGAGCTCAATTATCTTGTCAAACCCTTGTTATCAGTGTTCAGCCTGAAACTCTATCTGAAAAGAGAATAATTTTCAATGTTCGGATAGGACAGTATTAAATAACAATCTTGGAGAAGCCACGACTTAAGGGCATCGGTCACCCGTTCCTACTGTACTACTGCATAAGGAGTATCTTATGTTTAGTGCGGTACTTCTGATTTTAGTGAGTGGTTCAAGGTCGGTTGGGGCTCTGCTACTGTTGGACCAGCTTCCTATTGGATCTCATTAAAATTGAATAACTTCTCTTGCTCATAAAGTCCTACACAATATTATTTTCAAGACTGATCACATATATTCATTTGTAGGATATACGCATTATTAAACAAGAATATAGGATGTATATACCATACAAAAGACAAGGCCTATATATATATATTTATATATATTGTGTATTTCAATCACTGAAGGTCAAAAAATTTAAGAATATTAGGATACTATTCTTATCCTTTCCACTTAGCCTAAAATGCCAGTAATCTACTATGTTTTCCAGTTAAATTCAGGTAAATGCACTTACAAGTAATAATATGGCATGTATACCGAACGAGAAACATTATGAGGACTTGGCCTTAGTAGTAAAGTTTTCACTATACAGCTGCGCACTTAATGGAGTTCGAAGTCACTGATTTTAGTTTGCCAAAACGTAGAACAAATAGAGAGATCAAAGACCAGCTAGAAAAGAAGACGCTGCATTCCCCGGTCATCATAGTATTGTGTAGGACAAACTAAAAAACTCAGTGTAAGCTCCGCGACAATAAATATGCTGTGCACTAGCATTGTCAGAACATTGACTTCGTTTACGTTTTAAGGAATTCCCAAACTGTTAAGGATTGAACCCCTCAACAAAGTCAGGAAACTGTCTCCAGCATTTCCAGTGCGTAATCATACTAGAGTTGCCTAATTTTCTCATTATATCTAAAAAGCCGTGGTATGTCAACATGATTGTCAAATCCTGTAGTCATGAATCGTTAAACTTATCTCCTCAACTATGTGATAATTCGGTTTGATACCTGGTAGGCAACCTAATTCCTGTTAGTTTTATCTTCAAGAATAACACGATGATATACACAAGTTGTTTGCCGTTAGTTATGAAGTTTTGTGTCGTATTCAGGACAGATAGTCTAAGCATTTGTGGTGATAGCTTAGTGTCCGTTGCACTCATCATGTTTCAAGCAAGAAAATAGCAAATTTCTTGACAGGAGATATTTAGCTTACAGCTTAATGGATACGTTTGTATATGGCTTTCCAGTTCCCTTTATCTATGAACATGTTTCGTAATTGACACGAGGACAGATATGGCATGTAGAGAGCCGTGATATATTATCGGGTTTCGGCAATAGTATTTAATTTCATATATATGACTGCACTCTCTGAAAACTGCTCAAAAGAATTTCCAAAAAACGGAAGAAAAATCTTACCAGTTTCACATTCAACGTAATGGGGTTCATCTTTACACAGCTTTGTTCTCACTACATAGAGTTATATCATTATTAGTACACCCTTCGGTAGCCAATACTTAAGTCATCAGGGTTTAGATTTAATAATTTAATTCTTATGTCTTACAGAAAGCGTTTAGTATCTTTATTTTCTGTCTTTCGTTAGATTTCCCATAACGACATCCATTCACGATTTTTTGATCTAATTTATGGCCTCAAATGAAGCTTCAATCGAGGATTTAACAAAATTGTTGGCGGAATTCCATAGTTCTTCAACCAGTTCAACTCGACGTCAGGAAATACAGATTTTATTAGTAAATTTTGAAAACTCTCCTAATGCCTGGTATCATGCAATATGTTATTTATCCATGTCTAGAAACCAGTATGTTGTTCTCTATTGTCTAGGCGTTATTGAGACAACTATTATTCACCAATGGCCACTTCTTTCGAAAGATGATAAGTTAAGAATGCGTTCATTTTTGAAAGATTATCTTAATAAAAACTGTTTGGATCAACTTAACTTCCTATTAAAAAAGACCGCAAAATTACTATCACTGACTGCTTGCTTTGATTGGCCTGATCAGTACATTGATTATATGGAATTTATCAAGTCTCATATCTTCATTGATTCATCTAGCAATTTAACTGATATCAAAACGTCGTTGATGGGTTGGTATTGTCTCAAGTCCATGTATGAATCTTTTCTAAATCCACCAGAAATGATAAGTTATTCAAAGAGGACTGAACTTCAAAATTTTTTGCGTAAAGAAACTACTACATTCTGTGGATTATTGTGTTCATTTACTTCAAATTTATGCGGCGGTGTTGATTGCGGAAATCTAATAAATCTATCTCAGTCTTATTTATTGGGACAAAATTCTCAGTTGAATCAAAATAGTCAGCATTCTCTTTGGCAACCACTTCTGGTCTTCTTAGAATCTCTAGCCAGTGATTGTTTAACAAATTCTGGGACTAAATGTTACACACTGATTGAATGTTTTGAATGCTTACACGAAGTATTAAAGTTATGGCCCGGTCAACCTGATCTCCTGGTAGAAATTTTGATACTGATTTTTATTTTCTCATTGATAGGATCTCCTCAATGTTTATCAGCCTGTGTAGAAGCAGAGATAGCTCTTGCATTATCATCTCACGACTGTGATCTCCTCAGGTTGATTGGTTTGACTGCTTTGACTTGTTTACATGAGTTGGTTGAGAAACGAAACGTAGACAGTTTGATGACACATCAATCTAGCTTTGTATTTCAGCTTATCACTTGTCATCTTAACCTAACTAGTGGTCGTATTGTACTCAACAAGATTTCTACACAGAATGGTGGAAACAAGTTCAACAATAATAATCATGACATTTCTAGTGCTCTTGCAATGGATAGACAAAAACAGGCTAAGTGTGACGATTATGAGATGAAGTTAGTGGAGATTATTCGGTGTATACTACCAAGTTGTCTTAAATTTGTTTATACAAGTAATAATTCAGATAGCAACTTTTCAATGGATGGTTTAATGACATTTTTACAAGCTTTCCGTGAATTCACCTTTTTCACGTCGAATTTCGAAACATATTTATCTTGCATTAATATTTGGTCTGGTGTATTCGAATCTCTTCAGTTTTCTACGCATCAGTCATCTGATTACTTATTATCTAATTCAAATGTACATAGAATACTCACTGAATTTGGGAATGCTTTATTTTCTAGGCTTTTTTATAGTGAATCCTCGGCCTATTTAGATACATTGGATTACGATATATTTGAAAATGAAATGTTATATATGTCTTATCCCACTAACGATGAGAATAGTTTGTTGTCCATTGTTTTCCCAGAGGAATTCCGTACAAATAATTACCGAAACAATGAACCGTGTGAATATGTAATATTTATTCGTGAAAGTTTATCAACATTTCATCATTTAGTGGGTCTATTACCCCACGATTTTACTGTACTACTTTTTCAACGGTTTCAATGCATTTTAAATGAATATACTTTATTGGTGAATTCAACTGGTCTATTGTCAGGTGTATTTAATTACCCTAAAGGTCAACCAGTCTATCGTGTCCATTGGATCTTAAGAGATTTTGCTTCAATTGTACAGGTGGTTGGTTTTATGTCAGAAAAGTTTTGCTGTGAAAAATATCAAGAACTTGGTCAACAAATTCTACGTGCTCTTATGTATTGTTTACGTCTAAATAGTTTGATTTTTCCCGCTCTTCACAATATTAACGAGCGTCTTATACGACTGAGTTTTGTTGAAGTTATTGTTCAGGTATTGCTTGTCTGGCGTGCTTTAATCGTTTCCGGTTCTATTGGATTTATTACAGACTGTAATAATTTGTCATATAATAAAATTTATCTCTTATCTACTGAATGTGAACATTTCTACTCAGAACTCATGGAAATCTTTCAATCTTTCTTCAAACCACTTAAAGATACCAACTTGTCGTCTTCCCCTTCCTCTTCCTCCTCCACTCTAATATCTTCAAGAATTATATATAGTTGTGCTCAATTATTTAACTGTTTATTTACTTCATCTTTTCGTGATATACGTCCCCCGAGCTCAATTATATTCAATGTAAATTCTAGGACATTTACCATATTTAACAGTATATTTGACTCGGTCTGTGAACAAAAGTGTCAAACATCTATCAATTATAATATATTAAACTCCTTAGTGTCTTCATTTCTATTTTATTTAACTTCTGAAAATGAATCAATATCTCATTTATCTAACTATAATAATACTGATGATGAACAAAACAAATTGACCTCTATCCGGGATTCATTACTTAATCGATTAATTGTACAATTATTTTTACCTAATTTAAATCAGAACAATTTTGAAATTGCTCAAAAACAACATATTACCTATTTAAGTTTACTTAATCATTCTATATTATCTCTTGAAAATGCTAAAAATTCCACTCGTCAACTTGTCTATACAAAACTGGTAAACTCAGGTCTAATGGATAATCTAGTCAATTGTTTATTAAATAAAATTTTATCCAATAACTCTTCTTATCCAACAAACTTAAATTCAGAATTAAAAATAAAACTATGTACAGCTTATTTAATATTTTTAGCTACATTTGTTCGTATTTTATCGATTTCTAATAATTCTTTATCATCAATTCCACAATTAATTGGTCAAATTATTCATTCATTATGTACAACTTCATCCTTAACAACAACAACCACAACGACGACGTCGGTATCCAATTCTTTTCCAATGAATTTAATTAGTCCAATTATTGATATATTACTGTTGCTAACCCATCATAAAATATTTTTACCAATTTTAAAAGATACATTTGAATTATGTATTTGTGTTTTTCTACCTATTTTATCAACTATTCCAAATGTAGTCTATACTGATGATGTACAAACTATACATCAATTAATCATGAATGCTTGTGTAAATAATGGCCAATTAATACAACAATTATTTGAATTAATATTTACAATTTTCTCAAATAATTTTTCTTTTTTTTTTATTCGTAATAATAATAATAATTCTCTTAGTAACACAACTATCACATCATCAGTAATCAATAAATCAATGATATTAACACCAATTATGCAACGTTATTCTTTGAATAATTCAGATATATTTCATCGTCTTATGTTTATCTTTTCTATTGTATTACATCCAGATCAAGTTAATTCGAGTTCAGTGAAATTTATTATTGAAAAATTAGTTCATTTAAATACATCACATAAGCTGTTTGATTTATATGATTTTAATAAAACATGGTTATCTGTATTTACTACATCTATATTGAATTTATTAATTGATAATAAACATAATTCATGTAAAGATATACTAACTGAAAGTGTATATTATTTTGCTGCCTCATTTACACATTTATCTTGTCCTCAAAACAGTTGTGACTCTAGCGGAGATAACAATAGTTCTAATGATCATTTTACTATCAATAATAATAGTAATAATAATAATAACGAACATCAATCTAACGCTTTATTTCACTTTGTGCAACATTTCCTTCCATCATATTTGAATACTGTAGGAAATTTAGACAATAGTCAACGTAGCTCAGTTTTATCCTGTTTCTATGATACAAATCAAAAGGCATTATATACTAAAGATATAACAGTATTTAATCATTCCATAGAATTACTAGTTTACAATATACGATATTATCGTACTATTAATTTGGGGATGACAACAGTTTCACTGGCAAACTCTCATACGTAGATTTTCCATTGGATATCCCAGTAAGTTTTATTATTTCGAGGTATTTGATTTGTGTATAATTATTTGTATGATAACGCTCTCACATTTTTTTAGTTCTTTATGACATTAATGTTTTTGAAGTCGTATGTGCATACATGATATTAGAAGGTTACCTTATTATGAGTGAAGTAAATGCCCGTTTACTAATATATGAACCATGTTTTTCTTTTTAATAAGCCCAAATGATGCTAACCATTTTCCGCTTGTGAATTGGGTGAAGATAACTAAAATATATGACCATATAAGATGTAATTTGATTTACGAACAATTGAATCACAGCTCCTAACAAAAACCAGAAAGCAAATAACTCGATAAGACTGAACTACGTCTGTTTCGCCTGATTCTGATTTGTAGTCGTCCTATTAAAGTTTTGCCAAGTATGTAGTACGAATACCTCTAGTGAAAAGTGTAACTAATACTGTGGTGGACGCTACTCACAAGATTCCTTGTACGTAATGTGTAGCGGGACGTGGCCTTGAATCTGTCACAGTCATCAGACGAAGCAAAGAGTTTCAGTACATCAAAAGCACAGCGTAGGTAGAACATATCGCAAGATGCAAATGGATGGACAGTCATATATATATATATATATATATATATATATATATATATATATATATATATTACGTAAACACTTTATGATTCCTCACAATAAACATTCATTCGTTTCTTCTACCCATTGTCTCAATCTGCACTATTACATGAAGCTGCACATGGTCAATAACATTTACGTATCAGTAACTTTAGTTGGCATTTTAAAAAAATGGTGAAATAATATTTACGGTTTACAAAACAATAGTAATCCGTTTATTTACTGGAATAAATCACTATTATGAATGGCCCCCAAATGCTCTGGTACGGCCGAGAGTGGGGAGAGTCCGCTCTCCCTCTCGAAATGCTCTCACATGGCCACGCGTATATAGCCTCTGCCAGGGAAGTCCTACTCACTGCCTTCTCGTGGTATTACTGTTGTTTACGAAATTGAGAGGACGAATGTCCGGCACTTTAACAGGCCCAGTTGACACAGTGAGTCCACCTAGGGGAGTTGGGTAACCCCGATTCCAAACCAATGGTGCACATGGGCTCCAGTATCTCGAGGGAACAAATGGCGTATGAACTAATTGTTGGTCACCAGCTACCATGCGACTGCATCTCCTTACGGTGCTCCACTGCCTTGTGGATCAAACCTTTAGGTCTAAGGCCCCGGGTGTGGCCCCCTAAGAAAACCACCTGCTTCAATTTGGGCACCTAGGCAGTATCACAGCCCTCACACAAATCAAATGAGATTTGTGCGGTGCATATATATATGGTGCCCCTTGTACCAACATTTATATGTTTAAATAAATAAATAAATAAGTTACTTTACTATACCATCTAATTCTCATTTCTAATTTGTGTTTTTCTTCATAACAGACAATCTATTGTATGCTTCAATCATGGAGAATTACACTCATTTAGTGCTATCAGTGAGCACACTATCGAATTTCTCTATCATTCATGTGTTGTTGATCACCAATCATTTGTTATTTGTCCTGTGAGTACAATATTCTTCAGTGTTTATGAGTTATCTTATTATTATTATTTTTCTCTTTGAAAACTTCAGTTTATAGTCTTTACATTTTAATAATGCATTTCCTGAACACACAAAAATATATACATACACACACACACACTTCTAATTGTATTTTTCTATTGTTAGTTATTTACATATTTTGGTCTTGACAAAAAACAAAAAAAATTGCCTTTGATTTTGTTCTATTCTGATCATATTTTTTTTCTTTTTATCTAATCTTTATCTTATTATTATTATTATTATCGTTATCATTATTACTACTATTATTGTTTTCATCGACCAATTTGGTTGTTTATGTTTTCTGTGACCTGAGTCTTGCAACATTGTTAGTCAATTAGTCAAGTTGTTTTTTGCTTATATACTCAGTGTAATAATCGGAAAAATAATTTTTAAAAACTCAGCAACTAAGACCACAACTGAAACCATAATTGCGTATTTACCTTCCTTTTTTCTTAATTCTGTATTTTATGATTTGCTTGTTTGTTTGCTTGATTTTTTTTTCATTACATAAAATAATTTTTTTTCATAAAACCTTGTTTAGTTTCACTATTATTATTGTTTCAACATAATTTAGCATTCCATGTGCATAGGATTTGTACAGTTTTTTGAACATAGTAATAATAATACGATTGACTGAGTGATTAGATGAGTTCTCATCATACATAATAAATAAGTTGATTGATCTATTAAATAATAACCAGTGTCATATCTTTCTAGTCTTTAATGACACATGTTCGAATCTCATAGACATCATCATTTCCCTTAAGATTGTAGGAATCTCTTGCTGTGATAAAAATCAACTATCATTACATCTAAGTGAAGTTGGATTTCCTCCTTACTACTCTCAACCACTGAATATCAGATAATGGTTTAACATACTTAGACTGTCTAAATATAAGTGACGATTCAAAGTGTATAATTCATCGATGAACTGACCAACCGCCGTATTCAAAACTACAATAAAACAAAAAATATTACAAGTTCACTTATATACCGTTGCTACTACCTTGACGTGGTGGTCAGGCTTGCCTATCGTGATGAACCAATCGACCTATACTGGCTGAAACAATCGTTCCTCAAAGTCCTACCATGCCAAACACGTCGGTTGAAGAGCGGTAAGACTAAAAGCAGCAATCCCAAGGTCCGAAGGCGAAGTCGTACTGCCGACTGTACAGAGGTGTGACGGCAGTAAGGTGTTTCTTTCAGACAACCAGCATGACAGCGATGCTGCCTTCTCACAATGAGGGGTGAGGTTAGAAAAGTTCGACCCTAAAAATGCACACCTCGCCTTATCCCACGGATTTCTGTCTCCGGCGGTAAGGCCTTTTGAAGAACGGAGCTAACACGTCAAAAATCCCCCACAAAAAGGCCGTGCGTGACCGGTTCCAAGCAGTTGTCCCTTGGGCACTGCGGTCACGCTCCCAGGTCGTTAAGACCAACACTAATCCAACTTCCTTTTCAGGCCCCTCAAGAAATACCCTTCCACGGTGTGGGCAGCCGGGAAGTGATATTAACCCTCATACCTGTAACTGCACGCGAGACCAAGTTAGTCACGTTCAAATCCTTCCTACACCTAATACTATAATTATACTCAGTAATCTAATAGTTGTAAGTTAATTATTTACGCTACTGAGCCACCACTTCAGCACAGAGGCCGGGAATATTATGATGGTATTGTGTTCTTTGAGTTAGATGATTCAGTTGAGAAACTTTAATTATCGTATTTGACGACATCATCAGTTCCCACTTCAAGTAGATGTGAGCTTTTCAGTTGTTCCATAAGTGTTATATCAGTTCGCTATAATTCCCATTTTTATAACATTGGTTTTCTTAATAGGTTTAGTTTTATCCGTTTACTTTTTCATTCCTATTGACTTTTGTTCGGTTGACCTGATCATGCAATTGACTGGTATCTCTCATCGATTGGTATATTGTATCTACTTCGATGTGTTACAAACTATATTACAGGTTGTGTGTAGCTATGAAAACCTAGTGAAGTAAATTAAACTCATTTTGATTCTGTTCATATCTCTGTTTTCTCGTTTCAAGTTAATAAAGGGTAGCGTGTATGTGGAACTAACATTTGATTCGATTTTATCTTTTCAGCGATGAAAGACGTTCGTAAAGTAGTATACCGTGGACTACCGAAGTAGTGACTTGACTATTATTATTAACACGGTTCTGTCAAGTGATATGAATTAATAGTCCAATGTGTTTTATGTTGCATAGTTGAAAACATTACAAAAGAATAAATCCGTTGAGTTTTCTATGCTGTTAATCAGTTACAAACTCAGGGAGTATCTTGCACTTCAAAATATCACATAATCTCGTTTAAATTCCAGCCAACAATATTATACCTAAATAAATTAGGACTTGACACGCATGACATTGATCATCATCCAGTGATCAATCAATTGTGATTACATTAGTACTCAGCTAATCACGAACGTTTCGTCATGAAGCCTGATAATAGCCATGAATTATTTACTGAATACGGCAATTCATAATGTGGATTTACAAATCATATGAAATATTAGTAAATATCCAGTCTCAGAAACGTCTTGGGGTTTTGTGTGGACAAAAACAAAGTTTTGTTTGAGGAATCCTAGTTAATCCACTTTATAACATCCTTTTCACAATTCCGTTATATATATATATATATATGATTTCTATTTCCTTAATTTTTAAAAGGAGGTAAATTGCATCACGTGGATCTTAGTTTTTGAATAGCCATTTTTCACGTGTACTAACCAAAAATGGAAATACACCATGCGACAATTGAATTTCATTTCAAGAAGTTATACAAGTAGTAACATGTGACCAACGAATAATTAGTTCTTGTTGAGATTTAGGTTATTTCATAACATAAACACTAAATAAAAGAAAATCCATCTGGATTTAGAGTTTTTTGTGAAACAATAAATTACAGTTTTGATAGTTTAGGAAATCGAAAGTTGACATTTCTGGGATTTTTACTTACTGTTTTTGGATCCAAATTCAGATGTAGTTTTCATTTTTTTACCGATATCTGCTGAATGAATTTTGAAACAGAAGCCACTATATAGTCATATTCTGGAACTCGGAAGTGCGAGCTCACGACCCCACCAGCAATTGAAACCTCAGACCCCGTAGAAAACTATTTTGCTCTTTAAAAATACTCGTAAGTTGTTGCCTAAGGTAATTTCCTTAAACAAGTACCTTTTTACTCAGCTTCTACCTACTTTAGAAGACTAATGGACTCCTAGTGAGACGAATTCTATTTGATTATTCCCCAATGAATAGTATTCAACAATACACGAAAACTCGATCGAAAAGGTGAATAAAAAATAACTGGAATATCTAGGTTATCACACATAAACTATGTAACTTGTCGGCTAAATCACTTGTTTCTCAATTACTGACTTACGGGTCTTAATCCTGCTCCAATAACTACTCCTTACGTTTCAGATTACCGTTCGACTTAAAGTTGACTAAGTAAACATGTAAATGATAAATGAATTACATTGATATTAATATGTAAGCCTCGAATTGTTTATTTGTAGAACAATGTAGTGATCTGCTACAACCTTTTTGTTTTCATTAGCTAGCGGGGGAATTTTTCTGTTTACATCCAATTGAAATGAATGGTTGTCGATAAATAAAACCGAAAACAAATAGCTGTGTCATATTTATGACGATAGTTTACAAATAGGCCAAAGTGTTTTTTATAAACTTACACTTACTTGTCAGACTTATCAATATTGGTTTCCGGGGATTTAAACACGAAGATTATATTCGGATGCTTCACCGACGTTTACTAGTCCTCTTAAAATAATTATACAGAAGATTCACACTACTTACAGTAGTTAAATTTTAAAACTAAAAATATTTATTCCAATACATTTAACCCCTTTCTTTGGATAGATTGATCAATCTGATGGAAATTGCTTCTTCGGTAGTAAGTTTTAAAGAAATGATTGACTGATAAGGACATCAATATTATGCAACAAAAACCCCAACAATTGCTTTCTGGGTTCTTATTATGTCATATGACCTGTTCTGTCGTTAGAAAAAAGATGGCAAATTTCAGATCTAAAGTCCCCACAAATCATAATGAATATATTTTAGTATCAATGACAGAATAGAGCGAAGTTAGTTGTCCTTCAAAGTTGTTTCTTTTAAGACAAATATCTCATTTTGATGACTGTATACGTAATCTGAAATCTTTCCAAAAAAGATCTAAGAGCCTGCACAGTTTTTAAGCTTGTTTAGTAATAAGGCTGTATGGACAGTAATGAAGGTATCACTTCGTATATCTTGCCTATCATACATATTTTTGTGCATCGTTCATCTGCAAACTGACAACTAAAGATTTTGCTTATCCAATGAATACGTACTACTCAATTATCTTCAAAAAAGTAACATCTACTTCAAATATTCCCTATTACTTGAATACCAATGATTGATCAAAAAAATTACCGGATTTCACTACAATAGCCTACAAACTATTTGCAGATTTTGTTTGAAGATCTGACTCAATCATCAAGTTGTGCATAAACGTTTTGGAGGTAATATTACTCTTAAAGTACAGTTTTAATAAACTGAGAAGAAATTAAATTTCATATTTACTAATCCCAACACATGATGTATTCCAGCGTTAGTCACATGAATGAACGATTGAAATGTTTCTAAGTAAACAGATAAGAACAAAGTTATCAGAAAAATCTTTACATGTTTATATTGAGTGTGGTAGGGAACAGTGACTAATTGTGTACCACTATAATAACAAGCATATCAACTAAAATAAACAAGTGAATAGAAAAGAAGAAAACACCGAGAAGAAGGAATAAATGGTAGCATAGGTGTAAAAGATGAAAATAAAATGGTAAATTTGACAGACAGATGTCCATTTAGTTGGGTTTATCAAAAAAATCCACATTACTCGTCAGAATTATGAAGCCATTTGAGTGATCAAAATCATAAGATCTACATCAAATTAGTAGAAAGTAATATAAAATGGAAATCCAAAATAATGATGAACGTAGATAAAATGAAGTTTAAGGTTACATGAATTTATCAGTGAAGTACAAACTTGTATGAGATTTCAACCCACGTATTCATCTAAACGGTCTTTATTTATTGAGAAATAACTTGTAACAAACTGTGAAGTCATTGATCTAACGACCTTTTCTGATTATTTTAATATGTAAATTTTAATCATTACAGTGTGCTAAATAAACTACTTGTAGTTATCATTAGTCTATGTGTGTCATATACTTTAACTCACCTTTTCTACACTGAAATTTAAAAACTAACGGGATATTCATGTTTGATAATGACATGTAAAAGCAACGTTTATTTAAGTACATTCCATCACAGTATTTTCAGCTTTATTGTTCAAATCCTATATTGTAATCAATAATTGGATGCCGGCTCAGTGGTCTAGTGGTTAAGCGCTTGCGCGCGAAACTGATAGGTCCTGGGTTTGAATCTGGCGAGGCGGGATTGTGGATGCACACTGCTGAGGAGTCTCATAAATGGACGAAACGGCCGTCCAGTGCTTCCAGGTTTTTCATGATGGTCTAGCTTCAATTGATTCATGATCTCAACTATTAAAAAATAATCAATAATTAATAGATCTCTACTGGTTCCCATTTTTACTTCCACGTCTAATACTACACTTTTGAATTATTTGCACCAAAATTATTCACGTATAACTTTGGCAGAATTTAATCCTAGCCCAGTGATTTGATATGGAGTAAAATCAGAACTTCGAAGTTATGTAATCATTAAACCAAAGAATTAAAATTCGGTGAATTGTGTATTTTGTCTTTTAACTGTGAATATAACTATAATAAATAAAATTATAATCTATGTTCAGGCATTCATAAGTGGTTTATTTTTAAGGGGCTGAAATTACATTCAAATTGTGCTAACATCTTGTTTCTTCAAACCTGTTGTCTCAGTTGTTTTTTTTACAATGGAAGTACATTGTTTTGATTTATTTATATGGGTTAATTTTGAATTATTATGTAAGTGCTCGTGCGCGAAACTGATAGGTCCTGGGATCGAATCTCGCGAGGTGGGATCGTGGATGCGCACTGCCGAAGAGTCCCACAATAGGACGAAACGGTCGTCCAAGTTTTCCATGGTGGTCTAGCTTCAATTGGCTCATGATTTCAACTTTATAATATGTAACTGTTTGTAGTTTATTTAATAATAAATGTTATAGGAAATATATATTTATCTAAGGCTTTTCTGATTGGCCGTTCTCAAGGTCACCATAGGCACTATAATTACACCATTAATTGTGTACTTTAATAATGGAAAATAAAAACTAAACAAACAAATTGATAAAATGAAAGTACTTTTCATGTATAAACAAATAATTTTGTAAAATATATTTAAAAAGTTATTTTAATTTGAAGTTCCTGTTTTTTTAATTAAGATGAAGAGTAAATAACAACAAATCTGACCATATTGTGAAAGTGAAGATAAAAGACAATGAACATTAGATATTAAAAAACAAACTATATTCTATGTGATATTACCAATTTGATTATAGCTAATGCACTCTTAGTCTCTAACCAGCTAACGTTTATTATCATGTGGTTAAAGGAGAGGTTTTTTAAAAAAATAAAGTTTTCTTAATTCGAAACCAAAACAGGAACTTATTCGTTGTTTTAAATTTATTAATAACAAGACAGATTGATGTTATGATAGATACTGATAAATTTCAAATCATTGGAAGAACTCTCTTCTTAATATGGAGTAGTATCATTTAATGACAGTTAAATATTAACTTTATATAAGTATTTTCATGCTTCTGTAACCTCTGAATTAGAGGTCAGCTTATCAAATGATATTAAAAATCACCTATCGAATTGGTCTCTTATTTAAGAATGAATCTATAATTGTCCTTTATGATACTAGTTGTAGATAAAAGTACTTACTTATTTACTTAATTACGCCTGTTACTTCCAATGGAGCATAGGCCGCCGACCAGCATTCTCTAACCCACTCCGTCCTGGACCTTCCTTTCTAGTTATATCCAATTATTGTTCATTCTTCTCATGTCTGTCTGCATTTCTCGGCGTAATGTGTTCTTTGGTCTTCCTTTTCTTCTTTGGCCTTCAGGATTCCATGTGAGGGCTTGCCTTTTGACGCACGTGGGTGGTTTCCTCAAAGTGTGTCCTATCCATTTCCAGCGCTTCTTCCTGATTTCTTCCTCCACTGGAATCTGGTTTGTTCTCTCCCACAGTAGGTTGTTGCTCATAGTGTCTGGCCAACGGATCCGAAGTATTTTGCGTAGACAACTGTTAATAAACACCTGAATCTTCTGGATGATGGCTTTCGTAGTTTTCCAAGTTTCCGCCCCATACAGTATAACTGTCTTGACATTTGTATTGAAAATTCTGATTTTGGTGTTGTTTGATGTAGATAAAAGTAGTTTGATAATACAATACCAAAGCTTCAATAATCGTCTCAGCAATAATTGTAAACGAAAATGAATCCTTAGAATAGTAAAATAAAATCATCTTGATAAAGTGAAAAAAGGATTTGCTTCAAACTCAAAGGCTACCATCGTATATAAAGTATTTGGCAATTTAACATAATTTTAACCTACAATCACGAGCAAACGTAATTAAGATGTTTCGAAGTAGTAGCATTATTGAATGGTCTGGTAATTCCTAGGGTTAACCAGTACATACTCGTCTAGTTACGACTGTAATAACGCAAGTAAGAAATAAGATTTTACATACAAGTAGTTTCATTGTATTAAAATTAAACAGTTAAGTATGTACAAAATAATTTTTACTTAAAAGAAATATTATAGTACTCTGCCTATGTTTTAGTAGCCAGACGAAACAAAGTTTATTTAGTCCGTTAAACAGTTTAAGTAAGCGACTCATAACTTCATCAAAATGCTCGTTGACATTGGATGTTTGTGAGTAAAATTACTCAACATACTATCTTTGTATTTCCAATTCCTAGCATAATATGTATAAATAGAGAAATATCCTACGACAAGTGGATGAACAATTTTTATGTATATATGACATAGTAGAATTATGAGCATGTTCCCCGAGAATAATTGATTGTTCTGCAATCGAGGAGTCCTACTAAACACAAATGGAAGTGTATGTTCAATACAGTTATATTTTACATTCAAAAAGACAATAGCTTATTAATGATTATAAGTAAAAATCATCTTATTTTATACCACATAGTTGATTACAGTAAAGAATTACCATCACAAGTATCCATCATTTCAGAAAGTTTATGTCTTTAATCTATTTTACACTAGAGAATGTTCCAAGAAAATTTGTAAAAATCGTTTCAAATATCAATTAATGATCGCTCATTTGCATCAGAAAATACTTTTGATCATTTTAATATGGATCAAAATTTTCCCATCGTATAATATATTTACGGGATGAATTATATTCTAATTGCCTCTTGATTCTTTAAAAAAACGAATAAAGAGGTTAATATGTCTGTAGCACGTTATATCATGACGTTCACTTGGGAGCAGGAGCGACCTCAAACAACTACACAACATTCATGACCGATAAGTGCCTCTGAAGTGAGAACACGGTGTACTGGCACAACAGATATATTTTTGAAATTGAAAGACACGATTCGTGTAGAAAAAGTGAAAGTTATTACAAAATAGTTTTACTCGTTGTTCTGCAGGTTCAGATCGTGTAGGGCTTGTTCCTCTTCTTCCAGTGCATTTACTCTTTGTTGCCATGCAATAAGAAAAACAAACTCGCATTAGTAACATTGCATGTAATGATTTTTAATACCGTTACATGTCAATTACTATGTAGATTTCTCTTAAATTTCACAGTAATTAGCTTTGTAATGAGTTATTGGCTTTTTCTAATAACGCGTAAATTCAAATATTTACCAAATATTATCTAAACAATTAAAATAAATCTCCAATAAGAAAATTTATGAAGATATCTGTACATATAGAAGATAAATACCACAGAAGTTTGAACAGACTCTTATTGAATGAAAACTTAATACATCTTAGTAATAGTCAAATCTAATATCTTATTATTTACACTAATTTTTCGGATACTTTCGTCAACTAAAACCTTCTGAGTAAAGATAGGGATCTTTGGATTAAACATCTGAAGTTGAAAAGTTATTAAATCATACATTTTTTTTATAAATTATTACGAATTCTACTTTCTATTTATTATTTGCACAAACCATTTCTACAATTTTTTCATCCAAGTTATATATATATATATATTACATAATATAAATAACTCTGCCTCTAGCTCCTCTGGGGGCTACTGCCGGTCCCAAGCCCGTGTAAAGGAGGAGGGTTGGGCATGGAGTTAGCGACCCCATTCCGTAGAAAACCAACTCACTAAAAAATTGCTAACCAGAAAAAATTATTCAAGTAACATAATATAAATGTTTAAGGGACTATCGAAAAACTGATACGATTTAGATTTTCTGAATTTTAGAATTAATTTACCAAATACAAAGTAAATAAATATTATCAGAAGGGGGTTTTGTGGAGATTTTAGTAATTTAATATAGTTGAGATCATGAGTTAATTGAAGCTAGACCACCATGGAAAACCTGGAAGCACTGGACTGCTGTTTCGTTCTATTTCCTGGAGTTCTAGTGAGAAGCAGTAACCAGTGGAGTTCAACCAGGTCTGTTGAGAGATATAAAACTCAATGAAGACATTGGTGAATAATTGCTCAATTTCGTAGATTGGTTGAAGTTAGACATTAACAGCGTTGGATTCCGGCTCAGTGGTCTAGTGGTTAAGCACTCGCGCGCGAGACTGTTAGGTCCTGGGTTCGAATCTCGCGAGGCGCGATAGTGGATGCACACTGCCGAGGAGTCCCACAATAGGACGAGTTGGCCGTCCAGTGCTTCCAGGTTTTTCATGGTGGTCTAGCTGTAGTATCAGTTTATATGTTCAGCCCATATACTTTATTCTAGCTACTGGCCAAGCCAATTCACCCATATATTATGAGTCATATTTTGATCTTGTTAATTATTCACTTATTAACCTCGACTATATTTTTATATGAGCGCATATGTATGCACACTTCGTATCTTATTCATTATGTCTGTCATTCATTTTTGTCTGACTATAAATGTTGATTAACGCTTGCTTAAAATGAGTTGGCTTCTCCGCCATCTCCAATACGCATTATTTTCGCTTCACTCTCGAGTTGGCTTCCCAGCCATCTCCACAATGCATCATCTTTGCTTCACTCGCTTACACTTGCTCCTGTGCTCACAACTTTCTGGTCTGCATCAGTTATCAATAAAAATGTAGTTGCCGCTTCTCTTTGCCTTCTGATATTATACACCGTTAAGATTGGTATAATGACGGTTATCAAAGTAAACTGCCTGCTATAAATACTGATTAACGCTTGCTTAAAATGAGTTGGCTTCCCCGCCATCTCCAATACGCATTATTTTCGCTTCACTCTCAAGTTGGCTTACCAGCCATCTCCAATGCATGTCTCTTATGTTTCGCTCGCTATCATTTGCTCATGTGCTCACAACCTTCTGGTTTGCATCAATTATCAATAAAAATGTAGTTGCCGCTTCTCTTTGTCTTCTGATATTATGCACCGTTAAGACTTGTATTATAAAGGTTATCAGGGTGAATGATTAAAGAAGCACGGCACTACATAGCTCCAATTGGCTCATGATCTCAACTATATAAAACTAAATATTATTTTAATCAAACTTAATACATCATTTTCAATGATGATAAACTTTCTCTTGTTATTTGTCTTAGCATAAATTAACTCATCTCTACAATTCGATGAAGTTATCTGAACTCAGTGATTTAATCGCGAATTATTTATTTCAATTTATTTTTTTTGATTAAGTAAACTGTTAGTCATTTATGGAGAAATCTTAATAACTCATTTTTATTTACAAACAATGAAAGGTTGGCACATTAGATGACTCTACGTTTGTTACATATTTTGAAGTTCAGATAGATTAAATTTCTTAAGGTAAGTGATAGGTGAAAAGTATAATCGACATAGGCCATTGTTGTAATTATATTATTCAGTTGGCATAGGTTACTAGACACTCATCTTTGGTTGTATCAGTACTAAATATAGACATATTAACTGAGTATAGATTGCTTAACATTTTTGCTCTATCCAATACGATCTTCTAAATCTTCTACTGCAAGGCATTCCACTTTTGACTGGTGTTGCCCATAAGTGATATGCACCACAAACTGAACATAGATATAGTAACAAAATCTAAAACAGATCACCGCTCAAAATCTAATTTGATAGTCTAAAATTTATCTATTGGAGATTTATAAAAAAATATAATTTTTATTCTTACATTAAATCAGCAGCCTAATAAAACTTGTACTCTGAAAATATTAAATCTCAGTTAAATTGGGCTACCATATAAAGTAACGAGATTTCTCGACCAGATCAACATAATGCAGTATCAGTGAAACTTACCAAGGTTAGGCAACAAAACAAAGCTGTACAATTCCTTTAAAATCAACATCCATTAGTAAAGAAATCACAACATGAACTGTGTTAAGTTTAGACATATTGTTATGGATGAAGTGGACTGGAATATTAGGAAAACAGAAAGCTTCTGTCAATGTACGATGGACATATCCGTTTACCACTTGCTTCGGTACATTATCTTGTCTCAAATTAACGATATGCGATGAAATTATCCCGAAGCTAATTTGAGAAAAATATATCATGATTCTAACAAGACTGTTTGAGTGCTTATGATCTTGTTTTCTGGAATCCGAAGAAAGATGAAAATCTTATTAACTTCTTGGTTTCATTAAACTAGCTAGCGAAATCTCTGAAAAATTATAATAATCACTTTCTTTCATTCTCGTTGCAGCTTAATTTAAAAATTTATTTTCGTAATTAGTTAATAAAATTCAATAACAATTCCGCTTGATATATTACTATTTTTGATATATAGTCCTTTTAATTTTCTTTTTGATGTCCTTTTAATGTAATATATTAGGTCTGAAAGCGAATAGAATGTGCTTATTCATTGAAATAACATTCTATTTGTAATTACAGTATGGTTTGGAACCTTAAAACTGTATGCAACGTTCGCGTGCGAGACCAAAGGTTCTAGGTCCAAGTTCCGCATGCGGGATCGTGAATGCGCACTACTCATCAGTCCCATACGAGGGTTGAACGGTCGTCTAGTGCTTCCGGGTTTTTAATGGTGGTCTAACATTCATCTATTCATGATATCAATCAAAATTCAACAATCTCCACAACCCTATACTGAAAAAAGAAACAAATCCAACTATGACACAAAAACGTTTAGACTTTAGTAGCAATTTCTCAAATGTTGGACAAATTTACCATTGAAATAAATAACTATCATAAAAATTTCTTTTATACAATTCTAATTCTTATTAACAAAAATTTCACAATTTTTTTATTGATTTAGTTAGACAGACAGATGAGGCACAAATCTTCAAATTCAACCTTTATTTCACAATAAAATAAGTTTTTCTGTAATCTTTGTTCTATTATTGATCAATTGTATACCAATCAAAACACATTTCTTAAAATATCCAAGTAATGTAAAATAGGAAAAAGAAATGAGAATCATTTAGAAAGAAAAACCTAACTGTTCAACCCCTCCCCCCCCTTATTCACTATACCTTACCTATGTTCCCTCTTTTCAATCTACTGAAATATATATATGTGCACAATTGTTAACAAACATTTTGTAAATCATGTAGAAACTGTATATAAATAAATTTCGTAATAATACATGAACTATAATCATCATTTAATTTTATTACCATAGAGATAAATAGAAGACTTCCTTTTAAAAGAAATTGATTTACATATTTTTTTTTTGGTTTTTCATTTACTAGAATATAAACCATAAGAATATTGTGAATAGTGTTTCGAAGTTAATTAATCCTGTTTACTATTATTATAAACAGATTGTTTCTGTTGAACATAACCATTAGAGAATAGATCTTGCAAATATTTCTTCTGAATATCTATTCTTTCATTCATTATGCCTTCTGAAATTTGTCCAAAATGTCAAAAAGCTGTTTATGCTGCAGAAAGAAAGATAGCCGGTGGTAAAGCATGGCATAGTATGTGCTTAAAATGTGGTAAGTTATTTTTTGATAACATTGATTGATAGGTATTGATGCTTTAAAGAATATATTTATAAATTCATTTAGTATTGTTTGCTTGAATCTTCCCATCGATATGTTAGGACTGCAACTGGTCAGTCTGTAATTGGCATATGTGCATACTGTGCGTATTGCCTCGATATTGCCTTAATTCACAAGCATTATAAGCAAAGATGGATAATGGCTAGTAGTGAAATCGAGGACGCGCGTTTCGCGATGGCGTTTGAAGCGAAAGGTACTGGGTTCGAGTCCCAGTGTGAACATCAACTCTGAGATGCAGGCCCACTCAGCTGACGAGTTCCAAATAGGACGAAACGCGCGTCAAACTGGATTCCACTGCTAGCCACTATCCATCTTTGCTTACAATATATTTATATTTTATACCATTAAACTAAACTACTAATTTATAAGATAGTAGGATAACTAGTGTTTTTGAGTTTTTATTAATCGTAAATTATTCATTAGAGTTGATCATTATAAACAGTAAATTCATTGATTTAAGAAAGAATTCAGAATTTAAAGTCGTGCTGAAGAAAACATGTACTTTTGATTTAAACTGGTTAGCTTTTTAATGACTAAACGTTACCCCAGTGACGTACTAATTAGTGCACTTACCTTTCCACGTAAAGATACTTTGGGGTTGTATGAAAATACACTTAATCAAAAATAATGACTTTGTTTTAAAGAAATATATATTAGTGATCCTGAGAAAGGTGTAAACACATTTCGAATGGATCTACTTGAGATATAGCTGAGTTTCTAATCATTATGAACTTTTCGATAATAAAAACTAACTTATGAACCTAGATTCCATTTTCCGCTCAACAAAATCATCTTTCTAAATTATTGAATTAACATTATTAGCTAAAAGATAGAAATATATGTATATCGATTGTTTAGGGCACTACTGGCCGATAAAGTCTCATCATAGATGGTGGATACTAAGAGATGTTACAACTCAACACTCATCCTAATCATGTACTCTTGGAAAGACAGCTTGATTAGTTAAAGTGTATTGAAATTGAGTGTCAATCTTCCTAAAATGTACCAATAGAAGAGATTCATGTGATGTCGACTAAATTCCAATGTATTTTTACGGTATGATACCGAGTATGTCTGTGAACTATAGAAGAAACTGTGTTCGTCTGTTGACTAGACCTATGTGACAGTAAACTTATCAGTCGTTTGTTACTTGAAAACATAAGGACAACCATATCATGTTCTAAGTGTATTAAATGAATAGTGATTACATTTGTATGAATCACAGTTAAGAGAAAAACAATCCGAAAATTTTCAAAAAAATCTAGATAGTCTTCTGTCAGCGATTCCTACTCATTTGCGTTGATGTCCAGGTGCAACTTGTAAATAAATCTGAAGGTGAAATTGAGAGTCATACTCCCCCTTTGATTAACATGTTGACCAAAGAATTATTTTGTGAAACCGCTTTATTTGATGCTAGGAAGGTTGACCACTTCTAAGTTTTTTTTCTGCACTTGCTAAAGCTTTTGCCATGGAACATGGTAGAAGTCGATAACTGATTTACGAAATCCTATATATATGACACTATGTTTCTAGATCAGTAGATTATAAATGATATTGTCCCTAATTTTAAAAATATGTTGTTGAGTGATCTGAGCAGATGATTTCTACAGTGTTCGACCAGAAAGTACCATTAGTTACTATACTAATCAAACAACCATTCACATTTTGTATAATCCCGTCTTGGTTAAACTTGACTTAATCTATTCTGTGTGGATGCTCAAGTAATTGCACAGGTGTGTAGTAAAGTTACTTACTTTGTTAGTTATGTAATAAGCAAAATGTAGGTTAAAAGCAGTATCGGATAATTTTAATTGAAAACTTTGAAGAAGTTTCGTATAGTTGATCTAAAAATGTTTAATAACCAAAATGTCAATAAGATCTGTCATCTATTGCAAGATGAACAGCACTACCAAACTTTTGAATAAACAGTACGATGTTAATACTTTTATGCTTATTAAAAGTGTTAGTAATTAAGATTCATCAATAATGACTCAAAGTCTAACCTACCTTATGATTTGAAATTTAATAACCAAAAGACTAAATTTGAAACAGAATACAAAGCTTTGAAATCTAGTAAATTACACGATATCTTCATGAATTAAAGACATTATAGGGCTGTGGAAATACAACCTACCATATTACCAACATTGAATAATAACCACTCAATTGTATCCAACCTTATTTTCAGGGTTTCTCTCGATCAATAACTTAAACCATTTTTTTCAAGTGAACTGATGTCAAAAGACAATACAACTGATCAATGGATTGGGTTTTATTTTCTTAGTAAAATTACCCATTTATAAACAAAATATTAAACATATAATAAACAGGATGATGTGTTACTTAACAAAATAGTAGTTGTAAGGTATGCGTTGTATAGTTTAATTATGAGTTAATGAAATCAAAATATCACTATAATACCCATCACTTGAAAGAAACGTTTGAAAATTTTACAAAGAGCGAGATGGATGTGCAGTGAACGAACAGCTTTTGTATCATGCTGAATGTGAAAACCATTCATTAAATGCTTCATTTTCAAACCGTCCATCAATTGTCCATTACATTCTTTATGATTCTCCCAATTCTCAATTCCTTTATATTTCCCCTTTATATTTTCTTCAGATCAATCCTCTCGAACATTTTTTGTTAGGGATTCTACTTTCGATTGTTGTTACATACTACTTATATGTTTCTATATAAGTAGCATACACCACACAAATACTTCTACAATACTTGTTCTTTCTTTAATCAAGTTTATAAACGGGTAAAGGTGTATGAAATAGAGATCTATTTGATGCATACTGTTTAAGGAAGTAGTAAATATGAATTCATGTACAGTTTTGATCAATGTCTTTATTCCCGTAGGCATAGATCATCTTAGTTCCAACCATTTTTACAGTATTGTATTTTGTTCAAAACATCTTTAGTACTTTAACAAATACTGTTTTTTGCTAAATATAATGTTATAAATTTTCAGGTAGTTTCTAACATCAAATCAGAGTCAAATCTGATGAATAAGAGTTTCTTTTCGTGCTCTCTAGTCAGTAAATATCTTGCTGATTTCTGTTTTCATATTTTATTTAATATCTGATAAACAATTAGTCTGAGGTTTAGGGTGAGAATTACTAATTAAAAATCTTTAAAAAAGAATCTAAATGAGTAAACTATTAATGAAGGCAGTTAATTCTATAAAGGGTATGTAGTTTCTATGCAATTAAAATGATTTTAACCCAATCTAAACATCCATGTGGTGAACTGGAGATTCACTTTTTTCTCCAGACAATCTTAATCGATAATTAAGTTAAAATGAGAATAAGTCTATTTTATAAACGTGAAAATCTGAGAATGTACCGTGAATTTTAGTACTGACTTTACGTAACTTTCTTATATGATTCATGTTTCTATCAATTCCTATAGAATGTAAGTTTATATTTAGTCAATTATCAAACTTTCTGCGCTAGTTAATATATTTAGAGGCCTGTCAGACGTACCATCATTGACTAAATGAATCAAAGTGCACCACATTCAGTAGATATATTATGATAACAGGTGGAACAAGACATTAGAACAACGTCTTTTGAGATTATGTGGAATATTTGTAGTTTAGGATAAGGATTTTCGAGGCGTTTTGTTCTCGGAGCTGGATGGTTTAGTTTTGAAGCTTTTATGGTCTTCCTCAACAATACCATCAGTGCATATATTTCAATAAAAAGTGATTAATTTGAATTCTTCACAAATTAAACAACAACTTGTTCTGTTAACTTGAAGCTTGGTTGTTGTCCACAGATGTGTGGTCATTGCTATGCCATGGCCACGACATGACTTCTCTAATATCAGTGCACGTGGACAAAGAAAAAGAAAATTAAATGATTAAGTCATCCAGCTCAGACAACAAATCATCTCCAAAAACAATGTCTTTTCTGAGCAAACTATTCCTTCTCACACAGATTATTATAAATTTGATTGTTAACTGGTAAGCGCGAGGAAAATATAATTTTCAAAAGACATTTTCGGGCATCATCATGACTGGTGCTGCTGACCATTATACATGGATCAATATTTGTTGGTTATCAGTTAGCATTAAAACGAACACTTCTTGAAACCCAGCTTGCTAGAAGCTTATGAGAAATAGCATTTAGGATTCAGTACTTTTTGCATATTAATTGTTGGTCGTTCTAACATTGATTAAATGTACTTATATCAGGATGTTACTCACAGGTAAATAAAATTAAACTAAGGTTTTATTGATGACATCCGGGTTGTTAGAACGATGGCT
This sequence comes from Schistosoma mansoni, assembly GCF_000237925.1. NCBI lineage: Eukaryota > Metazoa > Platyhelminthes > Trematoda > Strigeidida > Schistosomatidae > Schistosoma > Schistosoma mansoni. The sequence continues at coordinate 19,285,091 of NC_031498.1, read as the reverse complement.
TACAGGGTATTACTTTTAATTAAGTCACCAAGTAAATTGATCAATTTATGGTATGAATGAAGTGTGTGACCATTTGCTTAACGTTAAGTAAACTGGTTACGTAAGCCTTTTTATTTTAGCATCCTGCAGTAACTAATACTAATGGACTTACTTCAATGGAATATATTAACAATTAGATGAATGCAGTGTTATCTTTCTGGTTCAAACTTATGTAAATCACAATTCTAAGATAGAAAGACTCAAAAAAGAAACATTCATTTATTGTTCAGTAGTATTAAATTTTCATCAACATTTAACGATTTGTTTCAGTCAATTTATAAGTAGTTCATAATTACATTGGGTAATTTTTACCCATTTTCTAAATAACATAAACATTAGTTATATTTTAAATGGTGTTTGATATAATTGGTAACTATTCATAAATTAGAATTTACATAATATTGTTTGTTTGAATCTTTCCATTGATGTTTAGGACTGCAACTGGTCAGTCTGTAATTGGCATATGTGCATACGGTGCGTATTGCCTCGATATAGCCTTAATTCACAAGCATTATAAGCAAAGATGGACATTGGCTAGCAGTGGAATAGAGGACGTGCGCTTCGTCCTATTTGGGACTCGTCAGCACAAGTAAGTGGCTATCAGGACTCAGTATCTTAGTACATAATGCGATGGCGTTTGAAGCGAATGGTACTGGGTTCGAGTCCCAGAGTTAACATCAACTCTGAGATGCAAGTATATCCAGCTGACGAGTCCCAAATAGGACGGAACGTGCGTCCTGGATCCCACTGCTAGCCACTGTCAATCTTTGCTTATTCATAAATTATTTTAGATTATTGATGTGACATGAAATCTATCTAGATAGACACGTATAAATTCCAGTGACCTATAATTAACCTATAAAACTTATCTGCAATTATTTATGTCTTTAACAACTCATGATTTTCATTCTTGTATTTATATATGTGTTTTGTTTTACTAAAGTTAATTTTTGGTTGGTTATTTTTACTGTCTTTTAATCCCTATTTATTCAATGATATTTTTCCGATTATATCAATTCCTATTATAAGTAGCCACTTACCAAGACTTAATATTAACTGATACAGCTAATGATGCATTCATATAAACACAGTATTTCTTATTTTTACAGCGTTATCATGTTTAACGTTTTTATCAAACTGCTTTGACTGCATGCATTGAACAGATGTCCGGCACTTTACCCGGAGTTGGTAAGCCCTGATTCCAAACCAATGGTATGCATGTGCTCCAGGATCTTGAGGAAACAAATGGCGTATGGATCAAATGTTGGTTACCAGCTACCATGGGACTGCATCTCCTAAGGAGGTTGAACCACTTCCTTGTAGATTAGACCTTTAGGTCAACTACTGCAGATGTAGCCCCCTAAGAAGACCATCCATGTATGTTTGGGCACCCGGGCAGTATCACAGCCCTCACACAAATCAGTGATAACTACTACTGGCCTCATTTTTATTGGTGCCCCTTTGTACTAATGTTTATGTGTTCAAATAAATAAATAAGTTTTCTTTTAAATGAATCATATCAATAATCACTATTCCTCTCTTGGGAGACATATATTTCTAATATCATAGTAAGCTAAATATAATATTTTTCTTGAAAGTAAACAGGAAGGTTTATGTGTACATTCTTAGTATACTAATATATCCTATCTTGGGGTAGTATTTTATAAAAATTTTCAGTTTCCAGTCATTACCTCCAATGTTCAATAGAAATTTGTTATCTTATCTTTAAAATTTTAAATTTGTGAACTAAATACTAGAATTATTCTTAATAGACCTATAGTATGCATTTTAATCGACTGTGAAGTCCGCTTATATATCGTTTACACACTTTCAAACTTAAAAACTTTCCATAAAGACACATTACTAAAGTATGTCTGAAGAAAACTTGGAAATTTTAGGGCATATGACAAGAACCTATTACTTTTAAATCCATGAATGAGTCTTTAGTTGTGATACTTTAAGTTATAAGCTAATGTGAACATTATGGAGAATTAGGTATTACGAATTTAATATATTTGTATTCACCAATGAAAACTATTGACAAGTCACAAAAAATGAAACGAATCTTATTTGATTCATTTTATTATTCTAAACAGGTTTTAGATTGATAACTATTTGTAATATAAAATTATCAGTATACGGTTGTAGAAATTGTTGAGTTTAGATTGATATCATGAATGGATGAATGTTAGACTACCATTGAAAACCTAGAAGCACTGGACGACCGTTTCACCATAGTATGGGACTGATGAGCAGTACACATTCACGATCCCGCATTCGGAACTCGGACCTAGGACCTTCGGTCTCGCACGCGAACGTTTAACCTCTAGACCACTGAGCCAATAACTGATTTGATTTGAAACAACTCAGAATAAATATTCATCCAGTTGGTTCCCTTTACATAGCAACAACCTGATTAATATTAAATCCGCTATGAAAGTTAACGTTATATTTTTCATTCCTGACAATCGAATAGAATATTTTTAGAATAAATAAATTGTGACTATCATTGGAACCTAGTACGCGCGTTTCGTTCTATTTGGCACTTGTTAGGTGGACATCCCAGTATCTCAGTGTTAATTTTTACACTGAGACTCAATGATTCACTTGTTATCATCTTCAGTGAAAGGTATGCGGCTCGAGTTTCAGTATGAACATCAGTGTTACAATCTGGGTAGACTCAAATGACTAGTCCCAAATAGGACAAAACGAACATCGTAGGTTCCATTACTAGTCATGATCCATCTGCTCAAACAACTTGAGACAAAATGGCTATATCAAAGCAATAAGCTCAAGATGCATATATGCCGAATGTCACTGACTACAATCCAGTTCTGAATACAAACAACGGTTTAGTTAAAACCTTCTCTTGTGGTAATGGGAGTACCAAAAAATACATTTTAAAAGCTATAGGCTTAACATTAATGAAATCCACAAAAGGTATATGAAACTATTTACTTTTATTTTCTTGTCAAATATCAGACCCTGTTTATATAAATATACACCTTATTTTTAAAGGTCTGTGCAATAAAATGTTGGACAGTACTACAGTGGCTGAACACGAAGGAGAAGTATTTTGTAAAACTTGCCATGGTCGTAAATTTGGTCCTAAAGGCTATGGATTCGGTGGAGGTTCTGGAGCATTGAATATGGATACTGGAACTCATGTTGGCAATAAAGAAACAGAAATGTCGTAAGTTTTTATAAGAGATGATATGAGCTGTGTATGATGCATTTGATGATGGGATAATTATTTTTAAATTATATTACTTATCTATGCTAATAACTATCAGACGATTCATCAATACGACCTCACTAACCAAACTATGGAAGCTTGATTGTATACAAGTATCAGGATAAAGAAAGTATTGACTTATTTATGTGCTTCATCCAGAGGTTGAAAAGATTTATATGTAAACCGAAACAACGTCTATAATAAAACATAGTCTAGGCCAAGATAGTGGATAAGATTTGTAACACAGTTGAATGGTTTTGGTGGAGCTTCTTTTTCTAAGCTGGATGGTTTAATCATGAAGCATTCACTTTTTATTTTTCTGAACGTCATCATCAACACAAAATCCAGGTAAAAATGAGTTATTCGAATTTCTTGACATATGACTAACAGCTCGTCCTGTCGTCCTTGATCTTAACTGGTTACTATTGATATTTGATCTGCCGTTGACTGTATATTTATTTTGATTTTTTCTCCCCTTGAATTAATTCCTGATCCCATATTTATTCATGAATTTTCTGATTTGTTGATAAATTTGATCGATTTCTATGTGTTTGTTGATTGCTGATTGACGTAAGTTTCAAGCTTCTGAAAATTCTCTGGTGTTATCAGTATTCTCTAAATCCAAAATCTCGAAATTTTTTCAGTCTATAATTGTTCACGCTCAATGAGCGGAGATGCATCATGGCGTTTGAAAGCTGGTTTGTGTTCATGAAGATGAAGATGACAAGGCGTCCACTTTGTCCGACCTAGTGTTTCTCACAGTTAAAACCGTTTATTTTGAAAATAATGTCCGGTTTTTATTCTTTTGTTATTTCATCCTTTAGTGTGCATAAGACTGATTGATCATTTTGCTGGTTTATACGCTAAGACCATTCCAAACTTCCTACACAATCTTGTCGTAGTTTTTGATACGTCCTTTATGTATGGTAGGATTATACATCTTTTGGTTCTCACATTCGATTTCATTTTTGTCGATAAGCTGAAATAATATTTGTTAATGGAAATTTTCCAAACTTTCGAACTTAAATTTTATTCACTGAACTAATAATTTCAACTTCACTTATCAAGCAGACCCAAAATATGTTCTTCAATTGATCTTTACTGAGCTAACTGGTGACTGAAACAAAGATATTAGAAACATTTTCAGAAATGTGGTTAGTTCAGGAGACAAGTTGAGTCTATCTCTTTATTAAAGGAAAATATACTTTATAAAATAACAAAGAGATTACATGGTATGTGAAATCTTCAAACCATCAGTCAAATTTAGCCATAAATGTCAAGAGAGAGTGTGTGATAGATTAAGAGGAAACTGGTAGCTTGAAATGATGAAGAAGTCCAACTATCTAAATATTATCCATTAACTAAACAATACTATTACTATCACTAAGCTCAGACGTTCTGACTTTATATATATAGTTCAGAGTTTACAAAAACGTGTTCTAATAATTTATTGTATATACAAATATTTTTTTAAAACTGTTAACCTAGAAATAAACCAACAGCTGGTGCAATGGGTGGTAAAGTTATACCTCCCGAAGAAGGTGGTTGCCCACGTTGTGGTAAACGTGTATATGATGCCGAAAAAGCTATTGGATGTCCAAGTGGAGTAAGTTTATTCAAATATTTTAGTAGTAGTGGATGCTACTCACAAGGTTGTTTTTTAAGTAGTGTGTAGAGGAACGTGACGTCTAAACTGCTACATTTGTCAGACGAAGTGAAGAGTTTCAGTGCATCGAAAGCACAGCGTCGGCATAACACGTGGAGACTGGATGAGAAAACGGTTCCAACTGCAGAACATACCGAATGATGCAAATGGAAGATTGAGGACCGTGTATATTTACTATATGGATACTTTGTAACTTCTCATAATAAATGTACCTTCCTCCTGCCTAATGTTATGTTTCACAGTAGTTGTAGTAGTAGTAGTACCATTATGATTCTATGTCTTGAAACTGATAAGCCTGAAACTTTATGAAAGTAGAATGTAAAAGCTTTACCTAAAAATCAAGAATTAGTTAACGATGAGAACTATTTCATTCACTGTTCAAGTAACGTGTTTGTAAACAAATTGTTTTGTAAACACTGGTACTATTTTGAAGCACAAGTTAGCAAATAAACTTGACATATTGTTAAAATGTTTGATTATCTTATACTTCTACTCAAATTAATGAAAGTAAAGATCATATAAACTAGCAGAAATTGTTAGGAAAAGAACAAATAGGTTGATATAAAGTTGAAGAACTTCCGAGAAAATTATTTGTAGCTGAAAAAAGAGATGAATATGTACAATGAAGCTCAATTTTTTTTTAACCGTATCACTTGCGCTCCTATATCAGTTTTCATATAACACTGAAAACTCTAAAAAGAAAACAAGCGAAATTCTCTTAGTTGGACGATGTACAAGTCAGTGGCGTTTTAGATAACGTTCTATCACAAAGTATCCTAGAAAATATTTTACCATAGCGTGAAAGATGAATATAAGTTGAAATCACTGCATTTTGTACAGAAACTTGAAATAATCAAATTAGACGTATCAAATTTCACTATATAAATATGTACTTCTAAGATTGATTTTTTGACTTAACTGTCCCAGTTTGTTAGAAAATTGTTACAAAGGTATCAGCAACAAGCAAATTGTAATTTTTCTCTCAAAATGTTTAATCTTAACATTAGAGAAGTTACTGTGCCGACTAACACTTATTTATTATCTAGGTAGTATTTATCAGAATCAGACATTAGATAGCATCCCAATTAGAACCAAGATGCATTGGATAACTTATTTGTTTTGTTCAGGTATGTTAGCGGTGAAGTAGTCATTACTAATGACACTAATAGATTCTTTGGACACATCACAAAATGACTCAAGTTGGCAATATGTACCATTGGATATCGCAAAACTGGCTCTGATTGTTAAAAGCTCTTTTAGAAATCTAAATTTTCTAGGTTCGATTCCTAATGAAATAATAGACTAATTTTGAGATGGCTCATACTGAGAAAATACAGCTTCCCAGTGTTCGTCGGTTTCCGTGAAACCCAAACTCAGTTTAATTCCTTACGAATACCACCTAGAAGTTAAAGTAATCTTCAAAAAATTTTTACAACATAATTATTTTCATTACTTGGAATATTTTAATGCTGCTTATACATCATTTATTTATCATTATTTTTTCTATAATTCTATAATTAGCTCAACTTTCATAAAGCTTGTTTCCGATGTAAAGTTTGCGGGAAATCACTTGACTCAACCACCTTGTGCACTCAAAAGGAAGAAAAAGAAATTTACTGTAAAGGTACTGTATTAAATATCTATCTAAATACCTATAAATATATAGTTTATGTGATTTAATTGAATGAATAACACTTATTAATTTGGTTTATTTACAGGAAAATTATTTGCTACGAATCTAGCTACAATATTAATGGTTTCTAAATATTAAAATGTCAATATTATTGGGACAATTAATACTTGTTTTCCTTTTGAAACATCTTTGAAATAATGATAAAGATTTACAAACTAACGGCATACTTTTGGTGATGTTTTGTTCATTGAGGTAGACAGTTTATTTGAGATGCCTTCATTATCGCGCTTGGTTACATCTTCAGAGCCTGCTTCATGTAGAAAAGAGCTTTTCAGTTACTCCATAAATGTTATATCAGTTTGTTTTTATCTCCTTGTTTGTGACTGATTGTCTCAGTAGATTTGATTGTATCTATAAACACACCACTATCAGATTAATTATACCATGAACTTCATTTTTATGTGTTATTCAGATTTCCTTGAATTGAATACGCTCAGTTTTTTGAAGACATCATTAGTTATGAAAAGCAATATATTCCAAGACTTTAGCTATAAACAGCTTAAGACGGAAATTCTCTCTTTTGATATTTTTAAATGTGCACTTAAAATTGACTATTATGTTATGATCAAAGATAGATAGTGGCTAGCAGTGGAATCCAGGACGTGCGTTTCGTCCTATTTGGGACTCGTCAGCTGGATGTACCTGCATCTCAAAGTCGATATTCACCCTGGGACTCGAACCCTAGTACTGTTCGCTTCATACGCCATCGCATTATCTACTTAGATACTGAGTCCTTATTTATTTATTTAAACACATACATATTGGTACAAAAGGGCACCAGATACATATACTGAGTCCTGATAACCACTTGCTTGTGCAAGGGGGTGAAGTTTAAACTCACTTGGTATTGTTTGTTTTTAATCTTCCCATTGATGTTTAGGACTGCAATTGAGGCAATATGCACAGCATGCACATAGGCCAATAAAAGATTGATCAGCTGCAGTCCTAAATATTAAGTAAACAATAGCAAATGAGTTTATTGTGTCTTGGTCACTATGATGTGTATTTAAGATCTATTTTTAATCGTTCAGTTATTAGACGAATTGAACAAGGGAATAGAGGATAATTTTGTTTTAAATGTATTTCGATATTCCAATGAGCTTTTAGCTCGAGTAGTCAAGTTACCATGTATAAACTTACAAATAAGACTACTTTCTAAGAAATAATAATAATCGAATTTTTTGTTTTATTTTTCAGCTTGTTATGGAAAAAATTTTGGACCAAAAGGTTTTGGTTTTGGACAAGGTGCTGGTGCATTAAATATGGGTTAATTATTACTCTATAAGATTATTTACAATCAATATTATTTCTAACACATTAGCCTCGGTAAAATAATAAACCCAGCCAAATACAATCGATATGTTCATCTTGCTCGATAGCCTTTTTTTGTTTTTACTTAAAATAAAATAATTTTTTTGCTTTTTAATTCTTAATTTTCATTTTAGTCAATAGTTACATTTGATTGTTATCATGAGAAATCACACACATACACACACACATGGTGTTCACTTATCTCTATCCAAAACATTTTAAAATAAACAAATAAACACTTTTTGAAAGGAAAGTGGTGTACTTTTTTATTTAAAAAAAACCTGCAAATTCTTTCTCTTGATAAACATTTTGAATCTTCTCCTTCTTCGTCTTTATTGGTTTAAAACAAACAAAATTTATTGAACCCAATGAATTATGATGCGTGTTTTCCTTTTTTTTCATCTTGTCAATAATGCAATATTTATTTAATTATATATTTATTTATACATATCAATTTAATTGTTATTTTAACACTATATTTATCGAGGTAACTAGTTGAATGTTTTGTCAATCAAGATAAAGAATTATGGAATTTTCATTGTTGAAATCATGAGTCATTTGAAGCTAGACCACCATGGAAAACCTGGAAGCACTAAACGGCTGTTACGTCTCCTCAGCAGTGCGCATCCACGACCTCGCCTCGTGAGATTCGAACTCAGGACCTATCAGTCTTGCGCCAGAGCACTTAACCGACAGACCACTTCAGTGAATTCCTATCTCACAACAGACGTGGTTGAACTCCACTGGTCACTGCTTCTCACTAGAACTCCAGGAAGTACCTCTGGAATTGACCGGTTAAATTAAAGTTAGATAATACTATCTGATCATGCTGAGTATTTCATTCAAACTTTATTAAAAATTTAAAAAAAATTTGATGGTCTTAATGAAAGTTTATAACCAAAGTGATTGGCTATATGCCAATAAGAGACTGCTCAATCGCAGTCCTAAACATCAATAGGAAGATTCAAACAAACAATACCAAGTGAATTTAAACTTCACCCCATTGCTCAAGCAAGTAGCTATCAGGACTAAGTATCTAAGTAGATAATGCGATGGCGTATGAAGCGAACGGTACTGGGTTCGAGTCCCAGAGTGAACATCAACTCTGAGATGCAGGTATATCCAGCTGACGAGTCCCAAATAGGACGGAACTCACGTCCTGGATTCCACTGCTAGCCATTATCCATCTTTGCTTACAATGCTTGTGAATTAAGGCTATATCGAGGCAATACGCACCGTATGCACATATGCCAATTACAGACTGACCAGTTGCAGTCCTAAACATCAATGGAAAGATTCAAACAAACAATACCAAGTGAATTATTGACTATATGTTAAAATATTTGTTTTAATAGATGAAATCAAAAAGTTGATTAATAAAACACCTATTTTTTAAATGTAGTTACATATCGTCAGATGTAATGTTTATTTGGAACAAAACACTACAAACAATCCATCTATTCTATATAGCGAAAGAAAGTTTCAAAATAGAAAAGTTGGTATAAGCTTGATGCATCAATAAGTAATTACTAGTAGGTCATATTTAGGGTGTTGTTTTTCTAGATATTGTGTAATATAGATAACATAATAAACAGATTACACAGCCATTACAAATGTTCAGAAAATTATAACAGATTCATATGATTGTACATAACATAAAAAAGACTGAAAATTACTGTACTTTTTTTAATAAAAGATTGTTGGATTTAAACCAATATTATTATTTATAAGATAGAACTACATAACCCTACTGTTATAACGATCTCTTTTCTTTGTATACATGAATGAGACGTTAATTTACCTTAGACGAATATCTACATTAGATTCTCTCAAAGTGTCTACTCTATAGGACATCAACACAACTCAGATCAAGAACACGTGATTAGCCTGACTAGAACGTAAATATATTTCCACACCAAAACTCGACACAATCCAACAGCAAATGGACAATCAATAATAAAGGATAGGGGAATTTATAACTCATCTGACACCTGTCAGACTATCTACATGTCTGACAAAGCAGGTAACCAATCATTATCATTCTCGCCCACACATCATCTACATTTTTTTATTTGTGTACAGTAGATAGTTTACTGATACTCAGAATGAAATGAAAAATATGTATGGTTATCAGTTAGTTGGTTCAAGGAGTTTCATTCAGCTTTGAGTTAGTTTTAATACAAAAGTAACAAACTGTAGAAAAACAGAAGTCATTTAGAAGCTGACTCATTCATCCACATTGGTCAACATCCAACTTGTCACATGGCATCTAAACAGAAACTTCCAAATCTTGTAGAAAGTATGAGATCTTTATACCGCTCATTAAAACCAAATTACTTATAAGTAAAAATGACATTTTTAGACGTTCAGCAGTAAATAACATGTTTTGTCAAATTAATATATATTGACTAACCTTTACTAGTGTTTTCTTTGATAAAGCCTAATTGGAAAAGATTAAGCATTTGACTTTATTCGTTGTACTAATGAGTATGAATACTTCATATACAACTGCTGAAGTGATTTGAATATCTCACTTAAGTATTCAATTACAAAACATCATAGCTTCATGGCATGCACGCAAATATAAACACATAACTATACCAATTACAAGAAATATGGAAGATGATTGCATGAAATAGGGGAATGGTCGAAGTTAAGCGTGTACAGCATTAGATCCCGGTTTGAAAGCCTAGAAGTTAAGCGCTCTCTGCTAAGCCGAAGGTCGTGGGTGTGGTCTATAATGGGATCGTGGTGACATACCGATGAGGCGTCCCATTCTAGAACAAAGCAATTGTCCACAGCTCTTAAATTTCTTAATTGTTGTCTGAGACCAGTCTGTCATATAGACTGTAGATTTTCAGCAGTCTCCACAGGCCCACTATGCTAAAATACAACTAAGCTAAACACAATCAACTAGTATTACATATTATTCATTTCACCGTGTTGACAAGCATTATTTTAACATAGTAGACAGACTTTATCAAAATATGCAGCTAAACACTTTAGAATAATTTGTTTAACATTTCATGATATAATTTAGTGAGCAAAACATTTCTTGATCTAAGTTTCCTTTTTATTTACATCGTTCACTAGTGGGGTGTTTTGAGAATAAAGGAAAAATATTACAGTTTTGATATTCTCATGAGTACTGTTGACTCGCTGTACGCGAATTCCTGTAAAAATTAGGCGGTAATACTAATCAACCATTAAATAATGAATAGAGTCAATAAAATATCTATTCCTTTCTTCTAGAAATGTTTTCCATAATAGAAAGATTAGACATAATTCAATATCTTTCTACCGATTTCTTTTAAATTAACAACATAGTAGAAAAATTAGGTGACGAAACAAGGACTGAATCAGTTAAATGAATAATACACGATTTGAATAAAAGAAAAACAGTGTTTTTAAGATATGTATTTATCAAGAGATCTTTAACATAGTTGAAATCATGAGTCAATTGCAGCTAGACCACCATGGAAAACAACGAAGTCTGTTGTAGAGATATCAACTCACTGAAGACAATTGGTGAACGGTTGCTCAATTTCGTGGATTGGTTGAAGTTAGACATTAACACCATTGGATGCCGGCCCAGTGGTCTAGAGGTTAAGTGCTTCGACGTGAGACTGGTAGGTCGTGGGTTCGAATCTCGCGAGTGCGGGATCGTGGATGCGCACTGATGAGGAGCCCCATGATAGGACGAAACGGTCGTCCAGTACTTCCAGGTTTTCCTTGGTGGTCTAGCTTCAATTGGCTCATGATTTCAACTATGAAAATACTGAAATCTCCACAAAACCCTTTCAGATCATTAACAGTTGATTCGAAGTGCTCAATGGATCATAACTAAAAACAACCAAAGAAGATTAGGGTGGGAATATAATTAAAGAACATGTTTGGTCATTTCGGGAAGAGTCAGTCAGTAAGATGAATTTAAGTAGGTGGGGACCAAAAGTCTCACAACTTATTCTCTGGAGGGAGACATTGGTAAGTCTCGTAAATTCATGTATTCATCAAAAGCCATATAATAAAACAAAAATGTTATCAAGATGGAGCCGAATCTTCATTCTAGGTTTTGAAAAGTGAAATTAAATGCTAAATCTAAAACTAAAACGAATGCCTAATGATCATTTTTACCATAAACCCAACTTATTTGTTCAGTATTAGTGACGAATCAAATTTCAACGTTGTATAATCAATAATTTTATCAATCTTTTTAACGGGAAAGGAAAGTAAATGTGCGAATACGGTGAATTTGACAAATTATATATATATGAATGCATGCATGCATGGGTACAAGAGGAATTCAGACAAACTGTTCCCTTTATTAAAATGGCATCATACATTAAGGCAACTAACATTTTAAAAATGGAATCTAACAGTAAGCGAAAAAGTTTATTTTGTTAATAAATTATTATTAAAACATGGAAAGGTCAGATGTTACTTGGTTTGTATGAATATATCAGATATAAACTGAATGATTAGGATGGTGAATGTTAAACTAGACTATTAATTTAAAAAGAATTACACTGTGAAAAATACAAATTGTAAACCTTTTTTGACCGTATTTTGTTGCACTTAGCACAAGCCTAGGCAAGTGACTCACGTCTAACTACGAGCCCGAAGGTTTGCGGCATTGTCAGTTTGATAAAAAAGAAATCAAAATATTATTAGCTTACTAAAATGGCAGATATTATGTTCTAATGATGTGACAGCTCAAGTTCAATCACATAAAATACAATAGTAAGACACATTCGTTGGGTGATCCCAATAATTTTATTCGGGCTAGAGATTACCATGTCTCTGCAACTATTTATGCAGATCAGCAGTACTCCAATCGTGTCTACTTCTGGGATTCATTGAGCTGACATCTTTAAATAGTTTTCTTTCTAGATTTGCTTATTCCGTCTAAAGTTCAAGTAACTTGTGAACTCAGTACGTTATCTTTTACAGTTTCTCTTTATATTCGAAACATATTGTAGAGATCTGTCAATGGACGACCGTTGGTTGGAATCCATCGACAAGAGCTCTCATAGCCATGAGTTGTGGTAATTAGCACACATCAACATGGCATAGCTATAATTGTGAGATAGCTGATTCTTGGGTCGCTCGATATTATTATGTTCTTGAGCCCGTAAATTATCAATTGACAAGATCACCAATTATAAGACCGACTTGTATGACTTTCACATTATGCCAAACCAGTGACACCTTAACCAATACGAGCAACCTAGAGTGAAATCTGAGTTCTTATTAGTTCTTCTTGCCTTACCCTGCCCATTGGGTCCAGAACACAATCTCAGCTTCTACTGTATGAACCATGCATTTCAGACATACGCAGTTTATATACAAGCAAATCAGATTACATCATACCATAAAGTTGAAAATAACAAGTATACAAGATCAACCCCAAAGTGTATATGAGTGTAAGAGACTGTAACTAACAAATTGGGAATGACCTCAGAATAGTAAATCGTATAATAATAGCCAACAGGTCGAATGAAAGTTTATAATAAGAGAACTATAAATATATATAATCGAGTTACTTAGTAGTTATACAATAAGAATATATATATATATATATATATAACAGTCCATAACAATTGTCAGCAATTACTGTTGTGTGGGCTACTTATATCCGCACAAGTAGTATATAACTATGGTCGGGCACTGAGTGTATTTCAGTAGAAGATCGATACGGAAAGAATGGAAACGAAATGCAATTGGTATAAAAATGTATGAACAATAATAATCGGACACTATGGACTGATATTTGCAGAAGGAATGGTCAAGATTGAGACAATTGATTGATAGTTTGCAAATTAACTGTTTAATGTATAGTTGTCAGATTTTAGTGAGATAGTCTGTAATTTTCGTGTCAGATACATTTGATTGTTCCCCTTGGTGTTCTTATTCACTACAATTGCCATTCACTTATTCTTTGTTAGAATATGACACCTTTTTTTCGAAGATTCAAAGCTTAGATCTTGATTTAAAAAGTACAGGTAACTTTGGATTTCCGACGTTATCCTTCCCTACGAAATGATGTTCGATCTTCATATGCCCAAGTTACAAATAATGTGGCTTTATTTAAAATATATTTCTCACATTGACTAGAGAATCCATTGGAAGTAACTACATGGTGAGATCAACTAACATTTAATAAGACATTACCAGCACTACAAACTACACAAACATGAAACTGATTACGACTCAGTGATTAATAAGCATAAAGGTCTATAATTACTTATAGATGAAACATGAAATTAAAACCATCATATTTATACTTGGTGAATTATATGAGCAAAAAATATTCTTTACAATAATTTCTTTTCAGGTTCTACAATTATATATCCAAATTAATAATCCAAGATATTGACCACGTTTAAAGCAAAGTACATCATTTAATATTATAGCATGAGAATTAAGGATTGTTTGTTATATAAAATCAAATCAAACCATTGACTCTGGAACGATTTGTATGAAGTGTTAACTTGAATCAGTTTATAAGTGAAATGAAATTCAGAAGGGGTTTTGTGGAGATTTCGGTATTTTCATAGTTGAAATCATGAGTCAATTGAAGTTGAAGTTAGACAATAACACCATCAGATGCCGGTTCAGTGGTCCATCGGTTAAGTGCTCTGGCACGAGACTGGTAGGTCCTGGGTTAGAGTCTCGCGAGTCGAGGTCGTGGATGCGCACTGCTGAGGAGTCCTACAAAAGGACTCATGCTTTCAACTATGAAATGAAATTGTTAGATAAATGATCAGAATAGGTATGATTGACATGGGTTGAGAGAGATAATAATGTAACTACAAATCGAAAATTACGTAATATGTAGAATAATATGAATTAGGCAAGAATTAGTAGATAGGGATGGATAATGAATAAATATTTCAAAAAGATTAACAAGTGTAATAATAATAGCAATAATAATAATAACAATAATGTTAAGATGTGTGGATAAGTTTAAAATATAAAGATGAACACTAATGCAATTACATCACCATATCATAAAATTAATTATTAACTAGTTGAGTCGGAAGTTGACCAGGGTAAAAGGAACGGCTGAATATATCTCTTTTGGATGCGAAGCTCTTGCTTTTTGATCCAAATAGCAATTGTTTCAGTCGTCTGCAAGAATCTCAGTCTGATGGAATTAGGCAGACTGATGTCAACACGATTGCTCCATGTTGGATGTATGTCCCGTTTGACTTAAATGAGCTAGAATGGAGTTGTTAAGCTTTAACTACGCCTTTGCTTAACAACATTAGGAGGTTCCCACGATTCAGAATATACAAATTCCTAGGACATCTGCCAATATAACTTACTCAACAAGAGCTGTTGAATTGATAGTTACAGAAAAAGTGGCTAGTCTAGGTAATTTATCTGTCAACCTCGGAATGACTATAGGATGTGTAGAAAACATTAATTGTAGTTTACCTGCATTCAAAGTTCTTTGGATTGCTCTGTAAAACTTCAATAGTAGCATTTCATCAGGTGAACCGCCTCTGAATTGTAGGCGTATATATGCAGGCTTTCTGCTCACGGTTAGGCATTCCTTATGCTCTCTTTTATTGGTTAAATGTTTATTTATAAATTTCTCCGGATATCCGTTTTCTTTCAGGGTCGTTTACAATGCCCTTGCTTCGTCTTCAACTGCATCTATAGAGCATATGGTCTTGATTCTATGGTGAAGTGTCTTAATCAGGTTTCTTTTGTATTATAGAGAAACAAAACTAAGAAGATTTGTATATTGGCCAGCTCAAGTAGTTTTCTTGTTTATTTTTCTTCTTAATGACCCGTCTTTTCTCTTTGTAAATAGAACATATAGAAAGGTTATTCTACCTCTATTTTCTTCCTCATATATGGATTTTATAGACGGATGAAATTCATTATTTCGATCGAGTGTTTCTATCAAGACAGTATGGTCGTTACAAAGGATGAATGTATCGTCCATATATCGGCAGTAAAATGAAAACTTTCCAATCTGTGGTGCCAGTGGACCGTTTTCTAGTTTAGGGAGGAAAGTGACAGCCAATATGGGATCTAGAGGTGAACCCATTGCGACACTATCCATTTGTCCAAACATTTCACCACTGAAATGAAATGTACGTTCACAGTACATTTTGGTAATAATTCCTTGATGATCTCCACAGGGATTTTAGTCTCTATTTCTTGTTCTCTAAGTTGTTCACAGATATATTTTACAGTCTCTCTGAGTGGGACATTTGTAAACAATGAAGTTACGCCAAAGGACATCATCGTTTGTCCTTTTGCGTTTATGTTTTTGATTGTGATTCGTTTACCTTTCCGTTGCATGCAGGATTTAAGTGAAAATAACAAGAAGTCTAGAAACATTCATCAAGCCAACCAGATTACATCGTTGTAGTCAAATTTTATTAATCTTACAGTTTTTACACTACATGGTGTGAATTATTATTACTAGCTTTATTCAATATTACATTATTGGTACAATATAGAATTTTCAGAACAAAGTATGTCAACAAGATTCCGTTTCTTACTTCTTGGCCGATCCTGATGATAAATACTGAGTGATCACCAACTAGAAGTTAGCAGTTTAATTAATCGACATCTGAATAGTGTACATTATTTTCTCTGCATACTGGCAGCAACCACGATACCTCTGACTGGGCCTTTGTAACTTGTACAACGAAAGGTTGTACACTTTACAGAAACGCACCTGAATAGGTCATGCGACTGATAGCCATAATGATGTATTAAAACAAACGAGATTAGATAAATTGTCGAAATATCTAGATGGCAGCCCAGATGTTCAAGCAGGCCGCCATACCAATTCGAGTATAATATAACAAAAAGACCTAGTTGATCTAAAAGTGCGATTTATTTATCCGATACATTTCGAGTAATCTAGTAATACACATACTATTCAAAGCCAAATTCATGAATTTAAAAATTGTGTTAAGGTTGATAGTTGTACTTATACTTCATAAACCCACTTAGACATGATAGAAATATAAAAATACTTTATACACTGAAAATATCGCTAAACTCTAAACTTATGATACATCAATAAAAACATGGATTAAAACTATAGAACATACACATCAATAACATATACTGAGTATCCCCTAGGTTTATGACATTTAAGAGATTTGTAGTTAAGACACTAAATTTGTTATTACCTATAGAAACTTTCTAACATCAACTATTTTTAAAAGTAACTAAAATTATTAGTCATCAGTTCGACAGATGAATAGCTCTGTACTGACTGTGCAATCTCTGAAAAGTGGACTTAAAGATGACCAAATCATTTTCTTTTTGTTACATGCAAAATTATATACATATATATATACGTAAGTGGAGGGTATTGTAAGATTACTCACTAACTTGTCTAATATAATACTAACTTCATATTTTATAAGAACTTCCGTCTAAATTTGACTGAATAGTCTCATGGTATTTGGGCGCTGAGTTCATGTGAGACATTAAGGACGAAGAATGTATTTATAAAATCTCAGCGAATGAACTTCAAATGAACTCCAACGTTTCGTCTGGCAATCTGGTCTAAGCTTTTTCAAGGAAATATTTTCATCTTTCTTTATCATACAAATATATATTCATTTGTCCGCCGAAGAGAAAGTGTTAAATGACCAAATGATATGTCTTGCTAATTGAACGCTATATTCGGATCCTAAGCTAGTCTCGCAAACCCCAAGCGACTTAAACACCAGAGAAAAGACGCAAAATATGCGAGAAGCACTTCACTCCAAAGTTTATTCATTTACAGAAAATATACGGTTTTTATAGTATTTTAGAAGTCTGGGTTTTTTTGAAAATTCTGGAGCGCTACTAAACATAGTAGCAGTGTAGTAATCAGCCAATCAGAAACTGTACACGTGGTTATTCACTTTCGTGATGTTTCTGGCAAAACTTCTAGTCAAACGCTGATTGAATAAAATTCATCTTAACGTTTCCTGAGCTTGTCATGTCTATTGCAAGAAATTTTCAGGATTGCCACAACACTAAAACATTCTTTATTGAAACTAAAAGTCAAAATCTAGTGTTACGTTAGCGACTGTCCGGTGTTTCTATCTTTTTACTAACTACTGAGATTAATTTGCGTGACATAAATTGGTAGCTTCTAAGATTACCATGGTTTGATACAGCACACTTCGAGAAGATCGATTTAATTAAATGAATATTCGTTATAACATTTCTATAATCGGGTTCAAACCAATGGCCTGCATAAAACTTGCTTATTATAACTATGTTCCTCATGAGTAACTAGTTTAAATTGTATGATCCCCTTTCATCCATTTCATTGGTTAGACGTAAATGAGCTGTTCTCCTATCAACCGATACATTTCTAACAGTCTGGTCACATTGAACTGGTCACTATTATGGCTGTCTGAGTTGAGAATGACTGTTGTTTTTGAATTCATCAGCTCGAATGTGGTTTTAAATTCAAACTAATTATTATCCATTGTAAAACCATTTACAATCTATATATTCACATCCAGGTATTTCGCGAATCCAATATGATCTTTTGTATTCATTCGACTCCATATCTCTTACTCAGGCAAATTTCAATCTGAAAGTAACATACGGCAAGACACGAATGTCCATTGTATGCTCCAACATAACACCATAGGGTGTATAAATGAGTCAAAAATTAACATTAACTAGTTACAAGTCCTTCTTGACTGTTTTTAACAATTCTCTAGTTAACCTCAAATCGTAACAAAAACTAAAATGGACTGCAAACTGAAAATATTTCAACATAGTGGAGATTAAAATAACATTGAGCAGTGGTTGATATCTTAAAATTAACAAGAAGTCATAAAATTAAACCTCATGTTAGGACACAATTACGATGGCTTATTTTAATAATTATCTATCTTATTACATTTTCTCTACATTGTGTAATACAGAAATAATGATGGAAAAATAACACTTGTATGAAGTTTGGTATTGTTCGGTTTATTTGAAAAAAAAAACTTGCCAAATAACATAAAGACTAGTCAATTGAGAAAAAAAAGTGAATAAACTGATTCATCGAGTTCTTCAGTATGAGCTACACTTTAAATTTGGTAGCTAAATATACTACGCGGCTGCCTAAGCAGAGGTAGGTGGAGAGGGGATCAAACCTGAGACCTAATGGATGTACGTTTTAACCACTGAAAAAAACTCGTGATTCGCCTACAAGTGATGAGTTAGGTTATATTATTCAATGTTGTCCTGGCTGTCGATCCGATTATCACCAATCAGGTAGTATTGTACGGTAATTTTATTTAATCCGATAACTCTTTATTCTAGTCATCAGAGTGAATAAACTGAAGACTGCATTTTATTATGAGAGATTAATCAAGTCTTAATGTAATTGTAGAAGAAACAGAAAATAACGAGCACATCAACTGGTGGGGTCCGCGCGATAAACACGGCTAGTAGTTAGAAGCATTGAATGACATAGTTTGGAATTGGTCACAATTGCTCAAATGTACTCATTATCTGTTTTGAGTTCCGGTATTTCTCCATACATATCATTCCATCATTAAAAACTATATTCTCGATACTTAGTATTCCTAAATAACAGCGATACTAATATTGCTTCAATTACTTTGCTACTCATCACGTTAATTTCGTCTCATCGTGCTGATATGATATAGAAACTTCGACTAACCCACACTTGTGTGAGGCTGTGCATTGAATATGACTAGCCGAGGCCTATTGATAATAACGTTACCATGAACTAAAAAAATGTATCTATCAGCGTAGGTTTAAATGCGCTTATCTATTAAATGTTAGAACTTCGTTTTATATATGGAGGATTAATTTGCGCTACAGGGGGTACATGTTAGTCAAGAGACCTTTTGGTACATGCCAAAATTTCGTCAGATACCCGATTATATAAGATATGTGGTCAACGTGTTTAATAACATTACTCCTGAATCTGATTTGAGGCTGACATACATAAGTCCTGAGACGAAAATTCTCACTTGTAGAAAGAGAATGATATCCCAAACATCCTTGCACTGTGGTATGTGATTTCTGCGGTAATTAAGTTTTTTCCAATGGCTCCGCTACATTACGTACTTCTTCACGGTAGACGTTAAAGATTGTGTAGAAATATCCACTAATTTTTGTATCATATATATATCTAACAAGAGTCCATTCATTGAACTTTATAGGTGTCTCAGTTACTATAACGACTATTAGGTACCACTGTTATAAGTCCTAGATGAAACAAAATGAATCACCTGGTCTTATCTTTGCTAATATCTAAATCCTTTACATAATAAAATGGTGTCAAATTCACTTAAGTGTAAGTGTACTAGTTAATCCAATACCTTGAAGAAAAAAGCGGAAAAATACAAAACGAAACATGGAATAAATAGACCTGATTGATTAGATAGCAAAAAAAACTAACAGCAGTAAACATTAAAAATATCACTAATGATTTGTACAATAAAGTGGCACACTCACATTGTTTGCAAAGCATATAAAATGTACAAAATTAAACGTTTACGAAGTACACACACCAACATAGAGAAAAAGAGAGAGACAAACAATCAATGAACAATACGAGAATTAACTGCGAACGACACCTTGTGCATCCCACCGATCGGAGGAGAGTTTACAAATGGTGATTTATGTACAGATGGATTAATATTAGTTATCGGATTATCTTCCATAACTTTCAAATTGTTTGTCATTTCAGTGATAAGTCGTTGCATTTCACGAATACCATTATGACGTTGAGTTAAATACTGAGGATAAAAATAATACAAACAGAAAGGTGATTATAATCATCCACTAAACAGGACTTAATGGAAAAAAAGTCAACAAAATAATCATTGGTTGTAAGACTAAGATTGGTAGCTGGACTTTAAAGAAATAAAATAACATAAACAAATGATTCAACATAGCGTGCACTATGTTTTGATGTTGTGTATGTATGAATCCCCGTTTTCTTGGATTAAAGTTTCTCGTCAGCAAAAAGTGTATGTAATCCTCAGGGAATTTATGATCTATTTGCGAATCCAGCTCACTTTATCCAATGTTAGAGTGAGGCTTTAGCACTGATTTATCGTGAGTTAGACTTCCATATAATTGCTTCTGATTATCTAATAACGTGAAAATGTTAGTTACTATGTTATAGAATTGAGAACCATCAGCATATCGCACAATCAATATCCATAGTTAAATTACTTTCATCTACGGGGTTTTTGCTTCTTAAATTCAATATTAAGTGAAACGACTCATTGAAACATACCAGCATTTCATTAAAAATTACTAGAGCTTGGGCAGTATATACAAAACAGTGATTCCAAAACACAACATCAGTACATTACACCTAAGTGAAATAACAAACTTAGTGCTCTCAGATTGTACTGAAATCAGTGATCGTTTACAGTTCAATAAACTATATTAGACTGTGAAGATTAAAATCATTAGCGGAATCGATGGAGCAGAGAACAAACTAGTGACTGAATAGTAAGAAAATGAAGCATTAAAATCAAAAGCACAATTTTACATAGGAATTTCTCTAAAAAAATCAAAAAAGGCCTTGTGGGTTAGCACAAAATAATGTTACTAGGCTTCCTAAGTTAAAAAATCACAATCTATATTGAATTTCGAAAAAAGACACCTAGAGTCTAGCGTAAAAAATGTCTGTCTATGAAATGTTTATAAAATTTTAGGCTACTTATGAGTAGAATGAATAGAAACACTACAATTACTCGCAGACCAGTTAGGCTTTTTACATTAAACATATTTAGCTGTTTTGATAGATGTTAACAAGTACGAAAACGCTTTAATGCAGAGTCCTATCCTGATTACTGAAAACACGTAATTTCAAATAATTATAGAAAATTAGATAAACTGAATATAAAGTGCATACTTAAAAACGAATATACACTCAACTAATAAAGTATACACACAATCTACCTCTTTCAGTTCATTTAACGAATCTGGATCTAAACTCCAAGTTGACGGATAACCATCTCCAGATTCTAATGGATGAACACCTTTATAAACCGATCCAATATTTTCTTTATCTCTTTTGTTAAACTCAGAAGAATTACGAAGTGTAGACAATGCTTCTTGAAATCGAATACGTAAACCTCTTGGAGCGACAAGTTCCGACCAAATTCTTTCAAGTTCACAACGCATTCCCTCTTCTTCTACACTTATAGCAAATCCACATCGTCTATGAACTTCTTGGTTCTTGAGAACCTTAGAATTAAAAATGTGTTTTGAAAACAGATAAATATAAGAGACTATACAACTTAAATTTTATTTCAATTTGCTATTTTGAAAAAGAAGAAAGTATTTGAAGATTATGAAATGGTAATAAAAATCAGTTGTGTTAGATGGCTAGACGTGGACAACAGGAAATATTGAACTTAATTTTCGTGCTAGCTATTCATTATCAGCAAGAAGTACTTGGAAACTTAAGCGAACTGATAATCCCTGTGTGGTTCGAACCTGCATAGCTCAGCTTCATAACCTGATATGTTACCATAGGAGGTATACGAGTCATGAATAATCAACAGTAGGACTGAAATATTTACAACTGATTGGTCTCTGAATGGTAACGAATATCATATACATTAAGTCCTTTAGTCATTTGGACTAGTGACCACATTACAACTTGATAAATAGAATTCGATCACCAATAACGGACTAGACAAATAGGACATTGGTTACAACTCAATGACCAATCAATAGTTAATTAATATTTGCCGAATGGATACACTTTGGATTCGTTAGTAAATGGATCACTAGTCTGTTTATTTGTTATGGTATTTATTTATTTATTACAACGACATTAATAAACTGTGTATAGATGATAAGTCACTGATAGGAAAGTCCTACTCACTACCTTCTCGTGGCATTACTGTTGTTTACGAAATTGACAGGACAAAAGCGAATGTCTGGCGCTATAACCGGGTTGGTGGATATGAAGGATCCACCTAGGGGAGTTGGAAAACCCTGATTCCAAACCAATGGTGCACATGGGCTCCAGTATCCTGATCGAACAAATGGCGTATGAACCAACTGTTGGTCATCGGCTACCATGGGACTGCATCTCCTAACGTTGCTCCAATGCCTTGTGGCTTAGACCTTTAGGTCAAAGGTTTGAGGTGTGGCCACCTAAGAAAACCACCTGCTTCAGTTTGGGCACCCGGGCAGTATCACAGCCCTCACATAAAGCAAATGAGATTTGTGTAGCGGATATGTATCTGGTGTCCCTTTTGTACAAATATTTATGTGTTTAAATAAATAATAAATTAATGATGAGTTGTAAACGGTTGAAATTTACTCAACTATTGATTACCCGACCGTTGCTGCTACCTTGACGTGGTGGTCGGGCTTGCCTATCGTGATGATCCAATCGACCTATACTGGCTGGAACAATCGTTCCTCAAGGTCCTACCATGCCAGACAGGTCGGTTGAAGAGCGGTAAACACAAGAGCAGCAATCCCAAGGTCCGAAGGCGAAGTCGTACTGCCGACTGTACAGAGGTGTGACGGCAGTAAGGTGTTTCCTTCAGACAACCAGCATGACAGCGATGCTGCCTTCAAACAAGGAGGGGTGGGGTTAGAAAAGGTCGACCCTAAAAATGCACACCTCGCCTTATCCCACGGATTTCCGTCTCCGGCGGTAAGGCCTTTTGAAGAACGGAGCTAACACGTCAAAAATCCCCCACAAAAAGGCCGCGCGTGACCGGTTCCAAGCAGTTGTCCCTTGGGCACTGCGGTCACGCTCCCAGGTCGTTAAGACCAACACTAATCCAACTTCCTTTTCAGGTCCCTCAAGAAATACCCTTCCACGGTGTGGGCAGCCGGGAAGTGATATTAGCCCTCATACCCATAACTGTACACGAGACCAAGTTGGTCACTTTCAAATCCCTCCTACACCTAATAACTCTCTTATCTCCACGACTAACCCTTCCCACGTCCTTTTATCACCTCGCACCGCTAGGGCAAACGATTCAAGTACACGGAACGTTATTCCTGGTCTCCTGAAACCACGCTCTAAACTACATGTAGGAACTTTTAATGTCCGGACATTGTGCCAAATAGGACAACAGGCTTCCTTAGCTAGGACTTTAGAATCTTACACCATCGATGTCTGCTGCGTCTCCGAAACGCACATACAAGATCCGAGTAGTGTCATTCATTTGACCTAACCTTATCAAAATAAAGAACCATCTCGATACACGCTTCGTGTATCTGGAAGCCCTGATGCTGCTTCCCGTGGCCTCGCTGGAGTAGGTATAGCATTATGTCCTAGGGCAGAACTAGCTCTTTTAGACTGGATCCCAGTAGACAGTCGTCTATGCGCTGTCCGACTAAACGGATCAGTAAGGACTCGAAAAGATAGGGAAACTCGTCGTTGCCTCTTCGTCGTCTCTGCCTACTCTCCCACTGACTGCAGCTCAGACGATATAAAAGATGAGTTCTACAGGAAGCTTTCTGACCTTCTCCGAAAAGCTAGGCGCTCTGATGTAGTAATAGTGGCAGGTGACTTCAATGCTCAAGTAGGTAAACTAAGTGAAAGGGAAAGACACCTGGGTGGATCTTATGGTGTCGTGTCTAAAAGAACAGATAATGGCGACCGTCTGTTGCAGCTGTGCTCAGATAACCGTCTATTTCTTGCAAATACTAACTTTAAGCATAAGGAAAAACATCTTTTGACATGGCGACTCCCGAATTCGTCCCAACGTTGGACCCAATTAGATCACATCGCTATCAGCCACCGATGGAGGGGCTCGATAGAGGACTGTCGCTCATTCTGGAGCACATGTTTAGATTCAGATCATGCTCTAGTGCGAGCACGTATCTGTCTGCGTCTTACCGGACGTAAGAAAGACACTGTAGGTAAGCCTCTAAGGGTTCTACTTAATGATAGGCAAGCTAAAAAAGTATTTCAGGAACAACTGGAAAAACAGTTAGGCAGCCATGTAAGTTGTGCCTACCCCGAAGCAGCGTGGAATGACATCCGAAAAGCTGTGGAAATAGCAGTGATATCCGCTAGTAAGGTAAACCATAAGGTTAGGGAGAAACAATGGATCTCAGCAGCATCTACCGCACTGATAGATGCTCGAAAACTCATCCCACCTGGCTCTGAACATAACGAAGAGCGGAGTCAGCTTAAGCGCAGGCTAATAAGAAGCCTACGTAATGATCGTGAACAGTGGTGGGTAGCGAAAGCAAGAGAGATGGAAAAGGCAGCGGCAATAGGTAACAGTAGGCAGCTATTCAGACTCGTTAAAGAAACCGGTATTAGGAACCCAAGTATCAGTGAAACCATCTCAGATAAAGAAGGGCATATCATTCATTTTCAATCCAGGAGATTGGATCGATGGGCAGAACACTTTAGGGATCAGTTCAACTGGCCTTCAGCCACACTTCAGTTACCCACGATCCCCAGTCGTCCTGAATGGAAAATTGATGTAAGTCCTCCAACTCTCTACGAGGTTGAAAAAGCTATAGGAAATCTGAAGCGAGGGAGAGCAGCAGGCCCTGACAGGTTGACCCCTGAGATTTTTAAGGATGATGGTCCAGTACTAGCAGCGAGATTGACTGAGGTCTTAGGTAGAATCTGGGAACTGGACGTAATTCCATCTGACTGGTCCCAATCACTGATTGTGTCAGTCTATAAGAAAGGACAAAAGTCCTCCTGTGACAATCACAGAGGGATCAGTTTGACTAATATAGTGTCTAAAATATTAACTTCAAAAATACTTCGACGCCTAAGCAAAGCTCGTGAAGAGCAGACTAGAGAAAACCAGGCTGGTTTTCCACCTGGATATGGTTGTATAGACCAGATATTCACACTACGTCAGGTCCTAGAACATAGATACACATTCAGACACCCCACAATAGTATTATTTCTTGACCTTAAGGCGGTATTTGACTCCGTTGGTCGTGAGATTCTATGGCAGTGTTTGTCACTGAAAGGAGTACCAGAGAAGTACATTAACCTCATAAAGCCTCTCTACTCGAACACAACTGGTCGAGTTAGAGCCTATGGCGAACTGTCATCAGAATTGATTACCTCAAGTGGTGTTCGTCAGGGTTGTTCACTCTCCCCATTCTTGTTTAACTTTGTCATTGACATACTTTTGGAGATAACACTTTCATCAGCTAAACCTCCAGGAGTTGAACTTTCACCGGGAGGCTCACTTGTTGACTTAGAATACGCCGACGACATAGTTTTACTTGGTGAGGACGCTGGCAACATGGAGTCTTCTGACCACTATAAGCAACTATGCAGGCATGTTCGGGATGCGATTCTCTCCCTCGAAATGCAAAATGTTACTTCAGGATTGGGTTGCAGCGACACCTGAACTAATGATAGGGAGTGAAGAAGTTGAGCGTGTTGACTGCTTCACTTATTTTGGGAGTCTCATCAGCCCTTATGGTCTGATGTGTGACGAAATCTCAGCACGGATACAGAAGGCTCGTCTAGCTTTCGCCAACTTGCGTCATTTATGGCGTAGGAGAGATATCCGTCTAGCAACCAAAGGACGGGTTTACTGTGCAGCAGTTCGTTCCGTCCTACTTTATGGTAGTGAAACATGGCCGATAAGAGTAGAGGATATTCGTAGGCTACTAGTATTTGATCACAGGTGTCTTCGAAGCATTGCTCGTATATCCTGGGACCACCGAGTAAGTAATGCAGTTGTTAGGAAACGGGTACTAGGTAAGGATGGCAAATCGATTGATGAAGTAGTGAAACTTCATCAGTTGAGATGGCTGGGACACGTGTTACGTAAGCCCAACCACCGACTGCCCCGATGTGCAATGTTTCATGGTGTAGGAGTAGGTTGGAAGAAAGCTAGAGGTGGCCAGACCAAAACGTGGCACAAATCTATGAAGTCACTGACAATTGGACTGAGTCATGTTGGTAGGTGTAGACTACCTGGTTGGGATTCGCGAGATGATAGCAACCGATGGTTAGAGACCTTGAATGACATGGCTCAAAATCGTTTGCAATGGCGAAGGTGCATCCACTCTTTGTGTTCTATCAACTTCTAATCTTTTGAATTCCTCATGTCTCTATCTTTTTCTCTTTCCAAATTTATTTCACTGTATTATACTCCTTCAATAACTTCTTCAAACCTTAATCTTTCACATAATGCTTATACTCTTACTACTTCTACCACTATGGGATTTGAATCGACAACTTCATCTCTGTGTTAATGTAGTATGGCAACTCGAACTGATGTACGTAAGTACGAAGTTCTACGTTGTGACTGACTGACTGACTGAGTCATTTTTCACAATCACATCGATTTGTATATGTGATTTTTAAATAGTAAATGACTTTGCAGCATTCATTGGATAATCTCCCTAATGGTGTTGTATACATTGTTGTGAGCAATCTAATTTTCTGTTCACAATCCATAACAGTTAACCGTCCATAAAAACAACTTTCTTTTATCAAATTTACATAGTTACTTTAAAGTTTATAGACTGAATTTTATATAATTTTTTATATTTAAATCAAGTGTACTGGCCTATTGATCATTCTAAGTGAGATACCTAAAGTAACTGATCTTAAAAATACGTTTTTATTAACTTTGAAAGAATAGCAATTCACTAATCGAGACTATTGCATAAATTAGATGTTTGATTTTATAATAAGACAGACTTTGAATTTATTATTGAGGAGAGAGATCGATAACGGATCTCTGTTGACTACAGTGGTTAGGGCGTGTAAAATGTATAAACTAGTCATCTCCTACAGATATATACTATGCTGATCGAAGTGAAAATAATAATGATGAAGATAGCTGAATGAATGTCAGATTAAAATGTCACATCAAACGTTTGACTTTTGGTCAGTATTGTTTAGAGAAGTAAATACTTTCTAGTTGAATTTTCTTTTTATTAACTAAAACTATTGACTGAAGATTTAAAGTAACATGGTCTTACATTAGTTGTAATAATGCATATTTATTCATTAACTTTAGTCTCTGTTTTAACTGACTTCTTCTTTTCAATTTCCTTGTGGTTAATTATTTTTGATAGTATCAATATGTTAAGCGAGGTTATTTGAACCGAGAAAAGGTTGCGCCAGATTAGCTGTTAGTCTACAGTACCCAAAATAATGGTTTCTTGTCCTAAACATGTAGATTTATTTGTTATGTACAACAAATCTTTGACAATTAACCAAAATTTGTTGAAATTAGCTTTGATGGCTAATTTCCAAAGTAATAAACAGATCCAAACTTCATTCTGGAAACCTAGTCACTTGCATAAATTTGAACCCAGAACAAATGCGATTTCAACCAATTATCTATAATTCACCTTGGTACATTGAAAATAATATTTATCAGAAATTAATATAAGGTAAACAACAAATACACTTGCTCAAATATACCTGATTTTCTAACATATCTATGCATATATCCACATTAAATAATAGTGTTTAACAACAAAAGAACATATAATTAACTCACTTTCAACACTCTATGACTTAATTCAATTTGTTTGCGTTTTAATTGAATAAGTCGTTGTGACATACCAAGTTGACCAGTGCGTAGCTTAGACACCAATTCAGTGATATACTAAAAAGGTAATATATTAAACATATATAAATTACCACGTGAATGAATATGAATATGAAGATTTTGATGAAAGTCATTTTAAGGCAGTGTGTGAGGGGAGGGTGAACGTAGTATAGATGAATGAACAAGGAAAAGTGAAATACAGTTGTGGAAATGTGAACATAAATAAATAGATATACTGATGTGACATTTTTAGTAGCGTTAATATCGATCAGAAGATACACGTAAGATAATGAATCCTTGACAAAATAATCAATGAGTTTAAATAAACTTTATTGAGTGCCAAGTGATTAAAACAACTATGAGTTATACATACATCATCAATAATCTACTTAGACAGATAGAAGAGGAACAGTCAGCTACAACGTAGGACCAGGCACATATATGCATCAGTTCAAGTTGCTATACCTCATTAGCACAACAAGACGAACACCAAATTCATAGTAGTTAATTCAATGGTGGTAATATATAAAAGAAAGATTGTATATAAGGATATAGTACAGGAAGAAAGACATATGAAGCAATTTTAATCTTATAGTTTAAGGGAAGATAAAGAGTGTATACACCTACGCCATGTCACACAGAGTTTCCAACCATTGGTTACGATAGTCGCACGGACCACAACCAACTAATCTGCATCTACCAACATGGCTTAGACTAGAAGTTAGTGACTTTAAGCTCTGATGTCATGTTTTCGTTTGGCCGCCCTTAACTCTCTTCCAACCATCCCCAATACTAGTCAGTATAGA
The DNA here is from genome assembly GCF_000237925.1 of Schistosoma mansoni. NCBI lineage: Eukaryota > Metazoa > Platyhelminthes > Trematoda > Strigeidida > Schistosomatidae > Schistosoma > Schistosoma mansoni. The sequence goes on along the minus strand of NC_031498.1, from coordinate 19,255,831 downwards.
GCGTCGTGGTAATCGGTGTTCAGGCATACGTAACACGTGGCCAAAACATATTCACAACCTCATCAACTAATTTACCATCATTCCCTAATACTCTGTGTCTAACCTCACTATTACTTACCCGGTGATCCCAGCTGATGCGAGCAATATTTCTAAGGTATCTGTAGTCAAATAATAGTAACGTACGAGTATCTTCTACTCTTAATGACCACGTTTCACAGCCGTAAAATAGAAGAGAGCGAACTTCTGTGCAGTATAATCGTTCCTTAATTGACAGACGGATATCTCGCCATAGGTGACGTAAGTTGGTAAAAGCCAAACGAGCTTTTTGAATCCGTGGTGAGTTTTCGTCAGACACCAACCCATTAGGGCTGACCGGACTTCCAAGATAAGTGAAGTTGTCGACGTGTTCGACTACTTCACTCCCTATCCTTAGTTCAGGTGTTGACGCAGGCCAGTTCTGGAGTAACAATTTACATTTGGATGGGGAGAAACGTATCCCAAACATCCTGGCATTATTACTCAGTTCTAACAAAAGACTCTGCATTTTGTCAGCGTCTTCACCAAACAGGACTATATCATCTGCGTATTCTAAGCCGATAAGTGGACCTCCTGGTAGGAGATCGATTCCTGAAAATTCAGTCGACAAGAGTGTTATTTCCAGCAATAGGTCTATAATGAAGTTAAACAAAAATGAGAATGGTGGACAGCCTTGTCGGACACCACTTGAGGTTGTAAAATCAGATGACAGGGTGCGTACGTTGAAGGCTCCAATGTGTAGCTTGGAGCGAGGTTTTAGTAGACCTGGGACAGTGTTTTGCGCACTAGAATCGTTGCCCATGGTGACACTTGAGGAGAAAGCCGAAAAAAAGGTTTAGTGTTGGAAGTCAAGGTAGAAGGGATAGTAGGAATTGAAGGAGATTAATTATGAATACAGTTATCTTGAGTACTGTTAGAGGTATGAGGGCAGTTATCACTTTCCGGTAGCCCACACCTTGGAAGAGTCCTTCTAGAAGTACCTGAAAAGGAAATTGGATTAGAAGTGGTCTTAATGACCTGAGAGCGAGACCGCAGTGCCCAAGGGACAACTGCTCGAGGTCGGTCACACACAACCTTTTTGAGGGTAATTTTTGTGTCAGCTCTGTACTTGTTGGGACCTTACCGCTGGAGACGGATATCCGTGGGATCAGGAGAGGAGTGCATTTTCAAGGTCGACCTTTTCTAACCCCACCCCTCCTTGTTTGAAGGCAGCATCGCTGTCATGCTGGTTGTCTGAAGGAAACACCTTACTGCCGTCACACCTCTGTACAGTCGGCAGTACGACTTCGCCTTCGGACCTTCGGTTTGCTGCTCTTGTGTTTACCGCTCTTCAACCGACCTGTATGGCATGGTAGGACCTCTGAGAATGACTGTTCCAGCCAGTATAGCTAGATCGGTTCATCACGATAGGTAAACCCGACCACCACGTCAAGGTAGCAACAACGGTCAGGGTAGAAGAGCAACAATCTATGTGGTTTAAAATCTCAGTTGTCAAGGTAGGTGTGAGTAGAAAAGTAGTTTCAGAAAGATCCCAAATACAAAGGTTACTTCAGAAAAGATAACTACAACCAAATTAGCTATAAATCGAGAAAATATAGACCTTTAAGAAACATTGTTTGTTATAATTGATTCAAGAGAATTCAGTTATAAACGGTTTCAGTAAAGGTTCTATGAGATATACTCGATTCGAACTTTTCACAGGACTTAAAATAAACATAACATTTGCCGCAACTTATTTACAACCTATTTACGAAATAAAGGGACCCAGGTTGTATACAAAACTTTTAGGTATAATCTAAGCGCCGTATTCATGATGAGACAGTTATCTAGTTTCCATGGGTATTATATATTCAAGTTTCGATAATTACACCAATCAGGCTAACTTCTTTATGCTTAGCATAAGTTATGATGAAAACAAGCATTACCATTAAAATAAAGACAGAACCTCATGTGATCCATAAAAGTTTAAGGATGACAGTAAGATATTCACTATAATTGAAAAGTTTGCGTGAATCTTTCATCTAAGTATTGATTTCAGTGGAATGGACAATAGAAAGATAATCAACGAACGGTTTCAAACGATCACACTAAATTTTTACCTTGTTATTTAAAACACTAATTCGAAAATATTTTACGTGAAATTATGATTGAGAGATGTCAAGAACTATCAGTCTCTGTATTATAACTGAGCAACATAGTCAAAGAATTGGAAACAAATTTCTGTATAATAAATTCACTTTTACAAGCTACAGGAGAATTCCTGAATTTTGTATGAAAATGACATTTCTCACTTGATATTACAATTTTACGAACACCGATGGCTAATTACCTGACCAACAAACACAATCAGTGTCCGACGGCGAAACCGTACTGTCGGTTGAACTGGAATGTGGTAACAGTAAGGTGTTTCCTCACATGACCAGGTATCTACAACGATGCGAATAGTTAAGCTTTAAAACTACCACGCCCTACCTTGCCCCACAGATTTCTCTTGCCGATGGTAAAGCCTTTAAAGTACAGAGCTAGCACATGAAGAACTACTGGGATAAAGACAATGTGTGACTGGGTTTAACCAGTTGTCCTTTGGGCTATGCGGCCGCCAAACCACTACCGGTCTAGTTTTCTTTCCAGATGCCTCAAGAACTATATTTCGCAGTGGGGCCAGCCATAAAGTCCCGGTTATCTACATACTTCTAGCAGCAAACACCAAAGGATACAAACATACTTCAGCAAAAAAATCTAAGGTGCTTATTTGTTGATGAAAGTAAACTGATAGTGAAACAGTCCAATGAATTTACGCGAAAAAAGTAATTCAATGGAAAAAAACAAGATATCATACCTTAATCATACTGCTCTGTTGTTCACCGTAAGCAAGTTGATCACATTTACGTCGCTTCAAGTCAGAAAATCCAATAAATGGAACTGGAATCATACGATTAGGATGTGGATTGTCGAGACAGGCCTAGATACAGTTCGGAAATTTCAATTTTGGAAAAAAAGTCAACGTTTCTATAACATATACATATATAAAGCTGATAAAAACACTATACAAACGTAAGTGATGAAGTGGATCTCTCACACAGAAATAAGTAGAATTGCTGAGAATACATAGAAATAACTGTTAAAGAATGAGTAAAACGCCATCTATTGTTGCAAGCATAAGCTTTCGCGGATATTTACTGGTTTTATGCCTCAATACACCAATTCAAACGACTTGGAATTTATTTAAAATAAACGAAAATACTTAAAGTCCATTTCCGTGAGATAATGAAATTAAAATTATGCCTAAATGATAGTGAGTAATAAATATGGAATAAAATAATTTATTTTTTGAAAAGAAATATATATTTCTGTCGTTTTTTAGATCATAATTAATGAATGAAAACGTTCAAAATATTTACTAATCATTCATAATACATATAACAAAAGTAGTGACAAACTGAACAAAACCTAATGAGTGTATTTTAAGAAAGTACAACAAAAAAATCTAAATGTAGGAAGATATCAGGTTCTGATTTCAAAACATTACTTCAAACAGGTTATTGAATATTACACATTTAAAAGTATATGAATTAGTTTACATATTACACCGATTGCGCAATAGATATTACCTAATTTTATACAAACCGAAGTAGATGGAACTAGTGTAAAACAGTGGCGATACCCGATTTTAACAGTAATTCGATCCATCTATCAAGTACAGGTTTATGTAATCGACGATGAGTCACATTTAAGGTTTGAGAGCTAGCAACACTACCTGAATACCTAAAGTGAAATAGCTGAAAAGAACTTCAAATAGTCAACTTATTGATTGAAAACTGACTATTCTTTAACCACTACACAGTGATCAGATAATCGAATGCCGAATGTATAAGTTGGAGCAGCGAGCCAGTGGTTGAGGCCTTCCACTTTCAGTCAATGTGTTGTAAGTTTGAATTTGTTCCACCTTATTAAGTTTGTGTAACATCACTAAACCATTTACTTAGAATGTGGCTCGGAGCCGATACAAGAATCTGTATCCGGCAAAAGAATTAATAAATAACGAATGCATAAAAATATCTCAAAAAGTTCAGTAAAATGAAAATTTTTTGCACATGTGTTATAGATTTACCTGTTGCCATATTAGTCTGTCAAAACCAGCTGGTGGATTCTCATTATATGCGACTATCTGTGAAGCAGACGGAGATATTTCCGGAATTAAACGGTTCACACATAATTGTGATTGAAGTTGCGGCGCAACTGATGGGCTTGATAAATACTTTGCAAGTTCACTGGCAGATATAGTCGATGTTGTACCTTCAACAGGAAGAGTGAAACACAATTTCAAAACACTAAAATACCACTTAAACCAACTATTCATACCATAGATCTTAAACCATACCTATTGCAAAACTGTTATGCCTGAACTAAATCGATTCCGCGGTAACGAACGAAAGCCAATGACACAATGACACGATAGCTATTCTAATCGGTTAGTCCCAGGCCCCGCTAACTAGATGAAGAAGTCCAAGGCAAGTAGGGGAATATATATGTATTCCGTAAGCAGCCGAGTACAAGCAATCAAATAAGGGAAAAAGTCAAGCGCATTTATACAGTAACAAATTGTCCTTGAGCATCATTAGTAAATAGCACACATAAAGAAACAAAGGACCAATAGCGGTTAAGATAGTTTACAGGTGGGAAATATGACGCGAAGGTAAAAAGAGCGCGTTTGGCGCGAAAACAGCTAAATTCAAATTTTCAAAATAAAACTACAAGATTAAGCCATTTACCAAGTAAGTTCTGGGGATTTGACATCCCCAACAAGAACATCAATCAATAATTTAGAATAAATGTGAGTCAGTTCAAGTTGACATACATCATGTCAGCATATTGAAAATCAGTTAACACGAAATGTTGAAAGAATAATACAAGCTGCAGTATAAAACAAAAAGAGAAGAATATAGGCCGTCATATTATCATCAAAAATACACCTCTTATTTGATGGCTGTGGATACCATGTCTGTACAGAGTTAAGCTAAGTGGATTCTTTCTTGTAGATTTAGAAACAGAATCCAAAAACAATTCAGGTAGCCAAAAAATATGTCCGATACATAGAAAACTGACGTTTATACAAAAGCTATAGAGTACTATGTACACAAAATCACCAGTTGCTTATGAAACAGCTAATTAGTTATGCAGTAAATAAAATTCATTCTGTATCTTTTACAAATAACTCAGGAATTATTGAGGTCAGATAAAACTAGGCCTAGAAGTGAGTCCATACCTATTCCATCAATTTGTCTATAATAAGTATTGAAGACAAAATAGACGTTCAGAGTACATCTTAGGAGTAATTCTATCAGACTATCCTCAAAGAACCCACTGTTGATTTGATTTTCCGATATTTGCTTATATATATCACTAGTTGAGGTGATTGAATTATTGAAATTATAAATATGCAGGAAAAGTTAAAATATTAACTCCCAGATATTAGTGAGATAGAAGTGACGATGAATTGCGGAAAAGTAAGTCGAACTATCATGACATAGTAAGCAAAGATGGATAGTGGATAGCAGTGGAATCCAGGACGCGCGTTTCGTCCTATTTGGGGCTCGTCAGCTGGACGTACTTGCATCTCAGAGTTGATGTTCACACTGGGACTCGAATCCAGTACCTTTCGTTTCAAACGCCATCGCGTTATCCACTCGGCCACTGAGGACGAGACGCGCGTCCTGGAAATATGTGATGTGTCCCGTTAGGTGAATGACATAAGATACCCTGACCTAGTGGTCTCATTACATTAGATAATAGTTTCACAACACTAACAAATTTTAAGGGCCATTCGGTATTCTCTATCTTCAATAAATATACTTTGCATAAATTTATTGAAATATATTACTCTAAGATACAAGTACTTAAACAACCGAGAAGAATAATGTCAACACACAAACCTACATCTGCCATTCTCCCAACGTATTTTTTCAGAACAACTGAATGGTGGAATCTTGATTTTAGAAAAAACATTTATTTTACAAATCTCAAGAGGACTAGGAATAGTGGAAGTATAGGGTAGTAAATAATTATGGTTTATTAATGGAATAGCTTAACAAGACGATACCACCGCCGTATGTTAACCAAAAACGCATTGTGGTGAAAATTATGGGTCATAATATCCCTAAAATATGTTAGGTAATATTATGCTGACGAATTCTCAGTGAGTAATATGTTCTAACTAGGAAACAAATTGCAGTTAAAAATAAGTCAAAATGCTGTGCAAATCATTAAACACTTACTAAAAACAACAGCATACTAATACTATGATACAGTTAATAGACCAAATGAAGAACTAACTTACCAGTAGCTAATCGTTCCACGACTTTCAATATGACCTCAGTACTATCTTCAGCTTCAGCACATGGACGAATTTCTTCCACCACCAGTTGTAAATTAGGACGACCACCTAATAGTCTAAATAAAATATCTTGTACAGCTTGACGTTGATTTGTAACTTCAGAGAATGGACGACCAATGTATAAACAAACAAGTCCATCAGCATCTGTGCTTGTAGGCAAAACATTGTATCCAATAGATTTTAATCGAGCAAATGTATTCTCTGATGTATAATTCACTATACCCACAGCACTGTAACCAATACCAGTACCCCACATTGCTTGTAGTTGATTCCAACGAGCTATAACTGAATCACGTTCATCACCAAACAACATAGGTTGAGATAGAGAAGCAAAAAAAGCATCGACTGTATTCTGTTGTGCAACTTGTACCTGTTGTTGTTGCTGCTGCTGCTGGGCAGCTACAGGAAGACTTTGATCAAAACCGAAACCCTGCGCTATAATAAACGAAAAATGTTTACAGTCAGCTGCTGCATAACACACATAATACAAACTTCAATTATGAAATGATGGAATGCAGTGTCATTAGCAAGGTAGTAATAACATACATGCTTAAAGTTAAAAGGTGTGGCGCATATGTATCTGGTGCCCTTTTGTACCAATATGTATGTGTTTAAATAAAATAAAAAAAAGTTAAGACTTTACTACAATAATATCCATGATATATGTCTCAAAGTCTTTAACTCAGTAACCAAGTACAGTTATTTTAACTTCACTCTGAATTATTCTTAGGTGAATGCTAGTAACACTACTTCGTTACCCAAATAGATGTAAATTCAGCGAGTTCTGAGCCTACAAACAAAACAATAAACATTTTCTAGAATACTTTTTATAATTTTACCAACAATTAGAGAACAACAAAGTAGAACTGACGTGAATAGTTCAGATGATGGTTCAAAACTAACATCATAATAATAATTTGTGGCCTCATTCAATATTCTGTTGCTAGCACACTATGGAATTCTCAGTATACAATTTATCAACAATTTTCTCTTACACTTCTTGCATAGAAACTCCGCCTGTAGCTCTTCTAGAGTTACTGCCGGTCCCAAGCCCGGGTAAAGGAGGAGGGTTGGGCATGGGGTTAGCGACCCCATCCCGTAGAAAAGCTAACTCGCTAAAAAAACGCTAACCAGAAAAAATAATTCAGACCATTTAAACTCTGCCCTGGGAGTTAAAGGAATAATTATGACGTCTCATGATGAAAGCCGAAATTCTTCGGAAGTCACGAGACCGATGCACCTTCTAACAACCAGAGCAACACTCTTTATAGGTACATGGAACGTCCGGACAATGTGGGAGACAGGAAAGACCAGCCAAATAGCAATGGAAATGAGGAGATACAACTTGGCAGTACTCAGAATCAGCAGAACCCATTGGACACAAACTGGACAACAAAGGCTAGGTACAGGAGAGATGCTGCTGTACTCCGGTCACGAAGGGGAAAATGCTCCACACACTCAGGGAGTTGCCCTAATGCTGTCCAAAGAAGCACGAAGTGCACTTGTGGGATGGGAATCTCATGGACCCAGGATAATCAAAGCATCATTCAGAACAAAGAAGCAAGGGATCACAATGAACGTTATCCAATGTTATGCACCCACCAATGATAGCAACGACGATGATAAAGATCAGTTCTATGAAAGGCTGCAATCAATTATAGAGAAGTGCTCACGAAAGGACCTCACCATCCTGATGGGAGATCTAAATGCTAAAGTTGGAGTGGACAACACAGGATATGAAGATATAATTAGACGACATGGATTAGGAGAGAGAAATGAAAGTGGGGAGAGACCTGCAAACCTATGTGCATTCAACAAATTGGTTATAGGTGGCACAATATTCCCACACAAGCGCATACACAAAGTTACATGGATCTCACCGGACCACACCACAGAGAACCAGATAGATCACATCTGTATCAACAAAAAATTCCGAAGATCAATGGAAGATGTGAGAACCCGGAGAGGAGCTGACATATCTTCAGATCACCACCTGGTTGTGGCCAAGATGAGACTGAAGCTAAAGAAACACTGGACAACTGGACAAACAGCACTACAAAGGTTCAATACAGCCTTCCTTCGAGATACTGACAAGCTCAATGAATTCAAGATAACTCTCAACAACAGGTTCCAGGCTCTACAGGATCTACTGAAAGAACAAGAAACTACTTTAGAGGACAACTGGAAAGGGATAAAAGAAGCACTAACTTCAACGTGTCAGGAGGTTCTTGGTCCTAAGAAGCATTATCACAAGGAATGGATCTCTATGGGAACCCTGAACGAAATTCAAGAAAGGAAGAACAAGAAACTAGCAATTAACAACAGCCGAACACGAGCAGAGCAAGTCAAAGCACAAGCAGACTACGCAGAAGCAAACAGGGAAGTGAAGAAAAGCATTAAAGCCGACAAGCAGAAATACATGGGAGAACTAGCAACGGCGGCGCAAAAAGCTGCAAGAGAAGGGAATATGAAATAACTATATGATACAACGAAGAAATTGGCAGGGAGATATAGCAAACCAGAGAGACCAGTCAAGGACAAAGAAGGAAAGACAATCACTGAGATTCAAGAACAGAGGAAAAGATGGGCAGAATACTTCGAGGAACTGCTGAATAGACCAGTCCCATTGAATCCACCGAACATCGAAGCAGCACACATTGACCTTCCTATAGATGTCACTCCACCAACGATCGAAGAAGTCAAGATGGCCATCAGACAAATCAAAAGTGGGAAGGCGGCAGGACCTGACAATATACCAGCAGAAGCACTGAAGTCAGACATTGAAATAACTGCAAACATGCTTCACCTTCTATTCAAGAAGATTTGGGAAGAGGAACAAGTGCCAATTGACTGGAAAGAAGAATATCTCATCAAGATACCAAAGAAAGGAGATCTGAGCAAATGCGAGAATTACAGAGGCATCAGTTTGTTATCAGTACCAGGAAAAGTTTTCAACAGAGTGCTGCTGAATCGGATGAAAGACGCAGTAGACGCCGAACTTAGGGATCAACAGGCTGGATTCTGTAAGGATAGGTCGTGTGCAGACCAGATTGCGACACTACGGATTATCGTTGAACAATCAGTTGAGTGGAACTCATCATTGTACGTCAACTTCATTGACTATGAGAAGGCGTTTGACAGCGTGGACAGGAGAACATCATGGAAACTTCTTCGACACTATGGAGTTCCTGAAAAGATTGTCAACATTATCCAAAACTCATACGATGGACTACAGTGCAGAGTCATGCATGGAGGACAGCTGACAGATGCATTTCCAGTAAGGACCGGAGTCAGACAAGGCTGTTTACTCTCCCCATTCCTCTTCCTTCTAGTGATTGACTGGATTATGAAGAATTCGACATCTGAAGGGAAATACTGAATACAATGGACTTCTCAGAATCAATTAGATGATTTGGACTACGCAGATGACCTGGCCCTCCTCTCTCATACACACGAACAAATGCAGATGAAGACAGCAAATGTAGCAGCAGCCTCCGCATCGATAGGCCTCCACATTCACAAAGGAAAAAGCAAGATTCTCAAATGCAACACGGAGAACACCAACCCAATCACACTTGATGGCGAAACTCTGGGAGAGGTGGAAACATTCACGTACCTGGGGAGCATCGTTGATAAACAAGGAGGATCGGATGCAGATGTAAAGGCGAGGATTGGCAAAGCAAGGGCAGCATTTCTACAACTGAAGAACATATGGAACTCTAAACAACTCTCAACCAATTTCAAGGTCAGAATCTTTAATACGAACGTCAAGACAGTCCTACTGTACGGAGCTGAAACGTGGGGTAACAGGCGTAAGTAAGTTCTTGCATAGAAAACAACAGGTAACTCTCTCTCTCTCTCCTACGTTGTAGCTGACTGACTGACTGATATAAAGTAAATAAATAAGTTTCGCACTGTTGTTTAGCAAGATATAAATTATGGATGGCTGTATAAATACGTAACAAGACATTTGGCCCGACAGCGAACGCTTTTCTTCATTAAGACTAGCATATTAGGTCCCCTTATTGAGTACGCTAACATAAAGCACCAGAGGTGCCTTCTGGAACTAATATAAACTTAACCACCATATATAATGTAATTAATGAGATAACTTTGAGACGAAACTTAATACAATAGTGTTTACTACGAATAGCACATGCAACCATTGCGTATCTCACGTTGAACATCGAAGACTCAACAAAATCCATCGTAAAACAACTTTGACCGCTCACATACAATGAAAATTAATAATATAATTAGCCACACAAGTTTATCTGAAGATAACGATATAGTAGCTCACTTTTTGGGGTGTTGAACAAACTTTGAGTCGGTTGTGTGAAGCTAAATCCAGTATTCTGAGATGCTTGTTGACCAAACTGAGCTCCAAATAGATTTAAACCCGGTTGAGTACTAGTGGTGGGAGCAGAAAAAGTAGAACCAAACAACCCAGTGGATGTTTTCGGAGTGTTTAGGTTAAACCCTTGAAAAGGAGTTGTATTTTGTCCGAATCCAGGAAAGGTTGTATTGGTTGTTTTTGCCACTGGCGCTTGAAATAATCCTGAACTCATAGTTGAAACATTAGACCCCAAACCAAAGCCTCCAAACGGTGTTGTTGTACTGGCGAGTGGTGGCTGTAGTCCAAAACCAAGAGTTGGAGCTGCACTAACAGCGCTTGTCGTCGGTTGTGAAAACCCAAACAACTTGGGAGATCCAAACAAACTCATCTGGAAATCAAGCGAAACACTAGTAGTATGATTTTTATATATGGAAGCCAAGTTTATGTCATGTTACAAGTAAGTTTTACTTTCGCTACTATAAACTGAATTTCCGATATTCATAGAGAAAGTGTATGGAAAATAATGGTAATAAAACGCTTACCTAACAAAAGGTTTACAGAGGAAATAAGGGTTTAAGTACTCGACCTTTTAGCTAAATTTATTGACGGTTGCAGATGTAAGTCAACTAAAATGAATTTGGGACTTGCAAATCAACATTGAAAGGTCAAGAGTCAAAGCCACCGGACAACAGTTTCGCTGATAAATACAAGTGAAGACTCGTAAGACGGCGAGAAGAAATCACGTCCAGAAAAATTCGTCAATCAACCTAATTTACTAAGCTCCGTATTAAAAGAATTATAATATTAACAGCCCTACTCTAATGCTAATCAATATAGAAAGCCTGAGTAGAAGCTGAGCGTCCATATCATTTGTTTTGACTACACTACGTAATCATACCACATTCCATGAGTACGCTTCAGTAAGGACTAGTTTTGATTTAAGGATCACTGTAAACGGAGACTAGATAAGTTTTTGGAATTCGCTCCTATAGTTTTTGACATCAAGTGATTTTTACATTTAGTCAAGGCACTTCACTTCAAGTAAACACCGAACTCTAACCCAGAGAAACTTTTCTTGACTTGGAAGATAGCCAGGACATCGTTCGACTCTCCAATTTTCAATAATACAGTATGTCTTGATTTAGAACAGATAACAGAGTCAACGTTGAATTTATTTCGAACTATTTTAAGTACCAAGCTACCATCGAATACTAGACAATTCGATAAAAGACTGAGCGTCTAAAACACACAGTATTAAACAATCGTTCGGACATCTGAATCTAGAACTTGTAGACAGATTATTTTTATTCATTCATTGCACATAACTGTTGTGGAGAAAATAAGAAAACTTAGAAAGCTACAAGCTGTTGTGAAAATTTACTCAAATTTGGATTTTTTTTAGGAACCACTCTATGTGTGTTTCACGAGATGACTATAATTGTTGACGAACAGCTGTCAGTTGAGTATCTTTTCAGACCAACGTTTGCTTAAAAACGAGCGGCAAGTCTTCTGATCCTCATTATAGTACCAGAAGAGTCGAAGAATAAAGCCTAGAACGCAATTCAGGGAGTAAACAAACAGTTATACCATTCAGTCATTTGCAACACATTCATACGTCTGAATTTGTGAATAAAAATGATGTCATTTAAATCATGCGCCATTATCTCATGAATACCCAAATATATTGACAGAAAGTTAGTTTCACGAAAAACTCATACAGACTACACGCTCAACAAGGCTTACCCAAACAAACAAGAACGGGGTAATAAATGTGAACTTGGTGTTAATTTAAGTAGAATGAATCATAATCTCCCCACGATGAACGAAAGGAAGCTTTTAATAACAAAGCCGTCTGAATTAACACCAGATTTTCTGGACAATGTCGTCTATATTCCCCCCAAGTTCACCTTCATTTCCCTATTAGTTTGCTTATTGACGGCTTTTTGTGATTAGTGGATTTTGGAGATGCATAATTGGTTTAACAATCTTGAGGTTAATGTACCTTCAAAATAGCAACTTAGTTAAGTGATCCAGACGACGACAAACAAAAGCCAACACCTATAAAACCCTGAACATGCTAACCTTGAGGTTTGAGCAAGTCCTCGGTAGAGGCCTTGAAATGTTCAGTTCTACTGCCCAACACTCTGTTACAATATTCGAACTGCAACTAAATGATAAAAATTGATATTTTTCAAAATCTTCGAGGCATTAGTAACAAACTGCTACTTCTGTGGGATCTCAAGTACGTTTCAGTGCTAAAACATATTACTGATTCATCTAAATGAAGGACAACAAACAAATTGCTATTTGATGATCATATCCCACTTCATAATCTTTTGTACTAAACTTATTACGAACTCGTAGCTTACATAAGGGATAATTGAAGTTTGTTTTTCAGCCAAATTGTTATATGGTCATTTCCCCTTGATCTAGTTACAAATGTAGCGATAAATAAATCCCCAAATCGATAGCTCTGTAAGTTTTTGACATTTGATGTTAACCATATTATTTTTAAAAGACTTACCTAGCTAAAGGCACTCGATCACGCAATCAAACCAGATCACGAGTGAATATGCCGTGCTTAGCACATCTTAGGACGGCCAGTCAGCTTAGATTGATCACTTCTCGATATATCCATAACCTATCAAAAGTATCTTCGGACTTCTTCGCTCCTGACTTTTGGTTTGACTGGCTGGACACGTTTCGATTACAAAAGATGTTACTGATCAAAATTTTGTCAAACTCCGAATACTTGTGGCATCTTTACAGGAAAGTAACATCTTTACTCATCTGGGGTACATAGTGACTAGCTTCTTTCTAAATGAGGTCTTAAGTATGTACTGAATGGGATTTTTATTGACTTGATGATGCGACAGACACTACAGAAGGGAAAAATGCTGTCATTGGAGTACCTAACCAACTGATCAAAAGATGAACATGGTTGAAGAAAATGATGACTAGAAGGGAGCTATATCTGATTCTATCCAGAGATTAAATAACGTTTGACCGCTAAGCTAGTTACTAGTCGCAGTGGTGTCGTTTTACATCGGAACGCGTCGTGACTGGTTTGAACGCTTTCCCAATCTCCTTCGTGCATCCGGCATTCAGTAAAAATAAACCGTCAACACCAGTGTCCAATATTTAAAAAACCTCTTGTTTTAGAAACTTTACCTCCAAAAGTCTAAAAATCAGAGTGGGGAATATAAAATATATGTGTACTTTACGACAGTGTGAGGGACATACCAATTATATCAACCCTAATTCCGGAACTACATACGATAAGTAATACTAATTCAGTATAGTGTGAGCAAACTCCATTTCCTGGTAATGTCATACGACAGTATTTCGTTGAACGATTTTCTGATTTAATCACCACCGAAATACACAATCATGTAAAGTGACGGAACTCGGGGATAAATACAATCGCTGATCCATTTGTCAACATGATGACGTATAAATTTTATCAGATTTAGCAATTATATTGTATGTAAATCGCTTTTCAGGAATGAATGCAGTTCATCCAAAGTTCATAAAACATTGAATTAAAGTAATCTAGTGCGAATTTGAATACTACAATGAAAAATGTCAGCTAGGTTTAACACAGTGAAAAATAAAAATTTACGGAACTGACATGTGTTTATGTATAGATCTATTTTGAAAGCAGTGGTGATGATAATTAACAATAGACCCCAGGCAATATCACCTTTATTATGTCTACTCAGGGTGCCCAAAAAGTGGGCAGATAAATTATGGGTTATGAGTATTTCAGATGCGCATTTTCTGGACGTTCATATGGACAGACAGATCGAGAGATTTAAATGGCTTTTGGAAGGAAGATAGGTACTACTTGTCTACATATTCTAACTAAACAAAATCCTTAATATACGTGAGCAATAGATTATAAGTGCAAATAGCAGACATGCACATAAAACACACTTGTCTTTATAGAAAAAGCATAGTCTAACTTTATAAGGGTAAAGTAGTATATTTGACAGCTAGCTTTGAAGATACATAAAAAATAACGAAGCTTTCAGTAGTTCATCTGTCACATTATTTTTCTGATTGCTTTTAACGCTTGCTCAGGTGTTATAAAGAGTCACTACAAAGTCTAGGCGAACGGACGATAAATCCCACGTTGTCAAAGATTATTACATTCACCTTGGTTCTTTAAACTTAACAGAGCTGGCCTGTTCGCTCTAGATAAATATCTGAATGAAAATACCCTAACTTTTAAAGACAAAGTACGAAACAATATGCATTATTAACATTTCTGCCAAGATCGTTATGTGTGAAATCCAGTTCCTACGGTCTTAATATAGATGTCACTTTGAGTATTGCTGAGCGCGCTGCGTTTTCAGAAGAACTTATTATTAAGAATAAAAGCACTTCGTTCTAAGGTAACAGTATGTTACACGACGTGTGCCAATTTATATGCAAGACAAAAGTTATCTTGATGGTTTCACTTTAATTTTCTTTCAAGCCATGAAATGCAACGAGAAACGTAATTACAGCCCACGCATAATCCAAATAAAACGACCGTACAATTTTGTGAGTGAGTTCTATTAACTTGAAAAGTTTCTACTTGTAAACTTTTTATCTAAACATTATCTGCCTTCTTTCGAAGTTGTTTTATAATTAGCTACAACATAATGTATAAAATAAACAAACTGAGTGACGTACAAATGAATAAACGATTTCGCTAAATTTTATGACAAACACAAGTAAACCGTAAAGTAAACAAGTAAATTAATCAGTATTTTTATGTAATTGGGATCTCAAATCAACGAAATAGAATCGCATAGATAGATCGCTTGGTGATGTCGCACAATAGTAACACCTATTTTTAATGTTGGTATATAATATACACAAATTTAAAGACGTGATCTGGTTGATACAGTTTTATAGGTAACGCTTGTAATTCATGGGCCTATCAATCGAGTGTGCTTCAGTAAAGGGAAACATCAAACTCTAAACGTAACAAATATGAAACTTGGAGTGCAAAGTAAGTCTCAAAACTCTGAGTAAAGTGGTATTACAGTAAAACATTCAGTGCTTTGATACGGTCCAAAACAAATGATGCATTTCGTGGGCATAAAATTGCTCTTAGGCACAGAAATAGAGAAATGGGAAGCTCTTATGTTACTGATGAATATTTAACTGCAAGATCAGCCTACTAGCGGCTAAAAATTGATTCTCACTACTTTATTCCATGCACGCGAAATCCCTTAGTTTTCCAAGAGTCATTCTCATTTTCCTATATTTTATTTTAGTTTCACGCTACTGCGACCTGGTTATTCCTTATGAGTCTGGTGGGAGTAGAATCAGTGCTTCTTTGGTGGGCGCTAGTGGGGCTTTCACTAGCAATTCCATCAAGATTTGTGAGTGATAACTACAATGAACGGCTGACAGGTTTTCAATTCTCCAACCGTGTTTCAGGTTCTCAGATGTTGTAGGCACTGACTGACAACCTTTGTCCTTTCGTCCTTAGTATGAGATTCTATGATGCCGAATAGATAACGTTTCGAAGTAAATATTTGTTTTCTTATTGCTTAAGTACTGACACACCTGTAGTTGTCAAAAAGGATTGAGTTAAAGATCAACTAGCCAACATGTCTGTGCTGCTTTCCAAAGAAAGTGTTTAAAGTCACAGGTTACTCTGTCCAAATAAGAAAAATTTACTAAGCTACACTTAATGGAGATATTTTCAACCTATTATACACCATGACCTCCTGAGATTATATCAACTTATTAATTGCTTCTAAACCAAGAGAGTTTGCCATAGTCTCATCTCGTTTTGCATGAATCAAGTTAAGAGCTATAGTGCCTGACAAATTAGCATGTTATTAAGGTCACATCACCGAATTTGTTTGGTGCATTGATAAATCTTGCTGATTGAACGCTATACTCAAATCCTAAGCTAGTCTCGTAACCCCCAGGCTAAATCTACACAGCGACTTGAACACAAGAGAAAAGGCGCAAAATATGCGAGAAGCACTTCACTCCAAAGGTTTATTCATTTACAGAAAATATACGGTTTCCATAGTATTTTAAAAGGCCTTAAATTTTCCTGAAAATTCTGGAACGCCACTAAGCATGGTAGCAGCGTAGTAATCAGCCAATCAGAAACTGTACATGTGGTTATTCACTTTCGTTTCTGGCAAAACTTTTGATCGAATGCAGACTGGATAAAATGCTTCTTAATGTTTTCTGTCTATTGCAAGAAATGTTCAGGGACCGCCCTAGCATTGCATTATTGGTAATAACTCATATTTCCATGGGTATTTTCTATATCTCATATGATATCTGTACTTTTACAGATTTTATCACAATGATAGTAGTATGAACAGATAACCGTTATTATCATGACGAGAGGACCCATTCTCACCAACTACATTTTTCTTGGTGCCACTACCTGAGCTGTTGATTTCATACCGCTTATATAAGCGGTGTCCTTGACGTTGCTTGATAGTTTTCAGAGCAAGTCGACTTCTCATCTAGGTGGTGGGAAGTTGGCTGTTTCCAGAAAACACCGGAATGAACTTTTTAAAGGATTACATATGCTGCGTACTCTCTGATCCGAGCATTCTTATTGTTCTACTACACGCAGTTACTAAGTATGTGCGAGTTTATTTTCAAAAGTTTCTCCTTTAGTCAACTGCCGACAAGTGTGCTGAATTAGCCCAGTAATGAACCAGTGAAGTAAAGATATTTACGACGTAACAAAAAACATCGTGAGTTCTAAAGATGAAGCAAGATGCTAGGACTCGTTGACAACAAATTAGGATTCCAAGTAATGTCAACATAATACTGCGTTTGAATAGATGTCACAATTATAATTCCTACATATACCCATAAAAGGGACGATAGGCGTCTAAGTCAAGGGTTAACTATTGATTCATTTACCCACTTTTTGCAGGATAATAGAGTAATATGGAAAACCAGTGCAGATTACACTTTATAATAACTACGCACACGTCAAAATGTTATATTCTTGATTGCTAAACACACACTTCTTCAAGTTTCTTATTCATGCCTAAGATCTGGTGATTCCAAGACTTTCTGTGACGCGTAATCACAGATAAGTATAACAAGATAGTTCGTGTTATCGCACTCGTAATTACCAGTCAATGATGACTTCTAATTACAAAACTTGAACTACGAATCTAGCTTATACCTGTACACATCTGAATCGTAGCAACAATCGTTATTAGACGGAAAATGAAGACTTAAATCGTTGTACTAATATACACAATAAATCCCTCATCCTCATTCAGTTTGCACTAATAAAAATCAAGAAGTAAATGAACTGAAAATTATTTATTGTTGCCTTGATAAAATATACACAACAGCACTTGAAATGCGGGGTGACCTCTTTCATTGAATGTGGTAATTCAGAGGAAGTATATAAAAAAAATACAAGGATGGTCATCGATACTTCACATCTTATAAATTAAGAGTAGTGGTGATATCTGAATGTATGAATATGGATCAAGTTTGTGCTTGTAATTTCGGCTCTTGGTTTTGTTTTTGCTCTTGTTGAAGTTTACGATTTTGAATCCTGTGAACAATTCGTTCAAGTATCCGTCGAGCATCACAATCAGGGAAATTAGACATATCATAATATTGAGGAGCGATACGCACAAGCCTATATGTAGAAAGGACATGGAATAAAGAAAGTACTGGCAATACAGTAAGTACTTTGTGAGGTAATAATAGTTAATAGGAGATAATATAAAGTTTTATTGTTTTTCTTCAAAAGTACTCAACACAGTTAAATGTTGTTTTCAACTAATTTAAAATATAGGTTATCATTTATTAACGTTTAGTGAAGCTTAAAACCTCATTCAATAAAATTCCGGAACTATAAACACTTTTGAATGAATTGGGCACTTGCAATAATAACTGAAACCACGTACTATTCACTCCTTAAAGATACGCCTCAAATTAACAGTCAAAATGGAATTTATTTATATATTGATAGAATCCTTACTGATTAATTCGATTCAATATTTCTGTAGAATATTTTATTGCACATTTACGTATTTTAAAATAAACTCACTTGTTTCTATCCAAATGCTGACACAAACAAAACCAATGTGCATTGGTACATTTACGAATGGACTTACATTCAAGAAATAAAGTCCAGTAAAAATCACCTTTGATCATAATAAATAATCTCTCATTTATTCATTTTACTGATTCCACTCAAATAATATATATGCCTATATAAAACTGATAAAAGTATAACTGGAATACAGTTTTAACTAACAAAATAATGACGTATTAAGTCGAGCACTATGTGTGTTTGGATGGTAATCAGCAGAATTTTCACTAGTTGTATATGAGCATACAGGTTAGTATGACAGTTAAAATGTACGCTTTGCGGGCTAAGAATAATTTGCATTTCACTGAGTCATAGAACAGTCAACTGAATATGAAAACTACAGAAAGCTTACCAATCTGGTTTTACTTCAGTCACTGTACGTATATAATTCTTTGTTGTAAGGACGAACTCATTGTATAACACCCATTCCGGTTTGTGATCCATTACTGTAGAGGGGTGAAGCTGGACCACTTGATTGTCTTTTACAGTTAAATAGTGTCCAGTACGTTCAAGATGAGCAACCTAGGGAAGAGGGGGAGTAAATAATAATTAAGTTGACTAATCTTGCTTCAGAGGTCCAGGATAATAAAAAAAAGCAAATTTAGCAGAGTGGTTACAGCCATGTGTGTTTAGTTACAATCTAGGATACTATGAAGACTAGTAATATTACTACCAAAACAAGATGGAATAAGTGGGTTGTAAATTGAACAGATGATACAAATAATTGAAAATGTTTTGCATGTTGAATAACATTCGTTTGAATTGTAAACAGTATTTATTTAGTCCTGTGAGGAAATTATACCAATGTAGAACATTCCGGAAAAGAATGAATAAAAACGTCGATCTTAAAATCGACAGAAACAAAGATACATATTAAAGTGCCATTAAAATGAAACAAAGGACTTTATCATACCTGCATGAAAAAACCAGATACTAAAGCTTTTCGAATGTTGATGTAATAATCCCGAGAAGTGAAGTCTGTACTAGAACGACGAAGAGAAAATCGATCCATAATACGCGATAATTGTACCCGAACGTTGTCGGCAGATTTTAATGAGCGAAAATTTATGAAATTATCGTAACACCACTGTGGATCTTCATGATCTATGAATGTAACAAACAAGTTTATTTGTATTAGAAAAATAAATCCGAAATTAAAGTGAATTCTTACAATAAACACATTTTTAAAATTATATTACTAGTATCATGTAATGCTCTCAAGAGACCAACTGAATGTAAAATCTACCAAAACAGATATTTAATATTTATCTGGAGTGAAACTATGAATCGGTATCACACTGATCTGAAATTATTCAGTAACTGGCTGAAAAAACTCACTAGGGTATCCAGTTCAGTACTACATGTAGTTGAAAAACACTACAGATGGTTTGGAACTACATCAACAGACCAACATCTATTGCCTTTGAGTTATTTATCATGAAACTGTCAGTATGTCTTACTTTTTTCATTTAAAAAGAACTTATTCCAAAACTAGTAGTCTTTGGTTTAACATTCTGAGTTATGATAATTTGTGGAAATGATGTATCTTAAAGGATATCCTATAAGTGGTTCGATACTTTACTTCATACAGTTGTGAAAGTCTACGGAGAAAAAATTATATGAAATGACAACAATCAGGTGGATAACAGAGAACCTGCCAAACAAACAGACTAACAAAGGTTAAAAGATGCCCAACTAAAAATTCACAGGTCACAACTACCGCCAAACTACGTCGGTCAGCAGAAACGGGAATATTGTTACTGTTATCATAGCGTTTAGAAAAATTTGTGATTGTCTGTTGATTTTGTGATCATTGAGAAGACAAGGGACGTGTGCCATGGACCATACAGACCTAGTATTCATTGACATATTTGGTGATCCCAATATTCCCTCTATTTGAGGGGACTTCTGATGCTGCAGAATATCAAGTAAAGGAATACGTAAGTGTGGGGAAACTGATTTACTTGAACTGTGACCCCGAGCTTTTACAAATCTACCGAAACGTTAACAGTAGTGACAGTCAATTAGGGAAGATACATTCACAACCGGAGGTTGTAGTGGGCCTCTAGCTTTATCTTAATCATGCTGCTGGTGAACAGAGCTTGGTCGGTTAATGTATTGGACATCAATCAACGGAGTAGATGAAGTGCTAATTGCTTCCAACTCTTCTATACGTTAAAGCAGCTTCGTGTTTCTTAGCAGCATATAGAAATGATGGTGGGCTCCTGTACATCTGCAGATAATCACTTTTCAACCTTCTCTACATTTCGGTTTATGTGGACTTGACGCGGTATATCAAGGACTGAGCCCCAGGCCCTCTGTGGAGTTAGTTACACAGTCAATTAGTCATAGGCGACGCCGAACGTAGGATACATGTACATCGGTTTAAGATGGGACACCACTTTAGCCCAGCGAGGTCAGATTTTCAGGGCGATTCCCGGAGTAACAAAGGTAGCAAGATTATATGGTAATAAAAAAGACTAGGTAACTAAGATACAATCTGAGAAAATATAAATTGATGAAATAATTGAAAATGATTTATGAGGAATTTAGAAACCTATGATCTAAGAGAAGACAAAGAGTGGATGCAGTTGCACCATTACAAACCATTTTGAAACATGTCACCTAGTCTCTAACCATTGGTTACGATATTCGCGGACCCAAATCAAGTAGTCTGTACCTACCCTTATAGCTTAGTCGAACAGTGTCTTCATGGACTGATTTCATGTTTTGGTTTGGTTGCCAAAAATTTTATTCCAATCTACATCAGACATCGCTCGTTCACGAAGGCAGTGGTTGGGGATACGTAACACATATCCCAACTATCTCAGTTAATGAAGATTTGCAATCTTATCAACGATTTGCCATCTTTACCTAGTACTTTATCACTAATGCAGACATTGCTTATTCGGTAGTCCCAAAATACATGAGCAATGGTTAAAAGACACCTATGATCAAATACGAGTAATCCATAAATATCTCTTATTTTTAATAGCCACTTGTCCTTTGGTTGGCAGGTGGAAATCTCGCCTACACAGCGAGTAACGCAAAATGGCAAGAGCCAACCTGGCTTTCTGAATTCGTACCGAGATTTTTTCAAACACTAGAACCCAGCAGAAGCTAATCAGACTTACATGATAATTGAAGTGATCAACACAATCAACTACTTCACTTCCTAGCATTACTTCAGACGCTGACACAGACCAGTTTGTAGCATAATTTCTCATTTAGAGGGAGGGAAGCACATTCCAAACATGCTAGCATAGTTGCTTTAAGAGGTCATAAGACTATATCTTAATAGTATCTTCAGCAGATACTCAGTGAAGTCTCAAGACTTCAACACGTTGTAGAAGGAAGTTTGATCTTTTGACCCAGAAAATCCAGCGATTCGATAGATGGCATGTTTAGTTTGGTACTGTCACGACGTAGGCCCTTAAACGTCTGCTGAAACGATCAATCGTTAAGACACTGAGTGATAGGAATCACACCACAATGTAGTTATGAGGCCTCTTGCCAGGACTTATAATTGCCTCATTTCTAGCCTGTAAGACATTGAATGCCAATGGTTCCATGACAGGGACTGTTGAATTCGGGAAAACATATTAACCAGTGTCCCCATTTTTGTTGATTAATTTAGTTTGACAGGTTGTTTTTACATTTTTGGCGTGTTTGTTTGGTGAGATCGGTATATTATAGCATATAAACTACTGATTATTACTTACTTACGCCTGTTACCCCTCGTCGAGGAGCATAGGCCGCTCACCAGCATTCTCCATCCAACTCTGTCCTGAGCCTTCCTTTCCAGTTCTTTCCAGTTAATATTCATCATTTTCATATCGGCTTCTATTTCCCGGCGTAGTGTGTTCTTTGGCCTTCCTCTTTTCCGCTTCCCTTCCGGATTCCAAGTTAGGGATTGAGTCGTGATGCACATTGGTGATTTCCTTAATGTATGTCCGATCCACTTCCAACGTCTTTTCCTAATTTCCTCTTCAGCTGGAAGCTGGTTTGTCCTCTCCCATAAAACGCTGTTGCTGATAGTATCCAGCCAGTGGATGTTGAGTATTTTGCGTAGACAATTGTTTATAAATACTTGTACCCTCCTGATGATGGTCGTAGTAGTTCTCCACGTTTCAGCTCCGTACAGTAGGACTGTCTTGACGTTCGTATTAAAGATTCTGACCTTGAAATTGGTTGAGAGTTGTTTAGAGTTCCATATGTTCTTCAGTTGTAGAAATGCTGCCCTTGCTTTGCCAATCCTCGCCTTTACATCTGCATCCGATCCTCCTTGTTTATCAACGATGCTCCCCAGGTACGTGAATGTTTCCACCTCTCCCAGAGTTTCGCCATCAAGTGTGATTGGGTTGGTGTTCTCCGTGTTGCATTTGAGAATCTTGCTTTTTCCTTTGTGAATGTGGAGGCCTATCGATGCGGAGGCTGCTGCTACATTTGCTGTCTTCATCTGCATTTGTTCGTGTGTATGAGAGAGGAGGGCCAGGTCATCTGCGTAGTCCAAATCATCTAATTGATTCTGAGCTGTCCATTGTATTCAGTATTTCCCTTCAGATGTCGAATTCTTCATAATCCAGTCAATCACTAGAAGGAAGAGGAATGGGGAGAGTAAACAGCCTTGTCTGACTCCGGTCCTTACTGGAAATGCATCTGTCAGCTGTCCTCCATGCATGACTCTGCACTGTAGTCCATCGTATGAGTTTTGGATAATGTTGACAATCTTTTCAGGAACTCCATAGTGTCGAAGAAGTTTCCATGATGTTCTCCTGTCCACGCTGTCAAACGCCTTCTCATAGTCAATGAAGTTGACGTACAATGATGAGTTCCACTCAACTGATTGTTCAACGATAATCCGTAGTGTCGCAATCTGGTCTGCACACGACCTATCCTTACAGAATCCAGCCTGTTGATCCCTAAGTTCGGCGTCTACTGCGTCTTTCATCCGATTCAGCAGCACTCTGTTGAAAACTTTTCCTGGTACTGATAACAAACTGATGCCTCTGTAATTCTCGCATTTGCTCAGATCTCCTTTCTTTGGTATCTTGATGAGATATTCTTCTTTCCAGTCAATTGGCACTTGTTCCTCTTCCCAAATCTTCTTGAATAGAAGGTGAAGCATGTTTGCAGTTATTTCAATGTCTGACTTCAGTGCTTCTGCTGGTATATTGTCAGGTCCTGCCGCCTTCCCACTTTTGATTTGTCTGATGGCCATCTTGACTTCTTCGATCGTTGGTGGAGTGACATCTATAGGAAGGTCAATGTGTGCTGCTTCGATGTTCGGTGGATTCAATGGGACTGGTCTATTCAGCAGTTCCTCGAAGTATTCTGCCCATCTTTTCCTCTGTTCTTGAATCTCAGTGATTGTCTTTCCTTCTTTGTCCTTGACTGGTCTCTCTGGTTTGCTATATCTCCCTGCCAATTTCTTCGTTGTATCATATAGTTATTTCATATTCCCTTCTCTTGCAGCTTTTTGCGCCGCCGTTGCTAGTTCTCCCATGTATTTCTGCTTGTCGGCTTTAATGCTTTTCTTCACTTCCCTGTTTGCTTCTGCGTAGTCTGCTTGTGCTTTGACTTTCTCTGCTCGTGTTCGGCTGTTGTTAATTGCTAGTTTCTTGTTCTTCCCTTCTTGAATTTTGTCCAGGGTTCCCATAGAGATCCATTCCTTGTGATGACGCTTCTTAGGACCAAGAACCTCCTGACAAAGCGTATTGATTATTAGTAATATAAAATTGTTAGTATCAAAATCACCAGTATGTAATGTTAACTTTGATAAGTTTTTTAATCAACTGGGAATATACTATCAATCAAACTAAATATAGGTAATATACTTAGATAAAAAAATAATGTAACTACATATCAGATAAGCTATATTAAAAGCCTCCATAAAACCCGCCAATTTCGCAAGGGTCATAAAATAACATTGCAGGTGCATAATTAAACATAAATTGAGATATCAATTCTCAGAAATCGGGTTTAGACTAATGGAAATTGTTTTCTGGATACAATGGAAAATCAATTTTAAGAAATGGCTCTTTAGCTTACTTTGTTTGAAGGCATGATATACATTTAACATAGTTAAGTGGTCACCATCAATGTGAGCGAAACGCATTTTGGCTTCGTCTGCGGTTTTCTTGGAGTCGGCAGGGCGTACAAAACATTGAGGTACTGAAATAAATAGGAAGAGTTCCATATATTATAGATATTAACAGACGAGGAATCGGTCAAACTAGTGAAAAGATCTATCACACACTAACTAGGAATAATCAAACAAAAAAACAATTGAACTTACCTGATAACATTGAAGTGATGCTCAGAATTTCATTTGAACAGTTGTAATCGCAAGAGGCAATAACCATTTTGGCTAATTGGGGATCAAGTGGGAACTCAGCCATCATACTTCCTAGATCGGTTAGGTTACCATCATCATCAAGGGCTGCCAAATAATTCAATAACTCTAGAGCACGCATCAGAGTTTCCGGAGCTATTATATTCAACAAAAACTCATGATAAGAAAAATGGCATTGTAAACTTTTGGTGAAACAATGATTAAATTAGCGACAGAAAAGAGCTGAGTCTTTCTGTTTCACAACTGTTATTTACACCGAAGCTTCTAAATACTAAGTGGAAAGAGAAATTTTATTAGCAAAACTCTATAACGCCGGTAAAACCAAAGATTTTGAAATGGTAAACCTTAGTAGCGCAAAATCTACCTTCTGGGTATCATAAAATATGCAGATTTCTAGACTATGTATATTACAATACTAGACTGAGAAGTGTTGGCAAAAATAGACTATAGTGACCAATATTTGTAGAAATCAGTGTACAAAAATTCATTTAGTGTAGTGTTAATAAGTGACATTCTAATTGGACGGACGGTGTACAAGATACAACTCTTATCCCCCATTTTAATTACACTCGTAATCCTTTACTAATTACAAAAATTGATTCATTTTACCTAAATTTTGAGACAAAACATTTCCCACAAATATTCACCGACTATATTACTATTTGATTTAAGAAACGTCAAAAATGAAATTCATATGGATTCATCCAAACGCTAATATGAACGAATATCCTGAGCAGCGTACACAATTAGAAAACATAGCAGTGCATGTTAACTTCCCACTAATGTAAACCCATAATATAGTTTTAAAAGAAATGAAAATGGCTCATCACTTTATTGCGTTGATATAAGGCATGTGTCAGACTCGGTCACCCAGTCATCTACAACGTGGGACCAAGCACATATTAGCATCGGTTCAAGTTGCCATACCTCATTAACACAACAAGATGAACATCAAATTCATTGAAGCAGTTACTTCAAAGGTAGTAATATATATAAAGTTATGATACAGGTAGAAAGAATTAGTTCGTAGAAAGTGAGGTATGAAGTGGTTTTAATCTGATGGTTTAAGGGAAAACAAAGAGTGCACACACCTACGCCATTATGATCGATTTTGAGCCTTGTCACCCACAGTCTCCAACCATTGATTATGATAGTCGCACGGACTCCAACCAACTAATCTGCATCTACCGATATGGCTCGGACAAGAAGTTAGTGACTTCAAGCACTGATACCATATTTTGGTTTGGCTGCCTCTAACTTTCTTCTAGCCGTCTCTAGAACTAGTCAGCATTGCACACAGTAGCAGTCGGTGGTTGGGCATGCGTAATACGTGGCCCAACCATCTCAGTCGATGAAGATTTACAACATCAACTGATTTACCATCATTCCCTAATACCCTATGTCTAACCTTACTATTACTTACCCGTTCACCACAGCAGATACAAGCAATATTTCTAAGACATCTGTGGTCAAATACTAGCAACTTACGAGTGTCCTCTATATGTTCGACTACTTCACTCCCTATCCTTAGTTCATATGTTGACGCATGCCAGTCCTGAAGCAGCAATTTACATTTGCAAGGGAAGAAGAGCATCCAAAACATCTTTGCATTGTTAATCAGTGCTACCAAAAGACTCAGCATTTTATCAGCATCTTCACCAAACAGGACTATATCATCTGCGTTTCTAAGTCGATAAGTGGACATTCTGGTAGGAGATCGATTCCTGAAAATTCAGTCGACGAGTGTCATTTCCAGCAATAGGTTCATGATGAAATTAAACAAATATGGAGAAAATGGACAACCTTGTCGGACAGAACCTGAGATTGCAAGATCAGATGACAGTTCTCCATAAGCTCTCACTCGACTGGTAATGACCGAGTAAAGAGCCTTCACAAAGTTTATGTACTTCTCAGGTACACCTTCTAATGACAGACACTGCCACAGAACCTCTCGGTCTACAGAGTCAAATGCTGCTTTTAAGTCAAGAAAAACTATCTTTGTTGGACGCCAATAAGCATGCCTGTGTTCTAAAACCTGACGAATAGTGAATATGTGGTCGATACAGCCACGACCAAGTCTGAAACCAGTCTGATTTTCTCGCGTTTGCGGTCCACGAGTCTTCGTTAGGCGTCCGATAATTATTGAGCTTAGTGTTTTAGATGCTATGTTAGTCAGACTAATCCCTCTATGGTTATCACAGGATGACATCGACCCTTTCTTATATATTGCGACGATCAGTCAGATGTGATTACGTTCAATTCCCAGATTTTATCTAAAGTATTAGCCAACCTAATCGCAAAAACTAGATCATTAGACTGTTGAATAATTTATCAATATGACTTGGAAATAGTTATTTTAAAGGTTTGGTATGTACTTAAAAATGATTACCTAAGTATGGGAATTTCAAGCATGTAGTACTACTACAGAAAAACAATTAGTTTAGTGTATAAAATGAGAATTTTTATCTTTTTAGTATCGAATGTTGGAACGGTATTGATATAAAAACGGAATGAAGATTGGTAAGTTGAGCCCATACAATCAAAGAATTGTTTCTACAAACAAAAAGCAGCACAAATATTAGACAAATAAAGACAAGTTAGATAAATTCAGAAGCATTAGCAGTCCCAAAACATGGATTCACACTTAGTACCTACCGGGAGGATCCATAAAGTCAAAATGCACCAAATCATCAATCCCCAGCTTTTTCAACTGGAGGACAACAGTACCCAGGTTTGATCGAAGAATTTCTGGATATGTGTTCTCTTGCATCTCATTTGTATATGCCTTTTCTGTATACAATCTAAAACATTTTCCAGGTCTTGTACGCCCGGCCCTTCCGGCACGTTGTTGTGCAGAAGCCTTGCTGATAGCAGTGACTAAGAGAGATTCAACACGAATACGAGGATTGTAGACTTTTTGCTTTGCGAAACCTGGGTCAATAACAAAAACCACTCCATCAATTGTGAGGGATGTCTCTGCAATATTTGTGGACACCACAACCTATGAGGAAAATCGATAAGGTAAATATATTAGAAACACTGAAAAGTAGCACTAGTATATCCAAGTTGTATCAGACATGTTAATTATGATAAACACTTATTTCTGAATGAAAAACTGTCTACCGTCATCTCTTATGTAGACTCAGAAATTTTAAACATCTATATTACAGAACAGTACAGTTGACAATCCCAAGGAATGATTGTATTACATTTATACACTTTTGGTTATCAAGAAAATAAAAAACCCATATAACACATGTTCTTACAATGCCCAGAGTCGAATTCTCAAAATATAAAGCCTTAAGTTTAGTGTATAGATACCAACTCAGAAAACGTTTTTTATAAGCAATGGATATTATAAGAGGGAATCTTGCTTGAAATGTAAAATATCCTGTTTTGTTAAGTGAATAATCAAAAATTTAAGATAACAGTAAACGTCATTAATAAATATATTTTCTCCGCAATATATTAGATATGTTTTATTCTAACAACACCGATGGGTACAGAAACACTCATTTCTAAGGAATCCAATACTGTGGAATGGCACATCGTAACAATAATTATGGTGATAATAATAGGATATATGTCGTTCAAATAAGCTAATTGGATATATTTGATTGAATTTCAGAGAACCTTACTTTGCCTACGACAATTTCTGTTCACTTTCAAAATAATTTATTGCTTTTTGTAACTATTTATTGACTACAGTAACTAGCTGAAGTCAAACTTCATACGGCAAAATTTATCGTAGATTATGTTCCATGGAATACCATTCAGATTGTTTATAGCAATCAATCAAAGTCGCACTTTTTATGGGGCGTATGCTCAAGGCAAAAGATAAAATACACCTAACACGTTAGTCGCGTAACTGAAAATAAGTTATTCTTAGGTACTCAAATCACAATGATAAGGTTAAAGTGCAAGATGCGCCCCATCAGAATTTGTCTTAACAGGATAGCTACTGTATGTGGAATCATCTAAAAATAAAGTATACCAAAATCCTACCTGCAGAGTAGTGAGCTACCAACTTATTACAACACTTATTACATTTAACTTGGTTAAAGTCGTCATTGAACTTCGTTTCTAACAGCCAAATTGTGGATTAACGGTTCCGACACGATTATGTAAAACTCACTTTACCTACTTTGGTTAGAACAAACCTTAAACCAAAGTACATAGGCCTGAATTTAGTTTTCAAGTTACATTACTTTTCCCAAATAGAAGGAATAAAAGGAAATGGAGAGTTAGCCTATAATCAACAATGAAATTTACTTAGTTTGATTAGTTTTGAGTACTATTTTTGAATCCTAATGATAAAGTCTTCTAATAGTCTTTCTCACCAACCAATTGTGATTAAGTGCCATGATGGTTGATAAATACTTGGATAAGCTTCACATTAATCCTATCACTTGAATCGCTAGTTACTTAGCCAAATTTTGATATCAGTAAGAATTAGGATCAACCATCAATGCAAACGCATATTGGAGGTTTCGAGTCTAATAAACTCATGAAATCTAAGGAAAGTTTAGTGAAAAGTAGATCTGTAATTTGAATCTTGCCGGATGAATTTTTGGTTGGGTAGTCGGATAACATTAATAGCTCTCCTACAAAGCGTAGCTCAAAGCCAAAGATATAAATTTGAACAAGGATAATAACAAAACTTGCTTGTTTTTCTTGAAAAAGAACTTCAGCAACACAAAAATTTTCCCATTCTAAGGTTGATTTATTGTTTCCTTTTTTACATACTAGTTCCATAATGGCGTGAATTCAATAGGTATGAGCTGTTATAACTTGCGTAATAAGTACCATGTATTTCTGTTTTGAAAAAAAGTTTAGAGCACTTACCTCACACTTCAAGCAACATTCCTATGCAAATAGAAGTGTTGATATATTCTGCTACCTTTCCACCTGATCAATTTACGCTTGTTATCCTTACAATTTTTGAATTTTTTTCTCGAGTACTATGTGTTGATTTGTAATGTACGACAAAGCACATGCTAAGAGAACAGAAACTTGGTAATCTTTGATAGGACAGGGTCATTTTAGTACGGAGTTTAGAGGTCAAAAAGACGAAAACAATAACGACGAGAGTACGAAAATTTGAACGTTAATTATTTTTCTGACTTAATTTGTAACAAGAATGCAGGAAACAATGAACTATGTGTGTGGCTTACTCTATAGCTACTGAAGAAAATGCCATTTAAGAGATGGTTTTTAAGGTAACGGTTAAACGAAGACTATTTAAGTGTGCAACCTTGATAGACCAAATTATATAATGAAAGAAAACAAAATCCAATTGTATTTCGAAAACAGTTCTTACCTTTCGACCGACAGCCCCATTTGCACGTTTTGGAGGAGGAGATTCAAAAATTCTTTGTTGAAGATTTGGTGGAAGGGTAGAGTAGAGAGGAATGCAACGGAGTTCACCAACGTCCGGGCCCAAACCATCTACTTCTCTCTGGATACGTTTGCATGCTTCTTCAATCTCCTCTTGTCCCGTCAGAAACAGTAATATGTCACCCTCGATCTCTTCGCACATATGAATCTGGATTACAGTACGGATAGCCGCTTCGAGATAATCACGTTCTGGCTCTGGAGTATAAAATATCTCCACTGGATGAGTTCTACCGGGCACGGTCATAAGAGGTGCTTTGTGAAAGTAATCCTGGGTCATTTCGAAAAGGGAAGAAGTAGATGGCTTCATCCAACTCCAAATAAAATGTGATACAACTAGGATACATTTAACTAAACAAATACTTTTAAGATCTATTCATCAAACGGATAAGAACTATGTACTAACTTGAAATTTTCCAGCGTCCAAAGTCGCACTCATGACAACTATTTTTAAATCTAATCTTTGCTTTGTGATTTCTTTAAGTAGACCCATTAAAATATCAGTAGCCAAGGTTCTTTCGTGGGCTTCGTCCAAAAGAATAACACCGTATGCCTCGAGCAAAGGATCAGACATGCCTTCACGTAAAAGCATACCATCAGTCATGTATCTAAAGTAATTATGGAATAATCTAAAAGTTACTTCATCACGGTCCTTGAGGACGTGCAATCCTCGAATCGAATACTGTATCCCACTTCTTGACCAAGTTCAACATCCATTTCCTCGGAAACACGCTGAGCAACAGACATAGCTGCTACCCGTCTAGGCTGAGTGCAAGCCACTGCCTTTTTGGTCGGATACCGTCCAGTTACCCATTCCAGGCACCATTGAGGAATTTGGGTCGTTTTTCCAGAACCTGTCTCACCAACTAAAACGGTGACTTGGTTCTCCGATAATGTTTGAAAAAAATTCTCTTTGTATTCCCAAACAGGCAATTTGATACGCTTCCTGAGAAGTTCGAAGTATTTGGCACTAAACGATTTGCCTGAAACAAGATACAGATTAGAATAATTCGACAGACAGTATAGACAGTACGTATAGTTTTTGCCATGTGTGCATCACAATTCATACTGGTCTACTGTATACGTACACTGAACCATAACATGAAGGGCAACGTGAAATTCAAATCAACACAAACATTTTCGTTAACCCATTTGTTTCCTGTGTACCCGTAACGATGTTAGCAGTAAATGATGGATATGACCATAGCTTTTAAGTATAAATCTGTCTTTAGGGGCATAACAGTGATCTTGTCGAAACATGTATTTCAAAACGTTGTGAACTCGAAATGCACAGGTGGCATAACTTGCAAGTATAAGTATTCTTTTTATTTCTTATCCGCTACAAAAAGACTCAAAATTATCTCAAATATCTTCAATGTAGCCATTATATTCGAAACACTAAGTTTCAATAACTAAAGGGAAGATAACCTACAAAAGCCAATCGTATAAATGCAGATCAAATGTAATTTATAATGGATGCGCCTGGTCATGAGTAATAACAAGTAAGGAGAAAATAACTATTAGTGCCCCTTTATCCATTATTAGTAAGGAATTTACAATCTGGCTAAGTAATATCAGATGACAGTTTGAGATCACCAATTGGACGAAGAGATAAACACAATTCCATCTGACTGGTTTTGATCGCCAATCGTCCCAATTTACAAGAAAGGACAAATCTTGAGTCAGGTCCGATAAACAGTAAATGCATGGCCATTTTTTCAAATATTTTTAGGGAGTTTTTTTCATTCCTTTTGAAAAATTTTCTCACTCCCATTTTCCAATAATTTTCATTCCGTTTCGTCCAACTAAATAGCTAGTTTTAAATTCGTTATAACTGGTCGTTTATTTCTTAAAATTGATATAAAATGTCAGTACTTAACGACAGAACACATTTTCTTCAAATTATGGACAATAGTAACGTGCAAAGTACAAGCTCTGTCGCTTCTCACGTTGTCACAGAAACCGATAGCCTATTCTTGAGCACATTGTATATCGTAGCGTTCCAATCACTTGAAGCATTGAAGAGCGACATTAGTATTAGTATGTATACAGTGGGATATAATGTGACTGTATACACGCTAATACTAAAGTGAACACATATTCAATTCGTGACAGATGGTTGCATTCGAGCAGCTACATTACCAGCATTCCGATTGACAATTACTTCTCTATCGAAGTAGGACAGGCAAGAGTCAAAAAATCGTTATATGGCTTAGTAAGGCGTATGTCCGATGAACAATGTAGTGTTGTCTATAACTTTGCACATGAAGTGGTTTACGGCAGAATACCTCCAACGCCGTTGACCTTGTCTGCAGCTACTGAGTTTCAGATCGAGGCCTCCAATTCCACTAATGTGACGACACGGCATTCCTTTTGCAACGTAAAAACCACACGAACAGGTGATGGGATTAAGGGAGATTGTAATTGCCTATAGCGTCAACAGCCCTGAACAAGTCCACCGACATTACGACCTTAGTCACAGGAGTACGCAAGTACTGTTTCAGTAGTTGACATGCAGCTAATGTAAGTCTTTCCTGAAAACGGCGTATTTGTGGCTCTCGACCGGTAACTGTTTTGTTACGACAATCAGATGAGTATTTCTGGACTCTCGCTTCCATCCAATATCCAGTGCGAAGCAGCACACTGAATATAGATCTGAACATGTGTTTTTCTGTTCAGCTTATGCAACTTCAGAATTCGAAGAGACGTCTCAACGAAATTCGTACTACTTTGTTCCAAGAGCATCGCTGCGGGTCAAAAAGCATTTGACCACTTGTGCTTTTTAGACAAGTGATCTCTCATATATCGGTAAAAATTTCCGTCTGATGCTTCAATTAATGACAGATAACTATGGAAACTACAAAAGACTGTAATGCATATTTTTATTTACCTTTCCACATTTCCAGACGGAAGAATATCAGATATATCAGAATATCAGATCGTAGCCTCTACAATGACGGTAAATGGGCTAATGCCAAAGAACAAAAAACTTATTCTCTTTATGACATTACGAATTATGTGTATGCGACACAAAATGTGGGAATTGAGATACACCTGCGTTATAGCAGCATTTATTGCAAGTGAGTCATCTGTAATAATGACAATCACCTCTCGATTGTTAGTTGACCGGAAAAAGAACGACGGGAAATGAGAAAGCAAAGTCGATGTTTCGCAACTTATAAATGCCACTCATATCCAGAGCTACAACCTGATACAAATATAGGTTCTCCTTATTGCTTTCGTAGGTCCCATCAAAACCAACAACATCAAGAAAACGACTTGACAAATTCATTCGGTCTGCAGTGGCGAAGAAGAAATACAACAGACAATTATCTTCATCTAATTGATAATCACAAAGCCCACTAAGTGACATGATGTGACCTTTCAATTTGGCGTAATCACCTAACGTTTACAATTTAAATAGGCACATTGCTTACCAGGAAGGTTGGCCTGTGAGAACACTTTGTGGTGCATATTAAAAACAT
Organism: Schistosoma mansoni; assembly: GCF_000237925.1. Taxonomy (NCBI): domain Eukaryota; kingdom Metazoa; phylum Platyhelminthes; class Trematoda; order Strigeidida; family Schistosomatidae; genus Schistosoma; species Schistosoma mansoni. Next base: position 19,221,727 of record NC_031498.1, on the reverse strand, counting down.
CTTGAGCATTAAGGCGCTTTCCGTAAGATTGGTAAGCAAAGTGAACAATATTAAATGCTGCTGTCCTAGATATCAAAAGTGGTTTCACTGTTCCCAATTCATCCTCCATTAGCCGGCGCATTTGAGAATCACTTCCGTACCTCGTGGGATTGCACTCGTGATTGTGATGCACATTCCCACGAACAACAGTCCAGTAATCTTCAATGAACTTACAAAAGATGAAGGCCGGACATCGAGTGTTCCTTTATGAAAAATTAAAATAAGACTGAGCGAATTACTCCTTCGTCTACTCAGCTGTGAGGAATCGCTAGGTGTTTTACGGCCATTTCTCCAACATTCCGATCTTTATGGAAATGAGGATCTCTCACCGCATAATGGCAGTACATGGCTCTTTCTAATGTCGCTCTTCAATGCTTCAAGTGATTGGAACGCTACGATATACAATGTGCTCAAGAATAGGCTATCGGTTTCTGTGACAACGTGAGAAGCGACAGAGCTTGTACTTTGCACGTTACTATTGTCCATAATTTGAAGAAAATGTGTTCTGTCGTTAAGTACTGACATTTTATATCAATTTTAAGAAATAAACGACCAGTTATAACGAATTTAAAACTAGCTATTTAGTTGGACGAAACGGAATGAAAATTATTGGAAAATGGGAGTGAGAAAATTTTTCAAAAGGAATGAAAAAAACTCCCTAAAAATATTTGAAAAAATGGCCATGCATTTACTGTTTATCGCTAGGTTCAAACTTTAATGAAAAAAGTGGACTATAAAACCCTCAACACAGATGGCTTATCGATTATATATCTCAAATATTTTGTTTCTTAGCACGTCATTTTACGCGAAAACTATTCTGTTGAGTTGTACTGTATTTTGATAACAGTTCATTTGACGATCTATTTCGACGATTTAGTACGGCGACTTGTAATCGATCTGCCACAGCGTATTATCGTCAACCACCTATTGAAAGTATTCTATCTGGCTTGACAACCGCGAAATGTGCACCATCATTCATTAAAGCCTAAAACAGTAGTTTCCTAACATTCCACTACGGACTTTTTTAAAATACTGCTTGAGTGTAGTGTAGCTGTGGAGTGACGTCGGTCGTGAGATTATAGGTAGATGTGGTAGACTATTAGAATGTTTCGATACTTATCTGAAGTAGCTGGATGTTAGGCACACCCAGTCACCGCGTGCCTCGACATGCAGTGAAAGCTAGAATAGAAACAAGCTTGAAAAGCCAGGGCCAGAAAAGCAAAGCCACTAACTTCTAGTCTGATAAGTTTCGAAGAGTGAAGACTTCTTATATGAGACTTGAACGATAACCGTCATATACAATGGAAGGCATTTCAGTAAAATTTGATAAAAGGAAAACCGATCAAGTTAAAGAGCCAACCTAATATAACTAGGTAATGAGTGGTCTTCATGAACTATATTTCCAATTTTGATGTCATCACCAGATTCCCACAAAGCACAAGGACTATCGAATTAACAAAATTAGCCACAAATCACAATATCAGATCAACAATGCCAACTATCGCATTAACATATCTCGAAAAAAACTGACCGTTGTAAGGATTTGTTTGTGCTGCGAATGGAGACTTATTTGAAGCATTCTGTTTAGGTTTGACCTGATTATCTGGGGAGCGCGAGCGATCACGTGAGTGATTACCTGGTCCATCAGAAAACCTGTGACAACAATACAGTAATAATGCGAAATAAGGTGAGAATGTGTTGATGAGACAGGTACTAACAAAAAGAGAAACACGCGAACTTGATACCTCCGCTAAGTTGCTTGTGCAAACCGTTCATAAAGATACAGAAACATATTAGTCTTTAATACAAGGATGTGAGAAATTTGTAATGAATACATTCGCTGAAAAATTACAAAAGGGCTAGGTAGTTATTGTAAACCATGATTATTGCCCCAACGAACGACAATTCCAAACATAAATAAGATTTTATTCACGTACTGTTGGGCGCTTTAAAAACGGAGAAAGTTACGTACTTTAAAAGAAGTTACTAAATATATTTGACATTAAGATACAATTATGAGCTGGGTCATAAAAGCACTTAACGAAGTACGACTGGGAAAATTAGTTTACTTTCTGATCCAATAAAGAGTGCATTAGACTAAAGGCTTTGCTTACTACAAAGGACAAAGATTTACCTGGCTGCTTGATGTGTAGATGGTGCTGAGTAGTTTAAGTACATAAAAAAATGTAGCCCATTTAGAGTTTAGACAATGAGCAAAGCCTTAGGTTCCTAACCCGTGGTAGCTTTATAAATATATTTAGTGATTCTCAAACACGTTGACGGACATTAGCTATGGTCCATGGGATTATACTTTATTAACTAATCATTTGTCAAGTATAACTACATGTGTTCAACTTTGAGACACATCTTTGTCTTAATGATATTATGCAGTTACACAAACCAAAATAGATAGGACAAGGATTCGAACCCAAAAGCTACTAATTAAGAGCAGAGTGATTTAACCATTGAACGACCACTAACAAACTAAATATTTCTACCATATGACCTAATAAGAGTTTTGTACTGCCAGAGTCATCGGCTTTAGCAAAAACTGACGATTGTTACCTGGGATGGCAATCATATACGAAAATATTAAACACAATGTTTGAAGGTGTTAAGTCGGAGGGTAACGCCTGCCCGCCCGAAGATAAAGAATGATCCTCTCACATGACAAAACTGATTTCGAGTTTAACACCAAACGCGGATAGTTGAGGACTCTAGTCCCTGCATGCAAAGTGATGGATTTCATGTCAGTTTATCACTATATCAAGGTAACCAAACATTGTATTGCCAGAAGTCTCAACGAAAATACGAATGTGAGACTGACATTCCTAGTGATGTCTGCAACTGAAAATGTAAAGTCATATAACCTAAAGATGCTAAGAAACAACTTGAAAACTCGTCAGCGTCATCACCTCTACGTTCTACAAGTTATCATACTCCAATACTGCACACAAAAATTTGTTCTCTTTCGCAGTCACGGTCGTATTCCTGAAACTATGTTAATGGACAGTGAAGTTTTACCACAGCTACAACATATTTTATAGGTACTCATTTACCGTACTCACATTCCTAAAACTGGTTCAGTGAGAATAGGTAGCCGGAAGAATAGTCGCTTCAAAATAACTAGCCCAAATTACTCAAAACGATACTAGTTAACCACTTTGTAGGATTAGCCAAGTATAAAATGGGATGAGAAACATATGAATCATGGGACGAACCGCATGAAAAATATGGGGCTAAGTCTATTTTTAGTCACGCGTTACGATAAATTTGTTGAATGACTATTGACCTGAGTGTCAATTCATAAGTGTAATGTGAAACGAATAAAGTATGACTCAATTAAAAATGAAATCCTAAAAACGTCCTTGGTAATTACCTTGACCGTCTGGGCTTAGATTCACCGATATCAATTCTATGCCTTGACGACATCACACTAAGAAAGTACGAAAGCGCGGAAAACCTGGTTCGTTTAGTAAAACAACATCAATTTTCTTTCTAAAAACGAAACCTGACAAACTGAAAATCTCACTGTCAGAATGGGAAAAGAGTCTTTATTCAAATAAACCGTTTTTAGTGGTAAATAAATCCCCGAAATCAATAGCTCGGTAAGTCTTTGACATTCAAGCGCGCTGTTTAAAAGGACAGCCGTAATTTTCCTTTGTGTAAATTTTTATTATTTCAGTCATTTATTGCATACAAAGACTAGTGTTTACACTTTAAATGAATTTTTTTCAGTTAAAGTATCCACTAAGAGTATAATTTTTGTTTCTTAAGTAGTTCATCGTCGGTACTTTTGAGTACTTTGTTTTTTATTGCATTTGTTGGCAATTTTGGTCCGAACAATTTATAGTTTTACACTCTTTCGGTCATGGACCACATTTATCTCCGGGTACTACTGTATCTAGTTTCTTTCTGAAAACCTTTGATCGATAACTGGACTGTGCAAGAAAAGCGATTGCCAACGTCCAGTTTGTCGATACCTCGTTGAAAGCGGCATGCAGTGCGACGAGTGCAAAAGCTAGTATCACGAAGTTTGCACGAAATTAACGCCTGCTGCTCTTAAACAGAATGGACATAAACTAAAGGGTTCAAGAGTTTTTGTCCATAAGGACTTACCGCTTACAGACCGTGTAAAAAGACGAGAAAACGAAAAAGAACTTCAACTTAGTTTAGATATTGGCATAGAGAATGATGTCAAAGCCATTATGGGTGCAGCACGAACTAATTTAAATAGGCTTCGGATCTGTTACACTCATGCTCGAAGCTTGCTCAATAAGCGGTCGGGACAAGGTGTACAGATTGACTTTACGAAGCCAGATATAATCGCAATCACAAGAACTTGGCTCATGCAGACTACAGATAGTATGGAACTTGATTTTGAGGGTTTTACGTTGGTAAGAGCCAACGAAATCCAGAAGCGTAAAGGAGGGGAAGTAGCTATTCATTAGGAATACTATCCCATTTGCCATTATCAACAGTGTATCCCATGAGATTGGGAAGTGTGAATTTGTTAGTTGCCGCTTAAGATGCAAGGGGCAAGAGCTGCTGATTGGTTTGCTCTACCGCAATCCAGGCTGTGAGGCGTATGAGGCCATGCTAAACAATCTCAATACTTGGTCACAAAGTGGTCGATGTCTAATTCTAGAAGACATCAATGCACCCACCGTAGATTGGAAAAATCTGAGAACTGAATTGTCAGAAAGTTCCTTCAGGCAGAGACTAGTTGATACAGTTATCACATGTGCCTTAATACAACATGTGAAAGAAGCGACTAGGTACGACCAGGACTCTGAATTATCCTTACTAGGTCTTATATTGACTCACTATGAGGATGACGTTGCGAACCTCGATTGTATGCCACGCCCAGGTAAAAGTGATCATGCAGTTCTAACCTTTGACTTCCACATGGTTGTCAAAAACGAGCACACATCAGCTCAACCCATATCTAACGTCTGGAAAGTAAATACACAAGATATTATACACCCGGAATCGTCAGTAGATTGGACAATAGAGCCAGAGTCTCCAACTGAAGCAGCTTGGGGTATATTTCAAAATCTATACCTAAAATTTATTTGCACCCCACATTCCTTGGACTACACCGTGGGGGCTGGGAAACTCTCCACCATGGATCAGTAGGAAGGTTCACACTCTTCTCTGTAAGAGGAGAAGAATCTGGGATAGATTCATGTTACTGGGGACTGATTAAACAAAATCTCAATATCGACGAGCTCGGAATACCTGTGCCTTGACCCTCCGTAAGTCTAGAAGGTTGTACGAAGAGAAAATTCTTAAGGAATCTATAGAATGTCCTAATCGCTTGTATTCGTATATAAACAAAAGGATAAGAAGACGAGGTAATGTTCCAGCATTATGAGGAGGCAGTAATTCTTCATCATTAGTGTTGGGTGATTATGGTAAAGCTCAAGGATTATCAAACTACTTTGACAATGTAAATACCGTTGAAACACCCCTCCCGTCAGTTCATACAAATCCCACACACACTGGGCAATATGACCATTTAAGAACTCGATATCTTCGATCTGCTAAATCAGCTTGACACAGGCAAATCCTCGGGACCCGATGAACTGCATCCTAGGTTACCGAAGGAATTAGCTGACTTTGTTTCGAACCCTTTGAGTAAATGCTTTAATCGATCCGTAACCCGGGGTCGATTACCAAAAGACTGGAAGAACTCCATAGTAAGTCCTGTCTTCAAAACAGGTACGAAACATAAATCTGAAAATTACCGACTCGTTAACCTAACTAACATGGCTAAAATTCTAGAGAAGATTATTTGGGAAGAGTTGTCTAAAGTTCTCGACGAAAACCGGATCATTTCGGAAGAGCAGAATGGTTTTAGAACAGGTTTTTCCTGTCTCACTAACTTATTAGGTGCTCGAGAAAACTGATGAGCTCTCAAAGACAAAACACTTCCTATAGATGTAGCCTACATTGACTCGTTTTATCTTCACTATTTATATACACCTCATACATATTGATTATCTTTTGCACTTAATTGAGACTTTCATAGCATCACCCAAAACCATGTCTGCACGAACAAACACTTATTCTAACGTTATTTACATAGTTGTTTATTCTTGTTCTGCGTTAAGATATTTGCGTATTCCGCGTCTCCTTTATTTCTATTTCCTTAGTTTCTTCCTTTCCTTCTTCAAAATCAATTCAAAATTCTTGCTAATTACACAGAACCTGATTTATTATTTCTATTATTACTATTCTATCATTAATATTTTATTTTCCTTTTCCTTCCTTTCTCAAACATGGCATATGTAATGTTAACATTATTGGAAATTGTGTATTATTGCATTTTTTGAAGAAACCCGAAATGGTTTCTTCACAGCACTTATGTACCCATAAGGTGTTTGTGAATAATAATAATAATCCACTTTCCCCTTGAATCATCAACGAGTGGAATTCAGTAACTCATCAGATGGTTGAGGTTACATCCGTCGACTCTTTCAAAACAAATTGGACCAACTGAGAGACCATCATTTGCCAGGACTAACACAGAACATCAAGCCTCCTGTCCTTTCCAGACTGAAACTGATTTGATGCTGACCACATCATTTTTGATGGACTCACCTAGCTGAAGGCGCTCGTTCATGCATCTGCATCAGATCACGAATGAGAATGCTGTGCTCAACTTCTGCTACAACCGCTAGCAAGTTTAGATCAGTCACTTATTGACATATTGATAGCCTATCAGATATATCTTCCAACCTCTTCGCTTCTGACTTCCGATTTGACTCGATGGGCAAGTTCTGGTTATAGAAGGTGTTACGGGTTAAAGTGTTGTCGAACTACAAATACTTGTGGCGTCTTCAAATCTTTCTGTCAAGTAGTTCTGGAGCAGCTTGCAGTTTCCTTTCAAAGTTTTTCCGGATTCTGGTTTGTGTAATGAGGACAGAAGGCCTACCGCTTATGTTATTTTCTTCCTAATATGCTACTGTGAGTGTCTAATTGTCTCTTGAATAATCCAAATGAAGGTGCAGACACCACTGCTTCGAGTTTCACATTCCAAGAATTAGTTACTCGGTGTAAAACCCGTATGTCACGGGTATTTTGTTTCTTCTTGACTCTCCTACTCGCCTGCTATGTCCTCTGAGTCGTCCCACTCTAGTAGAAAGAAAAAGAGGAGATATATTAGGTCCATTATCATTTATTTGTACTCTGTTAATCAAAATCAGATCACCTCTTAATTCGCGGTATGACAGAGTGAGGAGGTTGACCTTTTCAAGCCGATCTTTGTATGGTAAACCCCAGAGTTAATAAATCGCACGGATGGCTGCCCTCTGTACGTTTTTCCAGGATATTCGAGTCACCTTTCAAACAGGGTCCTGCAGTCTGAACGCAGTTTTCTAGTTTGGATCTCACTATGGTGTGTGTGCTGTAGCGAATATAATAGTATCTATTTTGATGAATGTCCATCCTAAAGCCCATAGGGTTCTAAAATCCTTAACCGCAACCTCACAGCAGTGGGCCGTGGTCTTAAGATCATGACTCACTGTCACACTAAGACCCTTATGGGACGGGATTACGGGTACAGTCACTTCTCCTACGCTGTACCTATTTACCTCTGCATTCCCAAAGTGCGTGTTGGCACAGCTGACAGCGTTTATAGGTGCCAGCCACTTTATTTAGACCAGTTAATCAGAATATCTAGGTCTACCCAGAGTGCGCATGGATCTGCGTTTCTCACCACGTTTTTTCATCATCAGCGTGTAATAACCCTGGAGACTTAACTATACTTGGAAGTTCATTTACATACAGTATAAAAAGTAAAGGATCTAGAACAAAACCTTACGGAACTCTAATAAGTACTGGTCCTCAGATGGAGCACATGGAATTTATTCTTATTTCCTCTCCACGACCTACCAGGAAATAGTCAAGCCGTTTCAGAAAAGGTCCGACAAAGCAAGACTTTCTAACTTCAAGAGTAGTCTTTTTCTACACCTTATAAAATGCTTTGCTGAAGTCTATGTAGACAACATCCACAGATTTTCCATTATCTAGAGCTTCTATCTATTTATCTCTAGCTTTACGGGGAGTTGTTGTGCAAGATAAACCTTTTCTAAAAAACCATAATGTGCAGGATTTCATTTGTCTTACAGATATTCTACTAGAAGTGCAAACGCGATACTGGCAATCACAGACTATGTGAGAGCTATAATCAGAATAAGGATTCAAACGTCGTTTGTTTCCAAACATGAAGGTAACAATTTGATTAGTACAACAATTAAAAAGATCATAGTCATTAAGTGGAACGCACGAACATACCTACCAGTATTGCCTGTTTTATCAAAATGAATAAAAATTATGAGTCACACGAATACAACAGTATACTAATGTCATTCATTTGGTAGGTTACATGCAACAGGGATAATCTGCAGACACACCAGACAAGACTGACGGGGTGGGCGCTTATTCAAGGATTTGACTTGTTTGTTACAGACACAACTAACATGTTGTTCGCTTTTTAAAAAGTTGGTTTTCGTAAATGTCACTATGGTCTTTTTGACCATCCTCTCCAGTATTCTGACCATTAAATTTGTGAGGATGACAGGTCTGTAGTTTAATGAAAGCTGTCTTGATCCTGTTTGATGTACTGGAGTGACATTTGCATCCTTCCAGTCCCTAGGTAAATCACCTTGGTCAAGTGACATATTGAATATCACAGTCAGTGTTGTGCAATATATTGTGCAATTTGTCTCAAGATTTGAGGGTGCAATTCATCCGGTCCAGTTGAATTTCCCGTGTCAAAAGTGCCAACAACCTTAAGTACATCGTGTCGAACAAAGTCCACAGTGAGCAGACGACTTATTGGGGGCCGTACCGACCTGTGGCGTATATTAGGCGCATATTAGGAAGAAAATAACATAAGCGGTAGGCCTTCTGTCCTCATTACACAAACCAGAATCCGGAAAAACTTTGAAAGGAAACTGCAAGCTGCTCCAGAACTACTTGACAGAAAGATTTGAAGACGCCACAAGTATTTGTAGTTCGACAACACTTTAACCCGTAACACCTTCTATAACCAGAACTTGCCCATCGAGTCAAATCGGAAGTCAGAAGCGAAGAGGTTGGAAGATATATCTGATAGGCTATCAATATGTCAATAAGTGACTGATCTAAACTTGCTAGCGGTTGTAGCAGAAGTTGAGCACAGCATTCTCATTCGTGATCTGATGCAGATGCATGAACGAGCGCCTTCAGCTAGGTGAGTCCATCAAAAATGATGTGGCAACATCAAATGTCGAAGACTTACAGAGCTATTGATTTCGGGGATTTATTTATCGCTACAGTATAAACGGTCTATTTGTAGTGATAGTAACCCTAATCATACAATCCTCAAAGCTGGACATGCGAAAACTGAGAACGCAGATATTCAACATTTAACCCGGAGAGGAGACCGACAATGATGAACGCAGGAACATTATCAATCGGACGGCATGGCCCAGCCTCGCAGGCTTGGTCTTTCCTGTGAAACTTACCTTCTTTATTCACACCAAATGTATTGCCCTATCTCCAGTCTAAATATGTTCTTCGGAAACGTCAAACAATATATTGCTGATTATTATTATACGACGAGGCAGAACAGACAGTGATGTTGATGTGAACCGCAAAACAAGAAGCCTTAACAAATTACGGAAGCTATTTTTGGGGACGTTAATTCATTTAATTCAAAGCTTGTAAAACTGTAACATTTACTTTTGCCCCTAGCCTATTCTACAGATCATAAGCTTTCGTTTGATGTATAATTCATTGCCATAGCATTTTCTGTTGTAAAGCTATTGTCATTTAGACGTAATCTTTTGTACCCTATTTTCTACTATAATCCCCCAGTTTTGGATATAATTGTGTTTTTCTGATTATTGTACGTTGTGGTCAGCCTATTCATCTATTTATTCATGTAACCTTTCACCCTAATCTGAATTGGGAATTCGAGTGCTAGGTCGGGGTTGGAATAAAGTGATTAGCGTTCCAGCTGTCTTTGTCTTCTCTCTCTCTCTCGCGTGCTTGCCAGCCAATCAGGGATAGAATAGTTTTCGTCTCTCTACCCCCACTTCGAACTGACGCATATTAGCTTCAAAGGTTAAGCCAGTCAGCCTACCGGGTCAAGGTCTTAATCTACATTACACAGGTCATACTCGGCACAAAGTGGGTAGAAAGATTCAAGGAAGTGACAGATGTGAATTTCACGTAAGATTTTATAGATTAGGTAATCACATCATGACATATCTATAATTTTAAGATTAGGTATATCATTATAACATTACTAATAAGGAACTAAACCCTAATACTACGGAGTCACTTGATTGCATAACTGTCGGAAATGATTCCATTCCTCTTCTACCGATGCCCCTGATTGAAATGTCCAGTTTTCAGTCGAGGCTGCAAAGTTGATCATCTTTATGCCTGCCTTCTGTATGTTAAGAAGGGTAGGTGGAACTGTTGGACAGGCCATCCTAGTCATGAACCTGAATAAGATGACGACATGATCACTTCTCCCCAGAGGTGGTGAGAAAGTCAGTTGACCGATGTTATCACCGTGTGTAAAGTCCAGGAGAGACAAGGAGCTCTGTAAGTCATTTCTGGTTGGATGTCTAGTGTACTGGAATAGAGATACAGCGGTTGGAGTTTCTAACAATTTGCGGTCAAATGTTGTTGGTGACCCCACTTCTAAGTATCTCCAGTTTATATACGGTGCATAAAAATCGCCTACTATAAGGCTTTTACCTCTATTACACCAAAACTTAAGTTTCCCAGGAGAAAGTCATCCACTACACATTCTGGATTGCCAGGTACTACAATTAATTCAATATCTTACCGTTTACATTCCAGCTTGCAACTCACTAGTCCACATGTCCCTGAATTATGTGCCACTATCTCGACAGCTCGTATGGTCAGGGTGCTTTTCGTGTATCGTTCAGTCTGCAGCCCCACTAGGTAAAAAACCCAAGCAATTTAATTTAACACTTCTGACTTTACCCATGTTTCTGAGATGGCAATGACATCAGGGTTCACTGTGTCCATCAATATTTTGAGCTCCGCCATTTGATTGGGTGGACTGTGACCATTGGAAAAACACACCTTTAAATCTGTGGAGAACGTTTCCTTACCACATAGAGTGGTTGGGGAATCGATTCGCTCCGAACTTTTGCAACTTAAAAACCATTAAGGTACGAGATTTCGTCAGCATTCCGGTGACGCTCATTTACTTCTACCTCTGCCGATCGTCTTTTAATACGATGAACCAGGCTGAGAGCACCACGGACGTATATTCCGGATCCTGTTAGTTGGTGTGAGTTTCTGAGTATTATATTGCTTTCTTCAGCTGAAGAAAAGATAACATTTTAGAGGCGGCTCTTCTGAGTACCGTGAGAATCCAATTTTTGTCCCATTCTTTGCAGCTTGTAGATCTCAAACTCCTGCTACTGTTTCTCGGGGCAGCTCGCTTATTGTAGTTTTAATGTGGCTGGGGTCTTGTTTAAGTCTAGCCGTTGGTTCCTTTTCGGAAGATTCTCTTAACTTATGAAAGATGACTCACCTGTCAGAGAGGTCCATTTAACAAGCTGTAAAATTGTCTCCTGAAATCTCATTCCTACAGTCCGGTTTGACGCCAGATGAGAAGGTCCTACTCTGATTCCTTTCTTTTCTGAGCAAAAACGTGAGCCAAACCTCGGTCTCGATTTGTCGCTTGATCACGTCATTCACACCTCCCGAGCTTTACTCCACCACAATCTGTTTTTGCGTTGACATATGAATCCGGAGATGAAACCTTAGATTCACATATCTCAGTACTGCCCATAACTTGTTTCCTTTCAACTTACTTCTTCTTTTATCTTTAAATCACGCCTACATATGTGTGTTTGCTGTCCGTTAGGGTTCACCTTCATGGTCTCATTTAAATCTAAAGCTTAACCCAGGATAGCTCCACCTGCTTACCTTGGAACTGAAAGCTGCTCACCAGCTGCTGTCTGTTCATCTGAAGACTGCTTTATAATTATGTTCATCAGCCCAATATCCTCGAGAACTAGCAGAGATTTGTGTTACATTGTACTCTGAGTAACCCACGTTACAGTGGCTTTTAGCACCTTTTGTTTGCAGCCGGCGTGAGTCCAGTAAACACGCTGTGATACCACTTGTCACAGTTGTCACATCGCATTCTATTGTCGACCGATAAAAGGGATGCTGGTCTACCACGACGATGTTTTACCTGCACCATTAAAAGTGTTGAGTGAGAGAATAGCCAAAAGCTAATCTCTAGAATAAGTGCTGTTTGAGGCCTCAAGATGATCGACAATGAACACAAAACGTTAAGGATATATTTGCTGTGACTGAAAAGGAAAAACCGAAGTTGGAAGTAAGATAATTATTCATGAAATTTTGAAAGAATTGCAACAATTTAGCGTGTCTAATGATTTTTTAACTTCATAGTATTCATGTTTTAAAAATCTATTTAAACTGGTTCTTCAAATAGTTCAAGTTTTTACAGACGTTCAAGCGATCGACATAGGCTGTTAGGTTCCCGTACAAAGTTGTGTAATCCGATAACGACAACATTCCTAATACTGAAAATTATAGACTTGTAGTATCGTTTAAAGTCACCATTTTAACTTCAGTTATTATTATTATTATCTACAAACAGTTTATTGGTGTTAAAGCATCGCAAAGAAATCAGTTCGTGTTTCTTCAGAAATTAAATTATACCCAAGTTTCGTTAATGCTTGCATAATATTCGCCATATTTAAATAGAATTTGTAGTATTTTAGAAGGAAAATTAATTCCAAGTGAAAAGGTGAAGGGAAGAAAAGTTATATATGAAGGCAGTTTAATAAGTGTGTTTGTGAGACAGAATGAGAATAAACGTCAATAAATGTATTACGAAATGAATAAGAAGATAAATCGTCAGTGTAACTAAATTTGATGATAGAATAAGAGTTTTTGCAGCAAAAGATTAAAATGGTGCGATAAAAATCTTAGTTAATTGTAAATGATAATTATCAAATGTCAACTTAGGTGGGTCATCTATACGTGATGAAGATAAAATGATTTCAAAAAGTCAATTCATTTAGGTGCAATTTAAGATAGTGTGTCTTTAACCATAAACTTCAGATGGTTAGGAATAAAAGTTTATGTAGAAGAAAGGCCAGAGAGAAAATATATTGACTAAGACTAGACCCTGCATTAATATCATCTTATGATTCTTACCAAGCGACATAGGCATTAAGCGAGATTACCTATTATCTAGATAACTTAGACAAAGTTGTAGTGGCAGTCAGTACAAGATCTTATCCAAAATGTAACAGTACGTAAAGTTAATAATAATAACGATGTGATAATAACACTTTAGATCAAAGGTAACAAATAGCATTTACTACGGAATGGTTTAATAAACAACGAAAACGAAAGCAACTGTTATTGAATGAACGCTACTTGAAAGTTCCTCCGTGGATAATAAACACAGGGTTAAGTTGATTAAAAATTGTTCCGCTTCACGTTTGGGAGCAACTGAGTGAATCAAAACATAAATCTACTAGCGTTATTAAGTAAGAATTCAAACCGAAATTCCCACATAATGCAGCGTAGCTTAATAGGATATTTCAACACTATTATAGTCTTTAATCACAGGCTGTAACTAATAAAGCAGAAATATGAATGACGGAAAGAGAAATTATTCGAATATCAACGATTGTGTATATATTTATCGACTGGTTGACAACGTTAAATCGGGCTTGAGGAGGATAAACAACAGATATAAAGTGTTAATTTGGCTGCAGATAGTGTCATACATGAATAAAGAAAACACGTGGTCTTTATTTTTCTTCGTTACACAGATTATTGCACACACGTGCAGTCGTGTAAACCCTCCCTAGGACAAACTTTGACAAAGGTATGCTCGACTTAAACTCTAAGTGCTTGAGAAAAAAAGATCACAAGACACATAGCAAAAAGAAGAGAAAACAAATGAAAGATATCACAAAACAGATGTTTTATACGGAATATAAATAAAGACAACGAATAAAAAACGCCGTTTGCAAAAACAATGTGTTGACGTTGCATTTTTTACGCAGGTAAGTGAATAAATATGTAAAATCACTGTTCAGCGATTATAGCCCAATGCATGCTAAAAATGATAATGTCAATTAAAACAACGATAAAGACTGCTTCCTTACGCCTGTTACTCCTCGTTCGCGCGTTACCTAAGGTCATAGCTTCGGATCCCGTGTGCCGAATCATGGAAGTGTAATGCTGAGGAGTCCCACACTAAGACGAAACAACCGTCCAGTGCTTCCAGGTTTTCAAAAGAGGTCTAACACTGATCGGTTCACGATATCAATTAGAAATCTTATTATTCATTTGTGTGTAATACATTTCAGTCATTTTATGCACTTTTTCATCATATTTTGAATAATGCAAAATTTCACTCTTGTCTTCTTCACTGGAACCAATATGTGGAGTTAGTTATAATCCCAGAGTAAGATTATCAATAAACAATAGCAATTTACTTTGATTTGTTTAAGACAAATTAATGATTATCAGAAATTTGTAATTGAACATTGGAGCAGTTTATGTTGGTATTTCTTAGATTCGTAGAATTTTTTAAATGAGTTTACTTTGATTATATTAGAAAATGTTAACTTGCTTTGAATAACATTATTGTTTAAGCAAAATCTTAATTTCTGCCACTGGCAAAAGAAACTAGTGCCAAAATTCCAGATAACTTGGGTGAACTGGATAAATTTGTATGCATACCATTGCGTGTAGTTTTCATGTATTTCTTCTATTTACATCTTCAATTTTTTCATTATAAACAACTAAACTAACGAGTATTCGATATCCGTTTGGTCTTAGGATAGAACGAGTTAGGAATTGAGGGAATTGAAGATCGTGCAGTATAGTCTGAGAATTTCAGTTGGACAATATAGATGGTTGAATCATGATCCAGTGGTTAAATTGTAAGAATACTCAGAACAAGACCTACAGATTTTGTGCTATTTATCATATACAGTTGAAAATATTGGGTGTTATTTAGTACTGAAATAAAAGGAAAATAGTTTTCTAATTCTTCATGGTTTTCACTGACTCTTCAGTATATCTTTGTTTATGATTAACTCGTGATTATACTTGTTATTGGCTTCCGAAAATGTTCATAATCAATAGTATAAGTTAAAATAACAGTCCTTAGCTGTGATAAATCTGGAAACAGAATACACATGGTTTCCTTTTGATACAATAACCGTCAATAAAGAGTAATTTATTTACCATATCTAATACTTATATTTACATTACAGAATAATTTCCATACTTAGATTGAAAACAAAAAATATTTATCGTTACAACACATCGATTTTATGTATTACAAATCTATATTTTCTTTTAGGGATTTAATTTAGAATCCCTTTTTGACTTTTTTTAGATCAGAAAAGTGTAAATTATCAATCCGAACATTATTAAATCATGAAGAATGGCCTTTATGGTTTGATGCATTAGTGCAACTATTGGCTGAACCACTAGGAAAGTAAGTCGATACTTGTGTAATTTTCTCTTATCAATATTTCTTTACATTGAGTGTAGGATGATCTCAATGATTGGTAAATTAATATTTTCAACGATAACTTTAACAAACCTACATAATGAAATATTCTACTCTGATTGTTAATTCAATGCATGTTTAATAATTGTCAATTTGTTTCATAGTCTACCATTGTTCAGTGGTTAAAAGTCATAGATATTACATATTAACTGAAATATATTCCTCATTTTAAAAAGCCAAGAACAGATGTTCTATTTTAAAGAATTTCAATAACTTGTATGTACTATCCTGATCAAATGCGTTTTAATAATAATAAATTCAGCTTAATGAAAATTTGGATACTAATTATGTTAAAGATTTGTAGACTTTTTAAATACGATTCAACAGACAGACCACGATGATGAAAGGGCGAGCGTGGGATATTAGATCTGTGAAACTAGAGAACTGGTGAGTTATACAAGAATAGCCACTCCTACAAGGCTGATTCAGGCCACCTGATCAATCGAATTTCTGTTCACGCGTTCGTAAGACTGTCGTCTAATGGTCGAATAATTCAATTATTCAGACGTAGACAGCCACGGAGTTTGTACAAAGCCAATGCAATCTATTTGTCAGTCATCTACTAACTGAATGTTTAAAGAGTATGAGCCAGTTGTAACTTACTGAATTCTCCGAAAAGTCTTTAAAAATTAGCTGATTTATAATGTTAGTGGAATAACACTGTTTTCTGACCACACGATCTTTCAATCTGAGCTTACATTAACCGTTTAAAACTGATGGAAATTATATAACGTGAATGCGGAGATACTTAGTCGAGATTTTATGGCTCGGCCATGTGGGCGCAGTTACTCGATATTAAATACATCATTCTGTTTCCAGCACAAGTACTTGGACATCAACTTCTCACTGTGTAGATAAATAGGGCGAGTAAAAAAACTGAACAATAACCAAATCATCCCAAAAGCAGGCACCTGGATGTCAAACAATTGACTGAGCTTCGTCAAGGTAAGGATGACCGAATCATATTGATCAATTGCACACCGTAAACTGGCCCATGCGACAGTAATCATAATGTGTTTCTTCAACCTATTCGAATGAATGCTTCTCTTCAATAACCCAATGTTTGTTCAGTACGGTCGCCAAAGTAGCTGCAGATCTCGGTTGCCACGAGAGAGTAACTCGTATTAAGTACTTACAGAGAAATATAAGCTTGAAGGTCACAACTCTGGTAGACCCCAATTATCGACATAGATCACCAAAGTTAGTAGTCTACAGATAAAAAACAAGTATGTGGACTGCCTAATATGAAAGACCAGCTTGAAACTAACATTAGTCAAATTTTTGACTACTGTCGCTCCGTGCTCAAACTTATTACTCGGATTAAAGTAAAGCTTCCCTATCTAAGGACTTTCTTCACAAATTATCATTCACTTTGTTCTGGTGTGTGACGTGAGACATCAACGGTTATAAATTCTGATGCCATTGTTTCTGCTTTATATACTTACTATCCACGTATGACACTTGTTTCTAACCGTGATGAGATAGTCACAATAGATTGTGAGATTATGAAGGATCAAATACTCAAAATACGACGAAACATTATTACTACCAAACCAAAATATTCAGGTCCACAGTGGGAGGTAAAGATTGAGGAAAAGTATGGAATATCACTAGACAGTTCTGCTGCATAAAAAAAGTTTGAAAATGTAAAACTGTAGGGATTTCACAGACGAATTTGATAATATATAACTGGTCAAATACGGGAGTAGTTTCGGTCATAACAGACTACCACTATCTTGTACACATCTTAAAAACTTTTTGTTAGCTGTTTTTCCTCCACAAAAGTTAAAAAGTGGATAGATCTATTCATTTTGACGACATCAATCTATAATTCCTAACAGTGGAATTCCGTTTGCAACAATTTGAACCTTTGATTTGTTTTAGTGCGCCTTTTTATTGTACTGGCCTCTTTTATGTAGTGGCGACAAAATGTATTCCGTCATTTACCGGATGAACAAACTTGCAAATTTCATCGGTAAAGAAAGAGATGAATATAAACTGAAGTAACCAGATTTTGTTCACAAGCTATTGCTTAAGGGCTTCGATATGTGCTGGAATAACTCACAAAAACAATCATCCTCTACAGGAATTGTTAGATATAAATCTTAACCATTCTTTAAGGCTTTCCGTTAATGAAATCAAAACATTTCTTTCACTCATGGTAAGCCACAGATCTGTGCTTCACTTTGTAGGTAGAGGATCTGAAGTTTAGTGGGGTGAATTCATATGATGCTTTCACTGAAAAATATAATGGAGTTATTAACTTTTTAGTACACATAAATACACACAACTTTCGGTTAAGATTGGAGTGCATGGAAAGCAGAGAAATGAATGCTGCCTATGATAATCTGCTCGCGGATATACATAAACGTCTTTTGCTCATCCAACAACACACATACAATATTGACAATTTTAAAAAGTACAGAAGAAAAATAGCTGACCTTTTGTTTGCAGAAAACAAAGAAAAATCTGTATCTGTTAGTCTGGAACCTCATTAATAGTAACATTTTACTTAGAAATACCTTTCAGATGCTGAAGAATTTCTTCAGCAGTATACTTTTTCGGATAACTCAAACATCACTCTTTGCGAAATGCTCTCTCGGTGGAAAGATTACGCGAATGTTCTGTTTTGTGTTCTTGACGATTTCTACTCGTCATCGAGCTTTGATCTTGTGAATACTCTGGTAATTTACCTTAGGAAGTTGTCAAAAGTGACTCACTCCAAAGTACTACTGTCACAATTATATATTCAGGTTAGTAATGTGATATGTACGTAATTACAAACCTTTTTGGGTTTTATTTCAAGAATATCAAGTTCATAAAAGGCTGTAGTGTTGTATATTTACATCTGAGCGGATAAGTGAAGGTTTTGTATCATTGGCTCTCGTGCATTTTATGTTCATTTCGTCATTGATTCAGAAGTGCAAAGTAGTTATAATCAAACACAGTTGATGTGACAAGCCCATTTTCATTTTTATTCACGCACCCTTTTGTAGCCATCCTTTGATTAGGAACAGAGACTTGATGATATAGTCAAGATAGCCAATTATTTTTCTCATGGTAACCCAGTAGAAGAGATTTAATTGTTTCTCCAGGTTATGTGCTCCTTATCTATTTATTCATGAGAACTAATAAAATGTAACAAGTCTTATATGCATGTATCACCACGTTCATTTCCATCAACAAAACTGTATGTGGCAAACATTGTGTGCTTATTCATTTTAAACTCAAAAATTATAAACTTTGCTGTCATTACCGTATCAAGGAAGACGATAACTTGTAAAATACACCGCCCACGATCTCGATCCAATGTAACAATAAATAAGGTTTTAGTCGAGTACTGAAGTTTATGAGCGCTATTTTCGTAACTATTTATTGTTAGGCAAATGATCGATATTTAGGTCTAGACTGTGTTAGTGTTAAGTTTTCTCTCAAACAGATGGAAATACATTTCCCAAAACTGCACCATCGGACTAACGACTAATGATATTTTACACAACCGTATACTGATTTTAAGCCTACATAGTGGAAATCTGATCTCTTTGACTAATAAATGTTTTTGATTCCGTGTTCATTAGCTTCAGTCTCATGGTTATGTATTTTGAATCTTTAACAGGTTATTTTATATCATTTTCAGAAACTATTAAGTGATGATTTTGGAAAGCTTTCTTTACGAGAATTACGTAATATCAATGAAATTTTAAAGATATGGTCTAATATATCAAAACAACTGAAAAGAATTCAGCTAAATCTTTCAACTCAACTAGATTCTGCCAAAACGGATATTCATAGGGAAATATTACTTAGTGATAGTTCAAGCGACCTGTTGGGTGAACAATTCAAAAGTTCAAAAACAAATCCTAGTACAGTCTTCGACCTGAGCTTTTTTGATTCCTTTTTCTTTTGCGATCAATCATATGAATACACTGTGGATACAAGGCATCACTCTTGTAGCCCTCTTGAGTCCCACAAACCTAAAAGTAAGCCAGTATGTTGCCAAAGAGTGTGGTTTGGTTTCATTCACATTTTAAATAACAAGGAATATGTTAGAGAAGTTAACTTCAAAGATACTTAATTATCAATATGAAACACATTTGAACAATGAATACTTTTGTGACCTTCTACAATTTGGCCTCTGGCACAGAACGAAAAGTATAAACCTGAATACATACATCACACTCCAGCTTGAATGGTTCTCAGAATTACTCCTTCATGTTTTCACACTAATTGCTACAATACTCGACTACTGGCCAGGTTTTTTCTTAAATTAGTTTGCCGAATTCTGTCTTCAGCACGCATGGCAACGAAATATGGGCATATTTTTCCCCGTTTCAAAAATAATTACATATTCAGTAACACATATCATGGCTCATGGAAAATGAACTGACCAGATGATTGCTAGACAGAAAGACTAGTACAAACCTGGTTTATCTAGTTAAACAGCTGTTTAGGAAACGTTTTGCGTTGAATGAAAACAGACTTAACTTCTATTTGCACAAAAACCAACTTTTTTCATCACCTCAGTTTTGTATACATTTGGGCCACAGCATTTACCGGATACACCAATTTATTACTTCGTCCGACGAGTTTTTTTTAAATAGTTGTACAATTTCAGAGTTTGGAAATTAGTTACATTTAAAGCAGTGTCTTTGGAAGACCAAAAGGTTTTGATGGTAGTGAGTTGTCCGAGTTGGGTAGTTTAATTTCAGAGTTGTCATTATCTTTCAGAACGTCATCGAAGCCCATATATGTATAAATCGATAAGTAAATAAATGTTTACCGTAGAGGTTTGGCGTTAAGATAAGCTAGTCTGATTTGAAAGAATCGATGTTATGTATGTAAATAAAATTTATGATAAACAAAAAAGGCAAAAGGTTTCTAAATGTCCCTGCTATTCCAAGTTGACAGCGATGACTTACCTCGTTGCACAGATTTTGATTTGTTTGGATCTCCCTACTATCTAATACTAAGACTATCAGACAGTTTACTGGCACATATGAAAAGCCAAACATCTGTTTTAGACAACTTCCTTGAATACACCAAATATGTGAACTTTATGCAACGTATCAATGCAAACAAGGGAAGCGAGAGTATTTTTCAACAATCTTCAGACCTGAAAAGTTGTATAAGGTTTATATACTCTTAGAAAGTAAATCATATTTTATACTGGATACTTGGCCTATCCAAAAGATTATAAATATTATTCCATGTAGCCGTAGAATGGTGCAACTTTTTTCCAGGAAGTACTGCGGTAAAAAGTTGAATTAAAACTAACCATTCATTTGTGAGGAACTTTTAAACCGAAGTCGTGTATTAGGTGCAAAGAAATTCACCAAACACCTCAAATTCTCATCTTTAATGCATTCCTGAAACTTTATTCATCCACATAAGGAATCCCAAGTTCTATATACAAAATGATTTATCGTTCTTTTCAATTCGTGTCATTGGTTTACGGTCTTAAGAATATCTTAGTTGTTTATCACTGTTCACATGAAGATAATGTCAATGCATTCGATTCGTTATTCTCCTTCACTAGATTCTATTTCATTTTATAATTACTCCATTATGTTATGCAATATTTTGGTTGGGTGTAATAAGGCCTATCCAAAGTGTATGTCACTTTTAACTAATATTCATGAATGAATTTATACTTTTGAAGAACACACCATTAGCAAGACAGACGGAGTATTATTATTCAAACGTTGTTGTTGTTGTTTTTTAGGTGCATTAAAAAAACCAAGTGATATATCAACAATTCCAGGTAAGACAATTTTCCACCTCAAAAGTACATTTGTACTCTACAATATAATCGATGTTTTTCAAAATGCTGTCTCTTACTCATAAGTAGATTTGATCTCAATCCAATGCGCAATTACCCCGTGTAACCTCACATCATCTGTCGACTTGACCAAATATACCACGACAGTTGCTACCAGTATAAAAGCAAAGAATTTAAAACGGGAATTGACAGAGAATATTATATTTCGGGCGCGCTAATCAACAGAGCAAACCGAGAGCGAAGATGAATGAATTATTTGGTGATGTATTGTTTACTTTTATGGTATGTGTTGATCAATGTGGCTACCAATTGTTCTATGAATTGTTGAGTAATCCTACATAGTCCAGGTGGTTATTGCAGCATGACAGACAAACATGTGAACAATCATGTGTATGTAGAATTTTCATATGAACAAGAACTTATAATTAATCATATGAGTAAATACTAACTAGTTAGTATAGTTAAATTATTACATTTAATTGTCACATGATTGTTTAACCTCAAATCAGTTCTAACACAGGCCTGTACAGGATTATAACGTAAATTCATGACATTAATTCAGGCTACCCAGGTGTATGCTCTAGGGAATAAGACTACTACACCCTACAATAAACGCTTGATTTCCTGAATTTCGTTCATAATGATTAAACTCAAGTTACTTATAAGTAGAATAAAATAAGTTATAAAATTTCTTTTGAATTTCATTGGAGTCATGAACTAAAAGGAGACTTCAAATATTGCCTTAATTTCTGACCTCCAGATCATTGAAATAAACTTCATTGGAATGAACCTGAACACTATTTGATAAGTTCTAACTTCTTAATTCCAATTTATTTACTTCACTGAGTTGGATCGAAACTTTATTTATAAAAAGGTCCACCACTATTTGCATTTTCAAAGGAATATGCCTTTTAGAGTTCCTAGTTAGCTCTATTTCTAATTTGGTCAGAGCTTGATTTACAGGATTTGAAAATGTTGGATTTCAGGAAGACACGAAACAACTAAATTATATGTCACAAATACCTCAGTGTATTTAGAACAAAGCTACGCCAAATTTGCGCGCAAGATTCACATCCTCTAACTAAATATTTTTTACCATATCGTCTTATTTCTTACCTGTCACTTCTAGAAAAAGTGAATATTTCTAGAGAGGCAGAAATAATTTTATGGGAACCAGTTTATACAATAAATAAATCGTTAATGAAATGTTTAATTCACGCAACATTGCAAACTCTACAAGATTATGCTAGTCAATTACAATTTGGATGTAATCCAACTGCAATTGATATTATGATGAGTAGTAAAACGGATTCAAGTCAATGCGGAAATAATCTGAATATTGAATATTATAACTGTTTAAATATACTTTTGCAAACTCCAGTATTTGCTACATCAGTACACGGACAGTTATTCAATCCATCGGATTTATGTTTTAGTGATTTTTGGTATCATAAAAATCAAAATATACTCGATGAACAATTCAATCCTGGTTTAACAACGCAAAATATGCTGTGTTCATGGAACGGTGCTGTTGGAACAGGAGCAGGTTTACCTATGCCTAGAATTTATATTAGTAAGGTATGTAGTGTTTTTAAGTTAAAATAATCACTTAGTATTGAGTTTGTACAAATTGGTTTCAATGTTATTATTAGAAATAGCTCCAATCATAGATGATATCCTCCTATAATTGAAAAAGTTTATCTAAACGACGAAACTTCAGTATAACCAAAAACCAATTTTTTGATCCACATTATGTCTATCATTTATTCACTGTGTGATTTTATCCAAATTTGAATGTTCTCTTGTTTAAAGTTCTGGTTCCCAACTTTCTGTTTTAAACTATAAAACATCATCTATACAAATCCATTAACTTGTAAACATTGTCCCGATAAAGATAATCAACTTGATAGGGATAACAGTTGTCAGTCAGAAAGCTTCAGCTAAGACAAAATTGTAATTTGTACTTCCAGAATGTCATCAAAGTAACTAATTATTTGAATTTGTGGATAACAGTTTGCTGTCGTTGTAGATTATTTAACTGAGTTATTTATTTTTCTTTCTGTTTTAACTTATAATCAGTCTTTAGAGGCTTTTATCGCATTCAATCTTGAAATTCTTCTGCCGATGATATTAAATTTATTACAAACGGAAATCAATGAACAACAGTCCAAATCTCAATCAGACAACCGGGAAAATTCAAACAATAATTTTGAGAAATCTGATGATGATTTAAACAACAGGCAGTATACAGATAATTTAAATGATGATAGTCTGAGACCATTGATTTTTGAAGTGATCACTGTTTTACTTACTATTTTAAATGGCCATGGATTAAATAAGTCATCCAATGTTGATGTTACTGATAACTCTGCTACGGAAAATAATGAAAATAAGAATGATACTGTGGAATTTGTCGGTTTAACTGCACAACTGGGCACAATTACATTATCTGTTGACTGGGATTTAAATGGGATTGAAAAATTAGCTTTATGTATTTCAGATTGTTTAAGTCTGCGTGCATTGTGTAGCTTATTGGCATCAATATTTGATAGAGAAAATGAATTCCCAGTTAAATCATTCAAGTTTAATGGACAGCATAATGTGTAAGTTTCAAGTTTGGTAAACTTTTTGACAAGAAGAGATTTAAAGCAATTATACTGTAGGTTGTTGAATTAACCAGTGAGATGTATAAAAAGAATTCATTCCTAAGTTAAGTGTTTCCTGGGCATTAGTTAATTTTTATAATAGAGTTCTAACTGCTGATCGATGTATTAATACGTATGTACACATTTGGAATTCATAAATCTTGTTTGTGAATTCAGTAGCATCAACTTACTAGATGAATTCACTCAAGAACATTTAATTCGTGAATACTAACATTTTTACTAAATACAGTCTGGAAAGGCTATTTTCTCCAAATCCGACAGTTGATCTTAAGGATGTTGATAATAGTTCTGTTCAAACCTTAAACGTAATGAGCGTCAAATAGTTCAAAACCTGGATCCAAGACTACTTATTCATTAGTGTCTTCTTTAAGTAAAACTGACCCCAGTGATATGCTAACTGTTAGTTGTAAGTCGATAAAGATTCCTTAATTTCTAGCGAGATCTTAATAGTTGGTTAAGTTCAGCGCTAATGGGAGTGACACAATTGTATACCAATGATATAGAATTATTAGCATGCTATTAAGTGAATCAATTACTCGTTGATTATTAACATTATTACCTCTTAGTCTAAACATCAGTGTGTAGTACTGTATTTAAATAACCTATCTACATTCATTTTGGCTTCAGTTGTTATTTGTCAGCCATCCAATATACTCAATATACAACTCTCAAAAACTGTCCATAAAACTGCTCTACGAACTGGAAGGTCTAGCACTAAAATACTTTAATAATTTATCAAAATTTCAAAGCATATATATATAACTTGAAATTCTACTATTCTGTTCTGATTGTGGCACACTGAAGATCTGCCTAGAAGCAGTAAAACACGATGTCTAACAGCTCAACAACTAAAATAGCTTCAAATGCCTACCGTTAACATGATATTAAGTCACTTCCACTTATGGCCGCATTGCAAATTAATCGATAGAATTCGACCAACACTAAAAGACTAAACACATACAACATTGATTTGTACTTAGTGATCAATCAATCATGAAATGCCATTCTTTTCCAATATGATTTATGGAAATAAGCTAATATATTGAGAGCTTGATAGCGATTGATTAAGTGTATCTTCATCACAATGTGATACTAACTTTTACAGACTTCGGTTTCATATTAATCTGATCATTTGATTATTTATGTCACTAACTGATATTGTCTGGTCAATAATAAAAGTCAAAGGGTATTGGAAAGCTATCGTCTTTTTTTATTTAATAAAAAGTCATTATTTTTCAGTGACCCATCTATTAGAATCATCCTCAAGGTACTTGGACTTTGTGACTTTCAAGTCATCCATCTAAGTTACCGCGACTGATTTCAGTGATCAACATTTCTCAGGTCAAATCACTTTATAGATTCACTTCACAGTACCGTAATCTCATATTCCGATAAAAAGCTAAATCTATTCAACACAGACACGACATAAGTCAGCGATAATACAAAGGAAGTCAAAGAACAATGTCTAGCTATATTTTGAGTTAATTCAAAAAGAAAGTACGAAATTTCAGTTATTGGCCACAGAACTTGTGGTTATAAATTTCAACTTGAAAGGAAGTTAATCAATTATCTAACAAATATCAACCAACCCAAATTAGTTATGTACTGTTTCGTATATCACGTTCATTTCGACTTTTCTTTACTTCTATAGAACATCCCTCTTCTTTGGATGTGCAAAAGAATACGATGTTTCAATACGTCTACTGAGTGAACAAATCACCGACATCAGTTTAGTATATTATTATAAGATTGGTTTTACAATTGAAGAAGATTTAAATTACTTAGATAAACTCAACTTACTGTTGTTGCCACACCAATTTAAATTACAATCAAACAAATCGATATTAGGCACTCAATCAGATATTAAACATTTAAGTAAACCTATTCAATCAGTATGGTGTATTTTGTCCAATATATGGTCAATATTAATTCAAACATGTCCTGGAGGTTTAAGTAGACAGATTATGGCACATGTTAGTTCAAAAATCTTAGAGTCTGCAGTACAACAACTTGATGTTTCTAAAATAAATTCGGGTTTAGATTTTTCCATGCAGTTCAGGTAAGTAATTATTTTAATGACTTCTGAGTTATAAATGTTAAATTTAGCAATTACCGAATGATTGATATAACTGACCTTATTAAGTTTTTGATGAAATTTCTGCAGTGCTTATAATCACGAAGTGATATTGATATGAGGGTCATTGAAAGCCATGAATCACGTGCTGTCTGCTGACTCATAAGTTATGAATGCATAGAACTATCTATTCAGGTTTAGTCCCTAGTATTATACTGTCTAGCCACTCAGTTGGCATTCAACCATTCAGGATTTTTAGCTAACCGCCGATCTAATAAAATACAGTACTACAAGAAATACGTAAAATAAATGTCATCGTCTTTCCTTGTCACTACTGACTAACCGTACATTACTTACTTACTTACTTACCTACCTACTTACTTACTTACTTATTTACTTACTTACTTACATACATACATACATACATACTTACTTACTTACTTACTTACTTACTTAATTACTTACATACATACTTACTTACTTACTTACCTACGCCTGTTACTCCCAATGGAGCATAGGCCGCCGACCAGCATCCTCCAACCCATTCTGTCCTGTGCCTTCCTTTCTAGTTCTATCCAAGTTTTGTTCATTCTTTTCATGTCTGTCTCCATTTCTCAGCGCAATGTGTTCTTTGGTCTTCCTCTTCTGCTTCGGCCTTCAGGATTCCATGTGAGGGCTTGCCTTGTGACGCAGTTAACTGCTTTCCTCAATGTGTGTCCTATCCACTTCCAGTGCTTCTTCCCAATTTCTTCCTCCGCTGGAGTCTGGTTTGTTCTCTCCCACAGTAGAATGTTTCTGATAGTGTCTGGCCAACGGATACGAAGTATCTTGCGTCGACAACTGTTAATAAATACTTGTATGTTCTGGATGATAGCTTTCGTAGTTCTCCAGGTCTCCGCCCCATATAGTAGAACTGTCTTGACATTTTTATTGAAAATTCTGAACTTGGTGTTGGTTGACAATTGTTCTGAGTTCCAAGTGTTCTTTAGTTGTAAATATGCTGCTCTTACTCTGCCGATCCGCCTCTTCACATCTGCATCAGATCCACCGTGTTCATCAATGATGCTGCCCAGATATGTAAAGCTTTCCACATTCTCCAAAGCTTCTCCGTCAAGTGTGATTCTATTGGTGCGTCTTGTATTGTATCAGAGAGTCTTGCTTTTCTTTTTGTTTATACTGAGACCTACTGATGCTGAGGCTACTGCTACACTGATCATCTTCTCCTGCATTTGCTGTTGCGTGTGTGATAGAAGAGCCAGATCATCTGCGAAGTCAAAATCGTCCAGCTGCATCCTAGCTGTCCACTGTATCCCGTGCTTCCCTTCAGATGTTGATGTCTTCATGATCCAGTCGATCACCAGGAGAAAATGAAAGTATGAGAGTGAGCAACCTTGCCTGATACCGGTCTTTACCCCGAACGAGTCAGTGAGTTGTCATCCATGAACGATTTGGCAGTTTAATCCATCATAGGAAATCCGTATGATACTGACTATCTTCTCAGGCACGCCGTAGTGATGATGAAGACTCAATGGTGTTGTCCTGTCCACGCTATCAAATGCTTTCTCCTAGTCAATGAAGTTGATGTAGAGTGATGAATTCCGTTCAATTGATTGTTCCACAATGATCCGTGGTGTTGCGATTTGGTCTGTACACTATCGATCCTTACGGAATCCAGCCTGTTGGTCTCGAAGTTGGGCATCTACGTAGTCCTTCATTCTGTTTAACAACACCCTGTTGAGGAATTTTCCTGGTATTGAGAGAAGACTGATGCCTCTGTAATTCTTACACTTGCTGAGATCGAGTTACTAACCCTACATATCGTATACTATTTGCCAACCCTGAGGCTCAGTTAGAAAAGGGGAGAGAAGGTCAGTTCATGAAATGACTTTGTAGAATGAAAAAGGTCTCTCTAGGTCCGGTATCTGTTGATTCTTCATTAGTTACTGAACAGGGCCCTAAGAAGCATGTAACTCACTGACTTGTAATTTTACCCCTTAATGGTGATCCTGTTGCAGAACAGTCTCCATATGTTAAAAAAAGTTTAACTACTTATAAGTAGAATCATATTTTTACAAAATATTGCTCAACAGTCCAGCAATCTCGTACATGGTATTTTGTTCATACAACGTACTACTGTTCACCTGAGACCTTAGTTCAATATCCTGAAAGCATTTATCAAAAATATAATCATTTCCCACAAATCAATAAGTCTAAAATAATATTGACTCTATGTCCAGATGATATTCGTTGGACACTATTACCAGTCTATCTTGTTCTTAGGCTTCAGGAAGCAGATCATAGTGATGTAAATGATGTTTGGGTCTGTTTTGACTGACTTTGGGTCAGTTCCATCGGCTCTGTGTTCATGAATCCCAGTCCTAAGGAACAAGAAATCCACATTCAACTCACCAGTCTATTACAGACGAGATAGTCAAACTATGCAATATTTATTGACTGTATCATTCCCCTGGATAAAGTTGACTAGTTGGGCGGTATGTAAGCGCATCTCTCTTAAACTGATCTACTTATGTGTTATTTTAATCCGTTATAGCTTAAATGGATGAAATTGACATTTCGTATGACAATCGTTTTCATATTCGATTTACAATCTAAAGCGAGCAGTATTCAGAAACTGATAACTCTTAGTAGTGCCTTTCATGATATAAGGACATCATTAAGTCACAGATTCAAAATGATAAGACCCAGAATTCTAAAGTATTAATAACTCAGACTGCAGCTCGATGCGTTAGAAGTTACTTTACTTGAAATTTTGATTTATGATGCAACAGCGAGTATTTATAATGGGTAATTTATTCTATTATTGAAATGATCAGCGTAAATCTATCTAGAATGGTTGTATTCCCATCAAGTGTTAGAACTGACAGGAGTAGTCATTATTCATTGTTTGTTAGCGTTATTTAGTACAATTTATTCGTTTGATTTAGTATACGTCCGTTTAGTTATGAAATGAATTAACTGCGGAGTTAAATATCTAATGTAAACTGACAAATATCAAGAATCAAATTCACGCTATTGGCTGTGTCGAACTTGATATAATAACCTTAAATAACAACTATACAAAATATGAAAAGACCTAAATTTTATTGAGTAAATTTTTGGCTCTTTGGCTGTCGCTTTCATCAAAACTAGTTTTTATCCTAGTTCTTATATCAAACAAGAAAATTTTGTATTTTTTTATTTCATTTTAGAGATGAATTATGGTTAATTCTTGGTATTGCAAAATTCGCGCTTTATCGATCAGCTGAAACAATATCTGAAGTACTAGGTGTAGGCAATCTATCAGTTGAGTTGAATACAATTCATACAACAGGTCTACTAACTAGTCAAATGCTATTATCATGTTATACTCCAAGACATTTGTGGGAAAAGTAAGTAATTAAAATGGTACTTCCAAAAATGATCGTTCAGTAATGATTTCTTTCGTTCATGATCGATAACACCTAACACTTAGGTAATAAATTACACACCGTGCTTATTCTATTTTCAGAATCATGTAGTGATCTACTAAAAATCGGCGTGCCCTATCGCGTATATCAGTAAAATTTTATCTCTAGTCTAAAGTTGTAACTACTTTTAAACCGAAATAAATCTTGGTTTTCTCCTTCACACCAACAGGACAGTAATTTTCCTTAGACAAATACCTACACTAGATACCCTGTGAGTGTCTGTTTTACAGGACGTCAAAACTTCTCTAAGCAAGAACACGTGAATGGCCTGACTGGAAGGTGAGTATATCGCCACGTTAACAATCGATACTAACAACAATAACAAGAGGAAATATACAACACATCTCATACCTGTCAGATTATCTGCTAGTCTGACTAGGTAAACAACCAATCACTAATTTTCTAGCCCACACTTACTTATGCCCGTTATCACTCATCAAGGAGCATAGGACGCTCACCAGCATTCTCCTCCAAACTCTGTCCTGGGCAATCCTTTCCAGTTCTTTCCAGTTGCTATTCCTCCCTTTCATATCTCCTTCTATTTCCTGACGTGATGTGTTCTTTGGCCATCCTCTTGTCCGTTTCTTTCAGCATTACAAGTTAGGGATTGCCTCGTGATGCAGTTTCATGATTTCCTTAATGTATGTCCTATCCACTTCCAACATCTTTTACCAATTTCCTATTCAGTTGGAAGCTGGTTTGTTCTCTCCCATAGTAGGCTGTTCCTGATGGTATCCGGCCAACGGACATTGATTATCTTACGTAGACAGTTGTTTATAAATACTTATACCTTTTTGATTATGGTTGTGGTAGTTCTCCAAGTTTTAGCTCCGTACAGTAGGAGTGACTGTCTTGACGTTTATATTGAAGATTTTCACTTTGATGCTGGTTGACAGTTGTTTTGAGTTTCACGTGTTCTTCAACCGTTCGAATGCCGTCCTTACTTTGCCAATCCCTGCCTTCATATCTACATGAAATCCACCTTGTTCATCGGTGATGATGCTCAGGTACGTAAGACTTTCCACCTCTTCCATAGTTTCTCCACCGAGTGTGATTGGGTTGGCTGATGCACTCTGTATTGTATTCTAGGATCTTGCTTCAACCATTGTGTATGTTAAGGTCCACTAATGCAGAGGTTGCTGAGACATTGACTGTTTTCACATGCATTTGTTGATGTGTATAGAACAGAAAGGCCAGATCATCTGCGAAGTCCAAACCGTCTAGTTGCATCCAACTTGTCCATTTTATTCCGTGCTTCTCCTGAGGTATGGAGGTCTTCATAATCCAGTCAACCACTAGAAGAAAGAGGAAGGGGGAGAGTAAGCACCCTCATCTGACTCCAGTCCTCACTCAAAATGCGTCTAACAGCTGTCCTCGATGCACCACTTTGCAGTGTAGTCCGTCGTATGAGTTTCGGATGGCGCCGATGATTTAATCAGCTACTCACTCCATAGTGTCGATGAAGGTTCCACAATATCCTCCTATCCACATTGTCAAATGCTTTCGCATAGTTAAGGAAGTTAGTGCATAGTAATGAGTTCCATTTAATTGACTGTTTAACAATGATCTGTAGTGCTGCGATGTGGTCTGTGCACGATCGATCACTACGGGATCCTCCCTGTTGATCTCGAGGTTGAGCGTCTACTGCGTCTTTCATCCGGTTCAGCAACGCTGTTGAAAAATTTTCCCAGTTCTGTCATTGGTGTGATGCCTCTGTAGTTCTCACATTTTTTTAGATCTCCTTTCTTTGGTATCTTGATGAGGTATCCTTCTTTCCAGTGTGTCGGTGGCACTTGTTCTTTCTTCCAAATCTTCCTGAATTGAATGTGAAGCGTACTTGAGGTTATTTTTATGTCTGACTTCAGTGCTTCAGCTGGTGTGTTGTCAGGGCCTGCTGCTTTTTCCCTCTTGATTTGTCTGATAGTCATCCTGATTTCTTTGATCGTTGGTGGAGTAGTGACATCTCTAGGAAGGTCTGTGTGTGCTGCTTCGATGTCCGGTAGATTCAATGGAGCTGGTCTATTCAAGAGTTCCTCAATGTGTTCTACCCATCTGTCCCTTTGTTCTTGGATTTAAGTGATTGGCTTACCCTCTCTGTCCTTGACTGGTGCTCCTGGTTTACCATATTTCCCTGACAGTTTCTTCATTGTGTCATATAGTTGTCTCATATCTCCTTCTCTTTCCTCTGTCGCTGCTAGGTCTTCCACATATTTCTGCTTGTCGGCTTTAATGCTCTTTTTCACTTGCTTGTTTGTTTCTGTGTATTCAGCTTGTACCTTGACTTCCTCTGTTTTTTTCTACTGTTGTTAGTTGCTGTCTTCTTGTTCTTCCTTTCTTCAATCTTGTCCAGGGTTTCGGTGGAGATTCATTATTTATGATGGTGCTTGCTGAGGTCAAGAACGTCCTGACACGTTGAAGTTAGTTCTTCTTAGATCCCTTTCCAGTTGTCCTCCATGGTAGTTTCTTCTTTCAGTAGATCCTGTAAAGCTTGGAACCTGTTATTGAGAGTTATTGTGAATTTGTTGAGTTTGTTAGTATCTCGAAGGAAGGTTGTAATGCTGTTTCCCCAATTGTACAGTATTTCTTTATTTTCAGTTTCATCTTGGCAACCACCAGGTGGTGATCTGAATTTATGTCAGCTTCTCTCTTTGTTCCCACGTCTTCCACTTACCTTCTGAGCTTTTTAGTGTTTCAAATATGACCGGTCTGTTCCTCTGTAGTGTGATCCGGTAAGGCTCATGTAGCTTTGTGTATGAGCTTGTGGGGGAATATAGTGTTCCATTAAAAGCCACTAATCACATTGATTTCATATTGAATTCATATAGAAGTTGAATAACCAGATCTGAATTTGATTTTTCTTATCTAAGTATTCAATCGATGGGAAGATTCAAACAAACAATACTGAATGAATTTAAACTTCACCCCATCGCACAAGCAAGTGGCTATCAGGACTCAGTGGCCGAGTGGATAACGCGATGGCGTTTGAATCGAGGGTACTGGGTTCGAGTCCCAGAGTGAACATCAACTCTGAGATGCAGGTACAACCAGCTGATGAGTCCCGAATAGGACGAGACGCGCATCAAACTGTATTCCACTGCTAGCCACTATCCATCTCTGCTTACCATGCTTGTGAATTAGGGCTATATCGAGGCAATACGCACAGTATGCACATATGCCAATTAGAGACTGACCAGTTGCAGTCCTAACAAATCGATGGGAAGATTCAAACAAACAATACTAAATGACATTAAGATGAATGCCAAAATAATAACGTTTTTCAAACATACATCAGACTTTCGACTGTAGTCTACACATAATACTTACCTATTCATAGTTTGCCTCATCTCATTTTTATGCATCCATTATATTTTGATAAATGAGAAATCTAATTTAGATTATTTGCATCTTTTTTTTCAAATTATAGACTTCATGAAAAAGGATTTTACAGTCAAATAGCAGAAAATACAAATAAGACATTTGATTTCAGTTTATCTAATTGGTTAGCGATTATCGATTCCAATCTATTCCATGATATCCCAATACATTTTATGTGAGTATTACTGTGTTGCTTGATTTCTGTTTATCATCAATTTGCAACAATATTTTTCCGCTAAAAAAGGTTAAAGAAGAATAAGGGGATAGAAATAATTCACGAGTCAGAAGTATGAGAGATAATTGTTCACTAGATAGATATAAAGAAACAAAGCATAAAGGTTATAATAACTACGACAATTATCTACCACAAACAATGGATGAAAGTTGTACAATATCGTGAACTGATTGAAGTTAGACATTAACACCGTTGAATGTCAACTCAGTGAACTAAAGGTCAATCGTTCTTGCGAGAGAATTGAGGTAGTGGGTTTGATTCCCGGATACGGCGTTGTAAATCCACACTACTGAAGGGTCACACGCCGGGATTAAGCGACCGTCTAGTGCTTACAGGTTCTCACTTGTGGCCGACCTAAGACCAGTTCGTTATTTAAACTATGAAAGTTCTACAATCTCCACAAATTTCCCTATACTGATTGGATAATAATCATGAAAAATCGTTCGAGAATAATTATAACTGGTTATTGTCTTTAAAAAATACAAAATAATAATAAAGATAAAACAACATACTGGAAAGTGTTAGGAACAAGTAAGTGTTAGAGATTGGACTTATTGTTCTGTATATAAAGTTCACGGTCGAATCAATGAGTTCTCAAAGCATCAGCAGTGAACAAAGCATTCTATTTGAGCTCCCTTTGATTCCACTAGCTAAACAGTGCAAATGATTTTGAAGAATGGCTTTTGTAGGCCAAAGTGCTCAGAGTTGATCAGATATTCCTGTATTGAGCGACTGATTGTTTTACACTCTTTTTAAAAGTCACAAAGGGTAATGTTTTGAGATCTATTAAGAAAGTGTTCGCTTAGTAAAGCCAGTGTAACCTGGTCAACAAAAACCCAAACAGGAATTTGTTCTTTGACACACCTATGAATGATAGGCCCGCTGGAGAAGGTAATACGGAGCTTAGCGGCATAAAATGCATTCATCAGTAGATTTTCCGGACGTTCGACTACGGTATTTTTTTTCAACTCAATTTTCATGAAGTGAGATTTTTTAATGTCAGTGATTTTTCAGGTTGTAGTTTCGTTCAGTAAACCTGAGTGATTATTCGGTCGTATACATCTCAGTCCTGCAGGAGACCAACCACTAGTCGAATGGCTCAGTCGTAAAGCCTCAGACTGTGGAGCTGGGCTAAATCAATCTGAATCACTCAGGAAGAATCATTTCCTTTAAGACTGTAAGTACTCCTTGTTAACCAGCGTCAACAAGCACGAAATCTATGTCCAAAATTTCCTTCCAAATACTTCTAACCACCTTCCTCCCACTAAATTTCTAGTTTTCCATCAGCTTGAATAAAATCAGAAGTAAAATTAAATTAATCTATCATTCCTTAAATAATTTATTCTGGTTCATAAAAAATTAGAATAGCTCTATACTTGTGATATTAAATTAATGAAATCTAAATTAGAAATTCATGAATAACTTTTAAGTTCAAAAGCCTCTAGTTTACAAGCGAATATTTGGCTTGTCTACACAACTTTTTTATTTTATTTTATTTATTCTTAGGAAGGAATATCCTCGACAAACTGAACTAGAAATAGAAGTGGAACTATTTTCCGTATCAGGTCATTTTGATCCTGTTAGAATAATTAGTGTAAGTTTGTAACTAAAATCATTCAAAACACGGAAGTCATTTACATCATATTGCTCGAATGAAAGACATGAGTAAAAAAACTAATCATTTCTATTAAACTCACAAATATAAGACACTGACCAGATGTCCTTTTGTGAAGAAAAATATATTTTCAAATAATTTTTGTTCGTATGAGACATTCCCCAGGGAAATATATGTATGATACAATCTTGGCTTGAATATTGATGTGCTGGTCAACTTTATCAATGGTAAAGATGATATGTTAAATAAAAACAAATTATTCCATTAAACCGAAACTTACCACTTTATCTCCTCAATATTCTTATTTTAATCAAAAAGATCCAAGATTTTCCAGGACAACCCAAAAATCTGTTGGCCTTAAAGATGGAAGTTGGTGAAAAAAATTCAAGTAACTTGAGTAAAGGCTATCAAATTAAAAAGCAGCAGTACCTAGTTCCATACCAAGCACACATGGGTCACTACAGGTCAGGACAGATCAATCAGTTTATTCTTCTTCAGTCACGTCTTGACCTAGTCAATTATTAGCTTATAAACTTGACTGTATTTTATTTGAGCGTATGTGTATGTACTGCTTACCTTATTCATGACATTTGTGTCGTTCATTTTTGTCTGACTATAATTAGTGATCCACGTCCTATCAAAAGGAATTGGCATGCCTGGGCCGGAGGTAAACTCCACGTAGTCATCTAAAGGTATCATAATTAGTAAATACGGTTATATGTTCGTTTATTTAGTCACTCAATTGTAGATATTTTCCAATAATCCCTACCATAGAATTAACCGGCAATGTAACTTTTGCTATGTTGTAATTTACTCCCATCATGACTAAATGCGCTACACTTGATGCGCCCGCAGCATGATGGAGTGGTATTTTCTTCATAGAAAACTACATTTTTCATGTAAGCCAGCAAAAAGGATAGAGAACAAAACACGCCCTTCACCATGGACTACGATAGCGTGAGTATTAATTACTCCACCATTTTGGCTG
The DNA here is from genome assembly GCF_000237925.1 of Schistosoma mansoni. Taxonomy (NCBI): domain Eukaryota; kingdom Metazoa; phylum Platyhelminthes; class Trematoda; order Strigeidida; family Schistosomatidae; genus Schistosoma; species Schistosoma mansoni. The sequence goes on along the minus strand of NC_031498.1, from coordinate 19,185,867 downwards.
GTTGCCAGGTTCAAGGTCAAAATTATGAACGAGAGTGGAGTTTATCTCTAGTCCTCCGCTTCGCTTTCCTGCTTTTCAATTTTAATGTCTGCCTGAGTAAATAGGTTCATGAAACAAATCCATCCTACTCAATCCGTATTTGGCTTCTTATCACCACCATCTCACAAAAGGCCACTAAAAATCATTGTTGGCTTTAGACTATTTTCAAATGTCAACAGCTGTTGCTTGTTTGTCAAATAATAACAGTTACTATTAGGAAAAATACGTCATTAAATATTCCATATTTACAATGACAGTTACTTTATTTAGTGATAGGTTTCTCTTAGATTAAACTTTCCGTTTCCTGTAGACATTTTGGTAACACACTTTTCATAATCTGACTCAGTTGGGTTAAAATCATTGTACAGAAACGACAGGTACATTTCTGATAATCTGTAAACCGTGATACAGTGAGCACATACAGCTTTTCTGTTTCGTTTTCGTATCTAAACTGCAACATTAAGGCTACGTCCCAAGTTCATCAACCTTTTATCGCATCGGGTTGTGGAGATTGTTGAGTTTTTACTGAGTCCATGGACCGATCATTGTTAGACCACCATTGGAAACTTGGGAGTACTGGACAGCCGCCCTGCCCTGGTATGGGACTCCTCGGCAGTGCTCATCCACGATCCCTCACGCAGGACGCGAACCTGAGACCTCCGATGTTGCGCGCGGACACCTCACCTCTAGACCACTGAGCCTAAATTCGAAGGTGTTAGTATCTAACTTCAAATGGTCTACGATATTGTGTTAGGTAGGTAACAGTCTCACACACGACACAGATGAACTATATTGGTCACAAATTCTCACTAGAACTCCAAGAACTATCTTTCGAACCTGGTCACTAAAGATTACATGATAATTATCAGTATAGGGTGTAGACGTTTAGCGTTCGCGTAATACCGAAGGTCCTCGCTTCGGATCCCGTGTGCCGAATCATGGATGTGCACTGCTGGAGTCCCATATTAGGACAAAACAACCGTCCAGTGCTTCCAGGTTTTCAAAAGAGGTCTAACACTGATCGGTTCACGATATCAATTAGAAATCTTATTATTCATTTGTGTGTAATACATTTCAGTCATTTTATGCACTTTTTCATCATATTTTGAATAATGCAAAATTTCACTCTTGTCTTCTTTACTCGGACCAATATGAATTCAACAGTTGTTAACTGCCTGGAATTACAAATTAGGTCTTTTAATACTTGAATCATTGTATGCGAATCAATCAACTGATATTTTAACGAATAAGGAGAAGCTTGTGGCAAAACAACTGTTCATCTCTATACTTCGAATACTGGATGCAATACCAGAATACACAGATTTTTTGGGCAAAGTTGTGGAGTTAGTTATAATCCCAGAGTAAGATTATCAATAAACAATAGCAATTTACTTTGATTTGTTTAAGACAAATTAATGATTATCAGAAATTTGTAATTGAACATTGGAGCAGTTTATGTTGGTATTTCTTAGATTCGTAGAATTTTTTAAATGAGTTTACTTTGATTATATTAGAAAATGTTAACTTGCTTTGAATAACATTATTGTTTAAGCAAAATCTTAATTTCTGCCACTGGCAAAAGAAACTAGTGCCAAAATTCCAGATAACTTGGGTGAACTGGATAAATTTGTATGCATACCATTGCGTGTAGTTTTCATGTATTTCTTCTATTTACATCTTCAATTTTTTCATTATAAACAACTAAACTAACGAGTATTCAATATCCGTTTGGTCTTAGGATAGAACGAGTTAGGAATTGAGGGAATTGAAGATCGTGCAGTATAGTCTGAGAATTTCAGTTGGACAATATAGATGGTTGAATCATGATCCAGTGGTTAAATTGTAAGAATACTCAGAACAAGACCTACAGATTTTGTGCTATTTATCATATACAGTTGAAAATATTGGGTGTTATTTAGTACTGAAATAAAAGGAAAATAGTTTTCTAATTCTTCATGGTTTTCACTGACTCTTCAGTATATCTTTGTTTATGATTAACTCGTGATTATACTTGTTATTGGCTTCCGAAAATGTTCATAATCAATAGTATAAGTTAAAATAACAGTCCTTAGCTGTGATAAATCTGGAAACAGAATACACATGGTTTCCTTTTGATACAATAACCGTCAATAAAGAGTAATTTATTTACCATATCTAATACTTATATTTACATTACAGAATAATTTCCATACTTAGATTGAAAACAAAAAATATTTATCGTTACAACACATCGATTTTATGTATTACAAATCTATATTTTCTTTTAGGGATTTAATTTAGAATCCCTTTTTGACTTTTTTTAGATCAGAAAAGTGTAAATTATCAATCCGAACATTATTAAATCATGAAGAATGGCCTTTATGGTTTGATGCATTAGTGCAACTATTGGCTGAACCACTAGGAAAGTAAGTCGATACTTGTGTAATTTTCTCTTATCAATATTTCTTTACATTGAGTGTAGGATGATCTCAATGATTGGTAAATTAATATTTTCAACGATAACTTTAACAAACCTACATAATGAAATATTCTACTCTGATTGTTAATTCAATGCATGTTTAATAATTGTCAATTTGTTTCATAGTCTACCATTGTTCAGTGGTTAAAAGTCATAGATATTACATATTAACTGAAATATATTCCTCATTTTAAAAAGCCAAGAACAGATGTTCTATTTTAAAGAATTTCAATAACTTGTATGTACTATCCTGATCAAATGCGGTTTAATATTAATTCATTCAACTTAATGAAAAGTTCACAAACGTGGTTCTTAAAGTCATTCCAAAACTGATCATCAGATAGTGAGAAATTATCTACATTGCCAACTGATACCTCGAGCGAATTTAACCTATCAGCAATAAATAAATTTAACAATGTTTATTGGGTAGATCTCTGGTTCATAACCTTCAGAATAAAGCATTCTGATGGTCATCTTCAGTTAAAATATTTTATGGAAGTTTAGGTCGTCCTTTTTAGTATCATGAATGTAAATATTTTGAATTGCATAGTTGATGGGACGGCTTCCTAGAAGTGCGACGAAGCCTCCAGAGGCCCTAAAGCAGCCAAAAGGATTCGACCCAATCAAAATATGATAGAGCTTCCTAAAAATATCAACGTGGAATGCTATGATCGGACGGTAGCATAACTTGCCTCCTTGTGAATTGGCTGAATTGTAATGATGTTATACCAATGCTAATATCTATAAATACACATGGTTTTCTGTACATTTTTATAATTATCCAACATTCATTTCTCCTGCTTCTTCTTTCTGATTTGCGACTGTGTGGGTTTTATACGTTCGAGTGTCGTTAGTTGTATATCGTATTTCTGCGTTAATTAAGTAATGAACGTAGCAACAGTATAATAAGCAAACCATAGTTGTGAAATTTAAAGGTTCTGTTGATTACCACTCATTGATCTGTCAATGTTCATTAGCAGCCCAATGATAACGGATTAGATTGTGAAGCTGGGTGATAAAGAGTATAAATTACTCAGGGAGCATTGGTTCCCCCAAGGTTTTAGGTAATCCCAATTGACCACCAATCGAGAAACTTCGATTCATGGTTTTCTGGTGATGACTTTCAATCAATTAACACCAAAATTCAAATGTACCCATCTGTGAAGACAATCATACTATTCATTCCAAATGAATTCTGTATAGATAGGTATGTTCAAGTAATTAAACGTTAAACCTTGTTACTAATTTATGCAAATAACTATCTTATAACAAGATTATTTTTCTACAACATAATGGTTCACAAAACCGAAGATTTTGGCAAAACGAGAGATGTTTTTCAGAAAGACAGTAAACTTTGAAGTAAAAAAATCTAAAACACAGTACAAGTTATAAAACTACTTAGTTTGGTAACTTTACTCCTCATTTTAGTGGTTTACTTAACAAAACTTACATTTTCATTCTGTGGAAAGTACTTTCCACTTACACTGTTTTACTCACGTTATCATGCGATAATAAAAATGATAACTTTGTTAATCAATATTCAGTTATCACAATTGATTGATCACTGGGTGGTGATCAATGTCATGCATGTCAAGTCCTTCTTAGTGCTGATCGAATGCTATCGATCAAGTTGCAGTGTGGCCACTAGTCTAGGTGCCTCGACACTGAGTGCACTATATATATTGAGATAAGATGGTGTTTGGAGGTGGTCAACAGGAAACCCTGGACCGGGGTTTCGTGTTACTTGGAACTCGTCAGCAAGGTTTACCTGTAATCTTGAGGGAACTGATGCTCCCTGACGGATTCGATCCCGTGTCACTCAGCTTCACAGTCAGAGACGTTACCACTGAGCTACTCAGTTATATATAACTGAAAATTTCCACTACATTTATTCTGGTCAATAGCTATGGTGTGTTTTTTTCATATTCTAGAATATGGATTCGTTTCAAGGAGTTAAAAGATCAAAGATTAGAAGAAGATGAATCCTTTCATGATTATAAACTAGTGGATAAATTAAATGAAAATCCAACTAATGTATTCATTAATTATACACCAAAACGAAGAGTTTATTGGGATCATTTATTTCCATCTGGTTATATGCCATGTGGATGTCTATTACCTGAACCATTTAGTTTTAATAATATAAAACAATCTCATCTATGTACATCACCTATTACTGACATAAATCGTGACAATAATAATAACAATGGTGATACTAATATATCAACAAATAGTTCAACGAGACATCAGTTGAAAATCACTTCAAAATTTGAATTGGAAGAAGAAATTGGTAATTATGCGAATTATTATCAAAAATGTGGATGTAGTCAAGAGGTATGGTTTGAATTAGCTTACGATATTATACGTCTACCAGTAATTAATTGTTCACCAGGTTTACAATCAGCATTGACTAAAATTAATGATTTTTTCATTACGTTGACTAAAAATCAATCGGTAGAATGTTCGGAACAAATAAATAATAATAATAATAGCAATTCAATTGATGGACAACATTTTGCAATACAATTAGTAATATTATATTTAAATTATCGAATACATGAAGAGATTAAAACAAAATCATTGAATAATGAATATAAAACCCAACAACAGTCTGAGATTGAACAATTACAGTATTCAATATTGTTGGAATATTTGAAATCATTGTTGAATGTAAATGACGAAAGTGAAGGTTAGTCAATGTTTTAGTTATGTAATTAATCAAAGAGTTAAAATCACTCATTTATGATAATTATTGACGTAAAACAAATGTAGATAATAGAGCTCCCATTTGATAGAAATTACCTATTAGGTTCTGGACAGTAATCGTATCTGTATAGCCATCCAATCGGGAATATAGTATTCTGTTTACAAGCACAGTTCATTAATTTATATACTTTAGACAGCATTTTTTTTAGGATCAATTTAAAATGGATAATATTTCTGATATTTCAGCTTGTGTTAACTGTAACCGTGTTCAGAGATAATAGTTTCAGACGCAGGTTTTTTAGACCTCACTCGAAATAAATAAAAAGTTACTTATTCATAACTAACGTATATTACAGATACTTAAGGTTGACTCCGTAAACTACTATTTTATAATAAAATTTTGACAATGAAAATTAGATATTATTGGTTAAATCATTACAATCTAATGACCGAAAATCAGCTTTTTTCAGTCAACGTTAATCTTGAATATTTCCATTTGAATATGATTTTGAAGTTCACATCAGATAAATTATGTGCGTTTGAATGGAGAAATTCGACTTCAATGTAGATAATTAAGACTAAAACTCCGCCTGTAGCCCCTCCGGGGTCTAGTGACGGTCCCAAGCCCGGATAAAGGAGGAGGGTTGGGCATGGGATTAGCGACCCCATCCCGTAGAAAACCAACTAGCTAAAAAAGCTAACCAGAAAATATTATTTAACCATTCAATTAAGACTAAACTTTTAAATACTAACGAACTATCAATACTAGTGATTCAAATAGATAAAACGAAATCAATGAAATTTTACCAACGAAGTAAAGACTGTACATTCTTTATCGATCAGTAAGCATAGGAAGTGAATTATTAAACTACTTATTTTAATTTACCCTCTAGTTTTGAAACTTGCTCCGTTTTTTTGTGTATAAATTTCAGAAATTAACGCGTGTAAAAAACGTGTGAGGTCATTTTTAGCTGAAAGAAATAACGATGTGAAGTTAGTTTGTTTTTGCGAGATAAATCTTTGATAAATTTTATTTATTATAGTGCTAATTTTTGTTTAGTATGAAGATTTCTGGAGATCGTAGTATTTTCGCAATTGGATTCATAAGTCGATCTAAGCTAGACGACCATTGGAAATCTGAAAGCACTAGGAGGCCGTATTGTTCTAGTATTGAACTCTTCAGCAGTGCGCATCCACGATTCGATACGCGGAACTCGAACTCAGGACCTTTGGTATCGCGTGGGCGCTAAACCTCTAGATCAATGGGCCAGCATGTAGGATTGTAGACATTCATTACTTCAGAGTCCCATACTAGGACGAAACAGCCATCCATTGCTTTCAAGCATTCAATGGCGGTGCAGCTTAAATCGGCTTGTGAGTTCGATTAAATTTTGGTTCAGTCAAAAATCTCTTCACTTTAACAACATGAAGTAACATAATTTAACAAGCTGATGCATAATATACCAGTATTTTGTGAAAAATAAGTAATGGGAAAAATGGAATGATAAATATTGTGTTTCATTAATATTCGCAGTGTCAGAATCTATTAATCCTTATAATATTGAAGCTAGGAAAGAGAACGCTTGAGACAATGATTTGTAGAAGAGATATATACTTTCACTACTCAGCGATTTTTGATAACTAAACAATTAAAAAACCATCGATAAAACTGAAGATTCTCAACACTATATTTTAGATACAGAAATCAAAGTCGTCTTATAGAATTACTAGTGACAGGTAATGTTTTATAGCCAAGTATATGAAAAGACCAATTGATAGTCTGTTGGAAATGAATCTGTAAGTGGTTATTAAATCTTATCATTCGTTATCTATAGAAGAATGAAAACATAGACTTTTAACTTTGTTATTATATTCTTTGATGGGATGTACACTATCGCTTCTGAATATCAAATTATTTAAGCTATGTTTTTATTCTTCTATAGATAACTAATGGCAGGATTTAATAACCACTTAGAGATTCATTCCCAATTGACTATTAATTGGTCCACTTAGTCATATGAGAATACTCAACCTGATTTTATTGAAAATATCTGTTAGACGAAATCAGACCTCTTGAAATATTAGATGATTAAAAGTTGGCGGTAAAATACTTTGAATTTCTGTCTTGTGTTAGTTGATGCTTATCCGTTAGACGTTAGTTTTGATGTTGGTTTAACTGTTTCAAAACTGAGTCACTCCACGTTATATCCCGAAACTTTGCCTTTGAGTCATTCTGTACGCAACGGACTTCCTGTAGGGTCTCCTGATAATTACATCTAGCCACCTAATATCCCAACATAGTGTACTCGATATCGAGTCATTTTGATTGATGATCACATTACAACTTGATCGATAGAATTCTAAGAGCATTAAAAGACTGAACAAACAGGACAGTGATCACCAGAAATAATAATAAAGCCTAAATTTCCAAACATGAAATATCTTTGATTAGTTAAGAATGATGAATGTTCAAGTTAATCTCTTGATTACACAAAACAACACAGAATATCGTTATCATAGCCAAAATTTGAACCATTTTAACATTGGAAGGGGTTTTTGTGGGTATAATAGTTATTTTAATATTTGTGATAATGAATCAACTGAAGCTAGACCACTATGAAAAACCTGTAAGCACTGAACGGCCGTTTCATCCTATTGTGGGGCTCCTCAACAGTGCGTATCCACGATCCCGCCTCGCGAGATTCAAGGTTAAGCGTTCGCGCGCGCGACTGATAAGTCCTGAGTTCGAATCTCACGAGGCGGTATCGTGAATGCGCACTGTTGAGGAGTCCCACAATAGGATGAAACGGCCGTTCTAATATTATTTTAATTGTATGTTAAACAATATTTTATATTTATTATTTCTTTTTTTCACTTTATTTATAGTGATTCCGAATCATTTATCCAAGGAAATTCCAGTAGAATTTTTAAAAATATACAAAATCTACGATTTGTACAACATAAAGGTTAGTTAATCATCTTTAGTAAAATAAATAATGAAATTGTTATTTTCTTTTTCTAGCTTTATTAGATTTATTTTTTATGCATAAATTCTTACATGCAAATACTACATGGATTAGTGAATTGATCCGTAGTCAAAGACAGTACTATAAAACTTCAATACATAGTAAGCCAAATTTTCAATTAGATGAATCATTCATTCCTAATGTTGACATCAAATTAACTGATTCTATAGAGGTAAGTTATTATTATTATTATTATTAGTTTATACTGTTTTGTAACTTAAACTAATTTCATAATGATATCGTTACATTTAACACTTCTATTATAATAAGAAGGGGTTTTGTGGAGATTTCAGTATCTTCATAGTTGAAAGCATGAGTCATTTGAAGCTAGACCACCAAGGGAAACTTGGAAGCACTGGACGACCGTTTCGTTCTATTGTGGGACTCCTCAGCAGTGCGCATCCACGATCCCGCCTCGTGAGATTCGAACCTAGGACCAACCAGTCTCGTGCCAGAGCACTTAACTGATAGACCACTGAGCAAGCATCCAACGGTGTTAATGTCTAACTTCAACCAATCCAAGAAATCGAGCAACCATTCACCAATGGTCTTCAGTGAGTTGATATCTCACAACAGACCTGCTTGAACTCCACTGGTTACTGCTTCTCATTAGAACTCCAGGAAATACCTCATGGAACCAGTCACTAGTGAGCATATGGTCATTAACAGAAGGGGCTTTTGTAGAGATTTTAGTAATTTTATATAGTTGAAATCATGAGTCAATTGAAGCTAGGGTTCGAATCTCGCAAGACTAGATCGTAGATGCGCACTGCTGAGGAGTCCCACAATAGAACGAAACGGCCGTCCAATGCTTCCAGGTTTTCCATGGTGGTCTAACTTCAATTGACTCATGCTTTCAACTATGAAAATACTTCTATTATAACAATTTAAAATAGGCATTTAAAACTGAAATTATAAAGTTCACAAAACACACTTATATTCAATGAATGTTTATTTTTGTAAAGCTTGAATATATGTATAAATTTTCATATATAATATAATTTTGTCATCATAAAGGTGTGTTTCAACAATTTAAGTACTCCAGAATATTTCATATTATGGTGTGGTCTGCTTATATCCATATAAGTAGTATATGGTGATGATCAGGCATAGAATATATTTTGGCAGAAGATCGATAAGGAAAGAACAGAAACGAAACGCAATCGGTATGAAAATGCATGAACAATAAAATCAGAGAAGATGGACTGATATTTGCAGAAGAAACAGTCAACATTGAGACAATTGATTGTTATTTTCCAAGTTAACTGTTTACTGTATGGTTATCAGATTTTAGTGAGGTAGTCCGTGATTCGTGCTCTTGTTCACTACAATATGCTTAGTCATGATTTTGAGTCTTATTCCACATATCGATTAAATTCATAAACTCATATATTGTATTTACTACTTTTTAACAGACTAATCCCTTAGTAATTTACATGATAACAAAGAAAACAATTTGTGAGATTTATGAAGCTGATTTGTAAGAGTGATGATATAAAAAAAACATATTGTGACCGATAATAAATAGTTAGACTGAGTTAACAAGAATTTTTTGATGTGTTAAGTTTACCAATTGTTGAATTTAACCGTGTGGTGTATATGTGTCATTGACTAAGTTTCTATCTCTCTGGTCGATCAGATCTAGTTCTATCTCCATCATGATTAGAAACGTAAACAGTAAGTTTTTCTTAGTGTATTCGATCCTCAACAGAAGAGAATTATGCTTACTAACTAGCCAACTATTGAACCAGTGATATGGTTATCAATCTCTATTGATATACGTTAAAAAGATCACTAAACTCAACCATTTAGTGATTGATCAATACCTATGGATACCTTCTACATAGATAATCAAAATGAATTTCAACAAATTTGAAGTGATCACGTATCAGTTTAACCGTCATGTTTGTGATTCACTGAGTAATATTCCTTTAAACAACTAGAGTAATTTCAATATACCAAGAATTGTCAATTAATTTTTCTTCGTTTATTATATTTTAGGAAGTAAATTGGGAAAAGATCCATTGTATCAATGTCGGTCTTCAAGAATTATAAATTAAAAACCATTATGACCAAATTTATTTACTGTTGAACTATGAATGATTAACACATGGAACACATTCATTATTGTCAATCTGTGATGAAAACAATCAAATAAAACATTTCAAATATTGAACTACATTTTTCCAGGGCATAATATTTATAATATGAAAATATCTTATATTCAGTGTTGGTAAATTACATTTATGAGCACAAATTGATTTCATTTGATATTCATAGAAAACTTCCTCATAGTAACAAACTGTTTCAATAAAGAGCAAAAATAGTTCAAGAGAATAGTTTTTGTTCTTTTTTTTCCCAATTATTAATGAAGCCCTCGATTTTCTACAAGTTTACCATGCCAAACACCGTTAGCTTGATGTCTATCTAGTCATGGTGCAAAACCTGTTAAGACATAGTTGGTGAAACTAAATCACAAATAGCTAAGCTTGAGGAGTACTGGAAATGACTTTGAATTATACATACCGTTCATTTAACAATGTGTATATAATTCGTTTACAACAAGGATCTTTCACTGGAAAGGCAGTCAAATTGTTATTACATGTGATAGTTTGATGTGGCTTATAAGATTTTTCATATTCGTAATCGGTCTTCTCTACAATAAATTAAGGCGTCATACTTTGCAACTATGCATTCATGCGAGAGATCATCATCAGTTTTAGTTATTTATGATTCGACTTCGAATAATATTTGTATTCAGACTACTTGAATGGTAGATAAACTGATTTTAAATAACATCATGATTCGAATGCCATATGGATTCAATTCTCGATATTTTTAAGCAAAGTGGCTGCTATTCAAATCTTCTATAAAGGTATCATTGAACTGGGAATTTAGTTTAAACATAGCAAGTAAATTATTTAAATTACCTACTTAATAGAACTCACATCTGTAAAAGTGCATACTTCATATAATCCCAGTATCACACCTTGCCATCCTACCATATGAAGATGATGCCACAACATTTGTCTTTTCAAACCTTAGAGATTTGACCAGTAAGTAAAAGTATCATTTACTTAGCTATTTCAAAGGCGAATAGAAGCTAACATTAATTTCTAGATTTTGAGTTAAAACTAAGTTGTATTCTGATAAGTCTTCTAATCGAACTCTAGATTCGGTTCCTAAGCACCTCTAGCAACCCCTAGGCTAGATCTACGCAACAACTTGAACACGAGGGAAAAGGTGTGAAATATGGAAGAAACGCTTTACTCCAAAGGCTCGTTCATGTACAGAAAATCTAGGGTTTCTATATTATTTTAGATGGCCTTGGGTTTCTGGTATATTCTGGAACGCTACTAAATATAGTAGCAGTATAAGTAATTATATAATCCAAAACTCGACATGTGACTTTTCACTTTCTAGATGTTTCTGGCAAAACTCCTAGTGAACTCTGACTGGATAAGATACTTCTCAGTGTTTTCAGAGCGTTTTTTTTGCTTTTTCCGAGGAGTTTTCTGGATCTCCCCAACATAGTCTATATGTTGATGGGACTATCTATATTATATACGTAGAGATAAAATCGAAGGTATTATCTACTGTTCCTCTGATTACTGTATTGATTACAAATTTCACCGTTTAATGTAAGGAAACGGTTCTTCCTTATCAGTCATCAAACACTTCTCTCTGAGTAGTGTATAAACTTCTATTCCTTTTCATCATATAATAATAGGAAGACAATTCACATGTAATACCCTCAGACTGAACCTCAAAGTTATGGATATTCAACTTGCAATAGTAGATTTACGGGTTCTTACGTAATCACTCTTATTTCTCAATAGAAAATAGATAAATTCTACTGGGTTGTTGGTAGATTAGCTACAGTTTTCATAATTATCCAAATTCACATGTTCATAAAAATGGAAGAAAAATCGTACAGAATGACAGCAAGGAATGTATCTTGATACTCGAACACTTCGTTCAGCAGTATGGCAAACTATAACGCTGTCTTAGTAATATTTATATGCTGAGAAAATTATGTAACTTAGAACACCTCGTAGTGATGAAAGCGGGAATCCCCTTCTATACATTCCTCTTACTCGATTAGGACTGAATATGCTTGAGGGGTGAAAACTTGTTGAATTAAGAAAATGTGTCAAAATATCAATAACTGTTTGTGAAAGTACACAATCAACCAAATATAAATTATAAATTTCCATATTAACACTGGTGTAAACTACAACTTTTATAATATATAGTTACGCTACTGACAAATAGTAAGTAGTGCAATGCTCAAACAAATTTTATATGCCTGTCAACTAACCACAATTAATGATTGTTACCAGGTTGGCGATCATTATTTTTCGTGATAAGAAATAATAATGATTTGTCTCTTGTATAAAGAAATAAAGTAATTGAGCTAGTTCTTGCGAATAACAGTGTAACAAAACTAGTTTTAAAAACAACAGATTAAATTATCAGCATAAGGTTAGGGAAATTGTTGAGTTTTTATTGAAATCATGAAACGATCAGTGCTTCCAAGTTTTCATTAGTAGTCTACCATTGATCGGTTAATAGTCTCAATAAGAACTTAACAGACTAAACTATTTGTTAACAGCATTGCTGTGAGTTCTATGTGCAAAGTTGTCAAATGTAAAACTGCTTGAGGATATTATTAAGATCTATATATTGGACAGTTATCTCACTTTAATTTTAACAGTTTTCACACTAGAAGTTTCTAAATAAAATGAAGTGTCTATGGACTAGTTATCTTATCACAAGATCACAGTTAACACTTGTTTAAATGGTGTGTGAATTACTAAACATTTTTACTGACTTACAACAAGAATAAGATTGGAAGTTATGTGATCCAAAAGATTATTCATTTATACTCGTCATAAGTCTATCTTCATCTACCTACTTCTCCAAGTTCATGAATAAAATAATTTTCCAATAAAACAAAATATCGTACTTTCTGTCCTTTGATAGTCAATCTGACCCATTATATAACGGTTCCCTGAGTAACTATTTAGAGGTCTTAAAAACAAATATGCTACACCATAGTATAATGTCATGACAGCGACCACACTTTACATACCGATCAACCGGATCACCAAGATACTGGGTATGACCACTACTTTGCGACTATTTTTTACTATCACAAATCGCCATAAAAAAACTGACTATGAGCAGTATATTCATGCATCAAAACGAAAACCTGGATCCAAACAATGAGGGAAACGATAATCTAGTACTCATATTATTCTAGTTTCACGAATCTGAGTTGCACATAAGCTCTTATTTCTTCCATAACACTTGCATTGTGATTTTTGAATCTTGATTACATTAATAAATGTAATAGTACTTGAAGTAAGACACAAAAATCATAAGTTCGATCCTATCTTTTAGGTTTTTGGTCGGTATAGTTGAAGAATCTCAAACTAACATAAATCAGATGTCCATGTTTTTCGAATTTTTAATAATTCTTCATCTGATTTCAATTTTTCATGATTATCACAGTAATCACATTTTTACAAAATTATCTATTCAATACTCTCTAATGGATTATATGGTTGAGTGGATGAAATAAATTAAAATTCTTGTTTCAATTATACAAACAAATCATCCCTATTCCTTTCCCCTCATTTCCTACTCTTCTTCACTTTCCCTACACTGTCTCACTGATTTGTCAATACACAAACAATTAAAAGATTGTTCTTCTATCACTGCTTTCACAAAGAAAATTCTTTATTTTTCCTTGAATTTATTGGTTTATTAAAGTGATTAACTCAGAAGTACTCAATAGGTAGTTATTAAGTCTCTACCCTTGTGGTATTTTCTAATAAGTCACGTGTAACCCGTATATTTTATAAACATCTTTTCTTGGCTTCATTATTTTTCTTTCCTCATTTTTATTACTGTGTTTAATATTGAATAGAAGTTTGCTACAAAACAATTCAGAAGAATTTCAACCCTCTCTACTTTCAATTTTCAAATAATTGACAAAAACATTTTCGGCAATAATGTAAACGTAATTTTTACTAATAAACTATTTATTTATGAGTCCATTGAAGGTAGACCACCATTGGAAAACCTGGAAGTACTGGGCGGCCATTTCGTCCTATTGTGGGACTTATTCTTTATTATCCCCCCAGCGAAAAGAGAAATAATATGTTATACGGGCTCTGATAATGAAAAATTAACAAGATTATAATAGAAAGGTATTTTTATGGGAAATATTAGAAGTAAAGTATTTGTCTCAATGAAGAAATCTTATATTTTATGTGGGTAGTTGATGGAATGTGGGTAAATTAACTTTCTAGAATAATAAGGGTGTTCAAATAATAATAATAATAGTCTGGAATTAAAATGTGAATAGTTTTATTTAAGAATCATTAAGTGGTACCATCAGAAAAACATACCTGAATAAAAACTATCAATGGAAAGATTAATTGGATCCAGTAAAGATATGTCAAATGTCTGAATAAAAGTAGCATTTCAGAAATAGATTAATGATTTTCTTCACTAATCACCATTGTTGGGTTATCATTGGGAAACATTAAATATCTGTTCTATTCATGTAAAGAACTTCCTAACAGTGCATACTCATGATTTTATTTCCCCAGGGATCAAGCTGAAAACCTTTAGGTCGTGAGATAAACGCGTTACTTTCAGACAACTGATTTGGAATCCAGTGGTTTACATTTTCAAATTCAGTGGATTAGTGGTATAAAGTGATGGTCATCCGGTGCATTGGGGATAAATATCTCACTTCTGGGATAGCTGAACTCTACCGGTCATGATTCTCAAATGAAATTTCGTCAGTCCATCACGTAATCAATTATGTAAACCATCTACAAATCAAATAAATTTCCATAAAACTTTTAAAAAATTCTGATTAGTAAACCTAATTTACATTTTAAATATTTAGAATCAATCAGTAAGAAATCACAGAGCTAGGTTTATTATTATTTAGATAGGCTATCAGAAATCTTTATGTTAATCTATTTGACTAACTAATGCATCATGAGGAATTGGAGTCTTAGAATAGTTAGTTGTAAGGGAGTTTAACCATTTAATTTGAAATCGTCAGGTCATAGAACATCTGTTCGATAATAATGTGAAAAAGTGGTTATCATTTATGGTAGCCTATTCTAACTAACATGGAGTTTGAATGATGAAATATCATTCAGATAAGAAAGTTATAGATATGAACTGTTCATTTTCAAACGACAAAAATGGATAACCTCAAAGCGGACATAAATAGTCCAAATCGTTATCCCCTTTTTATTAGAAGATTTATGTGAAAAGAAATAATCTTTAATAATTTTGTTGTCGTTGCTAAACCACTTACTGTATAAGATCCGTGACAATAATGTTGAATTTCGCCCAGCATATCTTTTAGCTTATATTTCCTGAAAAAAATCAAAGCTTAAGTTCTATGAAGCAAGTAGTCTGTGGAGATGACATTTAATTTCATAGAAAAATAGTTAGTGGCTGAACTAGAGAACAGAACTTTTTCATTTTGTTGTGGGACTATATAACAAACAACAGCCAATGATATTTACGTTCTGTAGTAGAAGACTGTCACCAGGCTGTTAATTTTGAAACCAAAAATCTTTAATCCGCGATTTTAATAAAATCTAACTGTTTCACTGATTCAATTTAATGAATGACAAAATAGTTCAATATATCATGGGACAATATGTACATATAGCAATTATCCAACTTCAACTCAATAAGTGTACAGTAACTGTTATATACAAGAGTCATGAATTCACAATACTGACAAATTTCTAAATGATCTATTACTTCTAATAATTATTGAGAAGGAACTAATTATTTGACTGAATTGTTTTCTGAAATGACACCTTTAACATAACATAATCTATGAAGAGGTAGAAAAAAATAGTGGATAATACACTTGTCCGATACAATATTAATAAAATCATTACTTATTTATCCATTCATTTATCACGTGGATTGGTTGAAGTTAGACATGAACATCATAAGATACCGGCTCAGTGGTCTAGAGATTAAGAGTTCATGCATGAGACCGAAGGTCTTGGGTTTGAGTGCCACATGCAAGATCGTGGATGCTCACTGACGAAGAGTTCCATAATGGGATGAAACAGCCGTCCAGTAATTCCAGGTTTTCCATGATAGTCTAGCTTTAATTGACTCATGATTTCAACTATATAAAATTACTAAAATCTCTACAAAAGCCCCTTCTGTTAATGATCATATGCTCACTAGTGACTGGTTCCATGAGGTATTTACTGGAGTTCTAATGAGAAGCAGTAACCAGTGGAGTTCAAGCAGGTCTGTTGTGAGATATCAACTCACTGAAGACCATTGTTGAATGGTTGCTCAATTTCGTGGATTGGTTGAAGTTAGACATTAACACCGTTGGATGCCTGCTCAGTGGTCTATGGTTTAAGTGTTCTGGCGCGAGACTGGTAGGTCCTAGGTTCGAATCTCACGAGGCGGGATCGTGGATGCGCACTGCTGAGGAGTCCCATAATAGGACGAAACTGCCGTCCAATGCTTTCAGGTTTTCCATGGTGGTCTAACTTCAATTGACTCATGATCTTAACTATATAAAATAATAATAACAACTTTTAAAAGTATTTCCATTAAAAAAACTCATTAGTCTACTTATTTATTGATAGATCATATTTCATTTAGTTTTAAAATAGTATTAAAACAAAAATATGATTCCATTGAAAAGTTGTCCATATTCATTATTCAATTAGTCATTAACTGATTTAAATTATATATTTGTTTATTATGTAAATTAATCATATTAAATGATGAATACAAGGGGGGGCGGTTGGCCTAATTTTTTTTCTAATGTTTAAAGTAGCCGATAAGTTTTACATTAATAAATATATAACTTGTTTACTTATTTATTCAATCATGGTATTAGTGAATGTTCAATTTGGTAGGTAAATGCTTTAAATTTTACGACCAACATTTAAATTGTGAATATTTTCTAGGGTGAAAAATAAGTATTAATGGTATGATTGATTAGATGAGATGTTATTTGTGAACAAATTGTGAAATTAGAATGGGGCTTTTGAAGATTGTATTAATTTTAATGGTTGAATTCATTGGTTACTACAATTTCTTCAAACCTCATTCTGATCATAATCATTATGTGCTTATAAATGACTAGTTCCAAGATGATTTCTTGGAGTTTTAGTGAGAAGCTGTGACCAGTGGAGTCTAATCCGTGTCGGGTATAGATAAGTATCTACCTCAAACAATGAATGAAAGGTTGTGCAATATCATGGGTTGATTGAAGTTAGACATTAACAGCGTTAGATACCGGCTCAGTGGTTTAGAGGTTAAGAGTTTACACGTGAGACCGAAGGTCTTGGGTTTGAGTCCCATGTGCAGGACCGTAGATGCCCACTGATGAGGGGTTCCCTAGTGGGACGAAACAGTCGTTCAGTGATTCCAAGTTTTCCATGGTGGTTTATGCATACATCAACTCATGAATTCAACTATTAAAGTTGTAAATTGGATAAGTTGGTTTTGTTTTTACAGTTTAATAAATTTGGTCAACATGATTATTCTACAGTGATGTGTACATATAGTATTACCTTGCAATTGAAGTGTATCTTTAATACAAATCTTAAGGTTATCATGAAGAACTTCACATCAGTTTCATCCTCTTTAAGGTTCATTAATAACGTGTTAACCACGGTAGCATTGTCTATTTAGTGCTGCTTGACAGAATTTCATTAAACTTTTAAAAATGGAATTTGCGTATGGGTATTATTGAGAATATTGGTGAGAATTTTCTGAAATTAATGTGGTTAGTTTATAAGCCGTTTAAAGCCTGAGCAAGAAGCCAAAATAAGTATTTCGAAGTGATGATAACAATAGAATTATCATTACTATGTCTGAGCAAACATTTCTAGGCATATGGACTGCTAAAATCATGATGTCGCGAAATGTGGATAGTCCCTCAGAGAAAGTGATAACTGAACACAGAGGGTTTTGGGGCATTCTTAGCATGGAGAGGCCAGGTTTTGTAAACAGGATCCAGATCTTCATTAATCGATGGGTCGTATGATCACTTTTAACAATTAAATCAACGTTACAAATGAAATAAAGATGTTCTAGATCTCAATAAGCCACTTTAGCTTTTGTTAAACGTAGACTGATCTCAATAACTACGCTATTACCATCAAAGGCACAAACTGAACTATCAAGATACACACATTTTTAAACCACTTCTAACTATTACCTACAGACAATGCGAACAGGTATAAACTTCTGTTAAATTTGCAAAAAAACTTTACGTTTCGAAAGCGGTAAGGTAAATGCTACACTGACATAGACTTTTCACCTACTGATTACATGTGATCTGAATAGTATGTGTGCCACCTCATATTAAAACAATGCTGTCTACCTACTCGAAACTGAAACTCCCCTCTTCAAGGAAAAGCCCAACGCCTCCACTGAGTTCTTCCCTCAGGACTACTTCCAGAATATCATCGGTGTGGAAATTAGAAATGAGTGGACAAAGTACGTAACCTATAGACAAAATTTGCTAATCTCCATCCAATAACTCATTTTCTTGAGAAATTTGTTCGTTTCTAAAATGAGCAGAAGTAAACTAAAAAACAATTTGAGTTTTCAGAAAACTTCGTCCCAAGCTGACATCGGATAATCATTTAAACCATGGGGTGCCAAATGTTCATACCTCCTAGAATGGAATCTCTTAAACATCGTCAGAACACACATTTACACAACCCCTGTATAATTAAACCCCAGACCAGTAGATCTCGAAGTTGGCACTACATCATCTAGTCGTTTTGTAGTTAAGTTACTGACTCACAGTTTCTAACTTCTGTCATTTTATGATGTAATGTGACTCAAATCGATTTCCATGCCTCATCACAGATCTCACTCTCGTGTGTCACAGATCCATACCGAAATTTCGGCGAATTCACCTTAAAACAAGTCACGTCTTATCATTATTATTGTTATTGACTTTATGATTAAGTTTCATTTCATATTCGACTTAATTAGTATTCAGCTTTCCCTTTTTAATCTGACCTCAATAATGTATGACTTGATATATTCAAATTATTTCTATGCCTCAGGTGTATAAAGAAATATTTGTTTATAATAATATGATGATGAAGCGAAAAAAAGCAAAGCCCCTAGTTGTCATGTCAACATTTGCAGGTGTACACAATATAATACGTCTAGAATATCCAAGATAAACATATTTCTTTTGTATATAAATAATAAGTATATATTAAAGTTTAGGATCTTTAATCAACTGACATATATGCCTAGATTGAAAAACTTTAAAGGAGATTGGAATAGTTACCATTTCACTTTCACCCTAACAATGATACACGCAAAGTACGCATACATACAACTGCACATATTCATATACATGCAATACACACATGTCAAGTAATCTCCAATCTGTTTTCATATATAAGTTCTAGTATATATGGAAAAAAGAATTGACATTTGACTGAAATGATTTCTTATCAAAGCCAAAATATCTTGAGGGCAAATGATTATCATTATTTTCGATTTAACACATAAAGCACGCCTCTTGATAAACTTAGACAAGGTGAATAAATAAATAAATAAATCAGTTGCTGGGGCACATTGATTTGTATCAAAAATTTCATTTGAATTAGGTCACTGAGGATGATAATGATGATGTGATATTAATGGCTAATCTGATAATGTAAACCTATTCAATGAAATCCTTCTCTTATAATCCCTGTACTATTATGATGAGTTGGAGTGATTTTTATTTCAACATTTCCCTTTTTTTGTATGTTTTGATTGAATCCGTTAGATACGAGGGTTAAAGTCTTGTAACACAAACCTACATTCATCTTAAATCAAGGAAAAAAACACATTGGAATAGGCTAAAAAATGACTATTATTATTACCATCATCATTTTAGATTAGATTTATATCAATGTTTGTTATTATATAAAGTCAACAGACCATACGATTTCCTACACCCATGATCCACCCTGCTAAACCACCGCTACTATATACATATAACTCATACAGTGATGAAATAAATACAAATAGTTGAACGTCTGAAAGAAGTTTTTTTTAAATCAGTACATTCAGTTAGTCATTAATCATTCATGTTTATTTGTTTATGTTGTTCAGTATGTGTGAAAGATCATATCAATTGTTCAAAATCAAGCTACCTTACGTTATATTATATACATTGGCATAGCAACTAGATTTATTTTTGATTAGTTCCTTTTAAATAAACCTTATGTTGAGATTATTCTGTTACAATTACCAATTCAAGTAACTGTTTGTTCTCTTGGATATATATATAAATGAATCATACTGAACAAGAGTTAGAAATAGAGTAAAAGGCGGGCGGGGGGGGACATAAGGGCTTAATAATT